>NC_081779.1:29065663-29665663 GCF_963082965.1 Carassius carassius
GGTAATTTTTTACCCAAAGGAAACAAATAAGAAATTATATTGTGCACATTTTTTTTTTTTTTTTTTGTGGACTGTGACTTTTATTTTATGGCCACAGTGGCCTCAATTGTCATTACACTAATGTGAAAAAATAATATATCATTATTTATGCTGATTTAAATAAAATAATATTATTTTTCCTTTATAATAATAATAATAATAATCATCATCATCATCATCATCATCATCATCATCATAATAATAATGAGATGATTATAATGTCATATCTGGCCAGGTGTGTAATAGGCTGGTTTGGTCTAGTTCAAAGCCCATGAGCTGACTGATGATGAGCTACTATTGATCCATGAACTATCAACAAGATAAAGATCGTGAAACACTAAACCTGAACTGAATTTAAGTGTTCTCACTCTCATTTACTCTGCCATCTGGATAACATACAGTACATTCAGCTGGTCCATCTCAAAATAAACTCCTCTAGGATGATACGTGGCCTGGTCAACCTGTCAGGGTTTATTCTGTAATAACTGCCATCTGACTGTACATTTTCCCTTACATTCAGTACAGCAGTCTCTTTAAACTGTTATATTTACAATGAAATAGTACTTAATGAATTATGTGCGATAGTACATGTAATGTATAAATTAATTCAAATAGTGTAAGTAAATTAGAACATATGTTCTTGCTACCATTGGAGCAATAGATCTATGCTCTTTGGATTGTTCTCAAAACCAACAAGTTTTGTTCATGTCAGCTCAAACTTCCATTATGATAAAAATACTAAATTATGCATATCTATTGTGCAAATTTTTATTCAAATTGTTATGATTAAAAAATAAGTAACATTTGTAGTAGAAAAAATACATGACATAAAAATGTATGACAGTTAATGCATGACATTTGTTAAAGCTATTTGTTTTTTATGCACATTTTGCATTATAATCGGTGTATTTTTGGATTCTGTATTCATACTTATGTGTATTGTGTACACTGGTATTCCTACTAATTTCATTTCAAATGTACTTTTTATATGTACAGGAAGTATGGCCTAATAAATATTTCTACCATTGCAATGCATTTTTAGGAACAGTAACACCATTTATCAAAAAAATATACAGTATATGGAGTATGTTTTTATTACAGTTATAAAAAAATGAATCATGGGTCTTGTAATTTTCATTTTTTTTAATTAAGGTGAAAATTAAAAAATTGTGTGTATATTTTCTTTAAAAAAATTGTGGTTCAGTGTTGGATAGAAAATATTGAGAATAGGGGTGCATGATAAATATTGGCTGATAATTAATGCACATCTCGTCAGTAAAGCCGGTTCTCTAATAAGCGGTAAATTCTATCAGGTGCATGATTTCACATAGAAATTATTAAAACACAGAGCCGTTGTTAAAGAGTAACTAAACCCTAATCCAACTTTGTTTAGTTAATGATCTGTAAGAATGGGGCTTTATTAGTGCTGTTCATTGATTCGAGTAACTTTTTTGACATTTGAGTATAAAGTGTTTTAATTCTACAATATATGGTGTAAAAACGTCTGAGTGCTGCCCTCTTCAGGTTGAACGGTGGCTACTGCAGTTGATTTTTCCTATTGGATGTTTGCGGTGGCAAGTGACGTAAGCGGTGGCAGGTGACGTAAGCAGTTTCCAGCTCACCACGCCCCTTTGTACGAGCTACCACACCCTTAGCAGTATAAAACCATCTGGTTCCATCAAAATTACTGGAGTGAGTCAGGAGCTGGAATTGCGAGTATTGAAAACGACCAGGATAGACTATTATAGCATCTATTTAGCATAACATTTATATAGTTATTTAGATTATTTTGTGTAGCCTATGTAGTTAATTAGCATAGGTGACCCGTCACGGAAACCAGTGACACAATTCGGCAGCACAACTTTCGAGCAAAATGAGAAAGAAGCGTTTTTTTTTCAAAATTGGTGATTTTCGTTTTTTTGCAGAATCTGTTAGTTGAGATCACGAAGAAGCCTCTCCGTGTTTGAGATAGCAGTATTGGTATATTTAAAAGCGTACATTTTGAGGTTGAAATCAGGTTGTTTTTCTGAGATTCTAGCACGCAGTAGGGGCGTGTCATTGTCTGTGTGTATTTCCATACTGGATAAGCTGGCTTTTGTTTCTTTTGTTATTGCCCCCACCCTCCGAGGGAAGCGTGGCTACTTATTATGCAGCGCTCTGGCCGGCTCTAGCTGATATCAAAATTCAATGAAGATGGACGCCGCAAAGAAGATCGCAGATGATCTGAACCGTGGCCGTTACACCGAAAATGTTTTGAAGTACTTCTTCGACAAGCCGGATGCTTATGAACAAGCGCTCACTGATTCTGAAGACGATCTGAGCGACGATGAAAGCGGCATAATAAGACTGTATAATATCCCTAATCTACAACTGAGCGAAGATGAAGACGAGGAAGAATGTATTGGACTGGCGTCAGACGAGTTGGACCGTAAAATATCAGAGGCTATATCGATAGTAACATTTGATGGGGATAAAGACAGAGAAATGGGGAAAATCCGTAACTTTGACTATAAATGCTACACGAGGAGAAAAGAGAACTCTCTGCATGGGAGACAGTCCTGTAGCCAGAAGCTTTCTCCAGACATTATGTAAAACATACGGCTGGATTCTTTAGCTGCGGAAAAAGAGTGGCAGGACATGCAAATTATTGGACATTTAGAGGCAAACAGACGCACAGTAAAAACTTCGGAGATGGTTACATCCACAAAGAAGACCCCGACAAAGAGAAAGTGTGCCCGAACGAATTATTTCATTGGAGGCATCGAGATCTGCAAGAATACTTTTCTGTTTCTTATGGGGTGAGTTTCCATAAACATCAAAGTTTGTCGTTTTGTGTTCATTCTAAGAACACGTACACGTTATCTCATGTTTAGTCCATGTTTAGACCTTCCCATATCTACCTATTGTTATTAGCTAGCTCAGGACTGTCGTTTTAATTGTAATTATTAGCATAGTATCACTTGCCAAAAACCACCATTACTATAATGGCCTTTTAGATGGTAATGTTAGCATCTGCTATTAATTTGAATAATGCTTCAATTGCTTGAATTGACTGGTGTGAATGACTTAGCCCACGTAAACCTGCCTGTTAGCATTCTTGAATTGAATGTGATGCAAATAATTTTAGCCAGTGGTGGAGGAAGTGGTACTTAATATTCTTAACAAGGATCTACTAACGTAATAGTAAATGTATCAGATTAAATTCCTACTTAAGTAAAAGTATAAAGTATCCGTAGCTGTAGCATGTGCGTTATAAGTCAAAAGTAAAAGTATTTATAGAGAGTATTTAATGTACAGGATTTTTTCAATTTTGACTCAAACCAGGTCTAACCACTAACTGAGGTCTAAACCAGGACTAAACCAAGACTAAACCTGGAAGTACAGATACAGACTCTAAAATGTAGTGAAGTAAAAGTAAAAAGTATTCATCATAAAATTTACTTAAGTAAAGTAAAAGTACCTATAATTTGTACAATACATTCTGATATAGGTGACAAGATGCCTGTTAGCATGATGTTAAACGTTTTTTTCTTTCTTTTTTTCAATGTTTCAGCATTGGCAGAGAAACCCTGGCTGATATAGTCAAACACTATGAGGAGAATGGGGCAAGACCACGTTTAAGAAAGAAACACTCACTGCCACGTCCACCAGCCAGGTTCATCAGCCCTGAGGATATCAACAGAGTTGTGGACTTCATAAAAAACTATGCAGAAGACAATGCCATCATGCTGCCAGGCCGACAACCTGGGCATAAGAATTGGCATGTTGCTGCCAACTAATGTGTCCAAGGCCTCAGTGTGGCGTCTCTACTTGAAGTCTGCTAAGGAGCTTGGTATGCGTAAACATTGATTTAGAATTGAGTGCTTATAATGGGAAATACTGCGAAGCACTATTAGCAATTACAATACAATTAACCATAAGCAATATCTGTTTTTCAGGTGAGCGTGCAGTTTGTAAAACCAGCTTCAAAGCACTGTGGAACCGACTTCTCCCACACATCAAAAGTTATCGGGCGCGCACAGATCTCTCTGCTGGCAGTGCCAAAGCAATAACGAGCAGCTGATACGAAGTGCAAACCTCCCAGATGATAGAAAGTCTGAAGCAGTAAAGAAGCAACAAGATCATCTTTCCCTTGTGCAGAAAGAGAGGGCTGTGTACAATGACATGACTGCTGCCTGCAGAAAGATTTGCTCTGGCTCTAACCTGTATTTGGGACCGTCCCTACCAGCAAGCAAGAAGATTAGGATGCATTACAGTTTTGATTTTGCTCAGCAGGTAATATTTCACACACATTTACTTTACTTTATTAATGTCCCTTATAGGGCGATTTGGTGCATGAGAATAAGCAGCCTGATAATAGCGCAAATGCAGAATAGCATCAATATAGTAATTTTTATCTTTATTAGACAGTTATGAATATACACAAATTTCATTTAATCTAATCCAAGTTCCCTCTCTCCCTCTGTCTCCTACAGTTACACTTTCCCTCAAACCCTCTCCAGCCAGGACCAATGTACTTCCTGACCCCACGGAAATGTGGCCTATTTGGTGTTTCCTGTGAAGGGCTGCAGAAACAGGTGAATTACCTGATTGATGAAGGCATGTCATCTACTAAGGGAAGCAATGAAGTCATCAGCTACATGCATCATTTCTTCGGCAACTTTGGAGTTGGAGAAACAGAGGTGGATCTTCATTGTGACAACTGCAGTGGGCAGAACAAGAACAACTTCATGCTCTGGTACCTTGCCTGGCGGGTTGGACACAAGCTTCACGATAAAATTGAAATCCACTTCCTTATTGCTGGCCACACCAAGTTTTCCCCTGACTGTGGCTTTGGACTCATCAAGCAAGCCTACATGAAGACAAGAGTCAACACTTTGGCAGGCATCGCTGAGGTACTTTAACTTTACTTTGCTTTAATGACTTCAGTGCTGTTTTCTGTTCTGCTTCAATGAAACATTTAACTGAAGATCTTTTTTTTCTTCCTCTCTTCTCTTTTTTGTCATCAGGTTGTGGAAAACAGCTCTCCTGTTAGTCACCTCAATATCCCACAGCTTGTTGGAACGGCAGAGGGCAAAGTTTTAGTCCAGACCTTCGACTGGCAGCAGCATCTGACTCACCACTTCCTTAGACTCCCACAGATCAAGAGTTATCAGCACTTCAGGTACTTATATCGAAACTTTCACATTGTGTACATACAATATAACATAGCAACAGCATACACATGACAGTATTTTATGAGAAAATACTTTGCCATGTTTAAAATGTCTTATGTGCTTATTTTGTTACAGCTTTTATGCCAAGAGACCAGGTGTGGTGCTTGCAAAAACTCACCGTGATGCACAACCTGTCGAATATCAGCTACTGCGCGATGGAGCAGATCTGCCCCCTATCGACGGTCTTCCTGTCCTGGGCCCACCTGGACTGAACATTGACAGGCAGACCTATCTGTATGAAAAAATCAGGCCATTCTGTGCTGACGATGCAACAGACATCACATGCCCAGCGCCAAGGGTCACAACACAGAAGAGACCACAGAAGAGGATGCGAATGTGATATCATTGGACATTGAAAGTGCTTGAATTTATTTTGTGCAAGAAGTTTTCTGGAAGAAATTCCATATTATTCTCTCCGGTCCGATAATGTGTTATTTCGCCAACACTTCGTGGACTATGCTTGATTTACATTAGTTACTTGCATTTACGTGTTGCGTTAAGTGTTTCCCGCGTGAGGTAATTTGTCATAGAAAAGAACAGAATCAGAGATTAATTTTTTTCTTATAGAAAATTGTACTTTGCATATTATACTATAAAACACATAATTATAGATGATTTTAGTTTATCATAGTTGATCATAACTAGAGATGAAATGGCATGAAAATTTTATTTCATGATTATGACCAAAATGGTCATGGTTATCACAGAATCCTGTTCAAAAAGTCCTAATGCTACACAATTAGCATCAATATGTACTTTTTGTTTACATAAACATTAAAATAATAACATTAAAAATGATGGCCAGATTTTAAAGGAGTGTCTTGCAACATTATCTACACTGCACAAGTTCAAATAGAGTTTTGACAAAAAAGGTTTTATAAAAAGATAAAACTCACATATTTCAGCCTCATTTTTCAGCCAAATCATTTTTCTAAAAGTCAAAAAAGATAAATTACTGACATTTACAATGCACATTCTCCTTTATTATTAATAGTATGCCGTCCGATTTTTCCCGTTGTGTCTGTCGTTGCTATGCAACCATGCAGATTTAGGGGGGAGCTTTACAGGGGGTATGGCTTATCTTAATGAGATGCAAATGAGCCCTAGTTTCACTCCCAGCACTGAGAACAGGTGAAAACTGCACGATCTTTAGAGGCCATTTTCTGCCTTATGAGCTTTTATGAGTGCCTACCTTCAAATGGCCACAACTTCTCCAAATATTATCAGATGTCCATGTGTTACACATCGTTTGAAAGCATGGAGACTACACTTTCAGAATCTGTGAGTAACTTAAAATGCCCCAGAACCCACTTGTGTCCCTACTTTCCATGATTGGTCACATAGTTGTGTGACGACTGGGTGAAGGAGGAGCTGGAAACAAGTGCGAGTTAACAATTCAATGGGAATTAGACAAACAAACAAGAGTACAAAGACAATGCTGGGAAGACGACAATCCAAGATGGTGGGGAGACGGTGAGTAATCCAGATGATGATGGTGAGAAGGCAGCAGGAGAGGATGGCACAGGAACTGCGGGGAATAGAGCCGAAGTTAAGTCTGATGCTGAGTGAAAGTGCGGAGAGTGGATGAGGTTCCGGGGAAAGACACGGACATCCAAACGCAAACGACACAGAAGCAAAAGAAAGGGTTACCGACATTAAACAACGTTCTCACAAACACAAGACGTGAGACAAGCCAATATATAGGGTGTGTGTAATGAGTGACAGCTGCTGCTGATGACAATTAATGGTGACGCCCACAAACTAATCAGTGCAGACGCGAAACACACAGACTTCACCACAAAATGCAAAACCCAGAGATCACGGTTTACCAACCGTGACAGTATCCCCCCCTCCGTAACCTTCCCGTAACCTTCCCAGTCCACCAGGTACTGGAATCCTCGTCCCCTCCGTCTCGAGTCCAGAATACGATTAACCGAATAAGTCGGTTCCCCATCTACGAGACGCGGCGGCGGGGGAACCGGAGTAGGCGGATTAATACGTGCATAAAACACGGGTTTAATTTTGGACACATGAAAGGCGGGGTGTATCCTCCTGTACGGAGCGCAGAGGAATGTTACTGGTAGAAAGCCACACTTTTTGACCCACGACGTAAACGGGAGGCTTTGACCGGTGGCGATCGGCCTTAGCCTTAGTGCGCTCCCTCATCTGAAGCAGAGTCTCGTGGGCTCTGGTCCAGGTGCGGTGGCACCTCTGGACAAACGCGTGAGCGGATGGGGGCCGCGACTTCAGATTCCAGACTGGGAAAGACTGGTGGCTGGTAACCTACACCACACTGAAATGGAGAAAGGCCCGTAGCTGACACTGGTAACGAATTGTGAGCGTACTCCACCATAGAGAGTTGTTGACTCCAGGAAAAAGGATTCTTGGAGACCAAACATCGCAACGTCCTCTCTAAATCTTGGTTGGCTCGCTCAGATTGTCCGTTACTTTGGGGATGATAACCCGAAGACAAGCTAACTGACGCTCCTAGCAATTTACAAAAATCTTTCCAAAATTTGGATATAAATTGATATCCCCTGTCGGAAACCACGTCTACCGGGAGGCCATGAAGCCGAAAGACGTGATCTAAGACAGTGACCGCTGTCTCCTTGGCTGTAGGTAATTTGGGCAAGGGAATGAAATGTGCCGCCTTCGAGAACCGGTCCACTATGGTCAAAACGACCGTCATGCCATTAGAGGGCGGTAACAAAATCTAGTGCGATGTGGGACCAGGGTCTCGAAGGGACAGACAGCGGTTGAAAAAGCCAATCAGGAGACCGGTTAGATGACTTACCACTGGCGCAAACTGAGCAAGCCAAAACAAAATCGCGGACGTCCCGAGCCATACGTGGCCACCAGAATCGTTGTTTAACCAACCCATTAGTTCGACTTATCCCTGTGTGACAAGCCATGTTAGAACAATGACCCCACTGGACAACTTCGGACCTTAACTCCTCCGGCACAAATAAACGTTTCAGTGGACAACCGGGCGGAGGTGTTACCCCTTGTAAGGCCGTCTTGACCTTCGACTCGACCTCCCATACGAGTGCTGAGACCACTAATTTCTCAGGTAAAATACACTCGGGCGGGGGGAAGGATCAAAAAGATGTGATAAAGAATCGGGTTTGACATTTTTGGAACCCAGGCGGTACGATAAAGTAAATTCAAAGCGACCGAAAAAAAGTGCTCACCATGCTTGCCTGGAATTGAGTCTTTTGGCAGTTCTAATGTACTCTAAATTCTTATGATCGGTCCAAACAATGAAAGGTACCCCTGAGCCTTCCAACCAGTGACGCCATTCCTCTAAAGCTAATTTGACGGCCAACAACTCTGTTACCAATATCATAATTACGTTCAGCAGGAGATAATCGATGAGAAAAGAACACGCAAGGATGTACCTTATCGTCCAAAACAGCCCGTTGGGACAACACTGCTCCTACCCCCACCTCTGACGCGTCGACCTCCACCACGAACTGCCGTGTGGGATCAGGGGCCACAAGGATGGGAGCCGAATGAAGCGGCTTTTGAGGTTAGTGAACGCAGACTCAGCTGCGTCCGACCACCTGAACGGAGTACTGGGAGAGGTCAAAGCTGTCAGAGGTGAGGCTAGTTGGCTGAAATTGCAAATGAAACCCCGATAGAAATTGGCGAACCCATGAAACCGCTGTAGGGCCTTACGGGAATCTGGAGATGGCCAATCTATCACAGCCTTAACCTTGTCAGGGTCCATATGTATTCCCTCGGACGAGACGATATACCCTAGGAAGGGAACAGACTGTGCATGGAATACGCATTTCTCCGCCTTGAAAAAAAGCCCATTCTCAAGTAACCTCTGGAGCACTCGTCTAACGTGTTGAACGTGTTCCTGGAGAGATGAAGAAAAAATCAGTATGTCATCCAGGTAAACATATATAAACTGATCTACCATATCTCTCAACACGTCATTCACGAGTGCTTGGAAAACTCCGGGCGAGTTGGAGAGCCCGAACGGCATCAACAAGTTTTCAAAGTGCCCTCTGGGGGTATTAAGGCGGTTTTCCATTCATCCCCCTTCCTGATGCGGACCAAATGATAAGCATTACGTAAATCCAATTTTGTGAATACAGATGCTCCCTGTAATCTCTCGAAAGCTGAAGACATGAGTGGTAATGGATAAGTGTTCTTTATCGTAATGTTGTTCAGCTCTCGGTAATCAATGCAAGGTCGCAGAGAACCATCCATCTTACCCACAAAAAGAATCTCGCCCCCGCTGGAGAAGAGGAAGGACGGATAAACCCAGATGCTAAGGAATTAGAAATGTATTTCTCCATGGCCTCCCTCTCAGGAATAGAAAGAGAGTATAACTTGCCCTTAGACGGAGACTTACCTGGCACTAAATCTATGGCACAGTCGTAGGGATGATGCGGAGGAAGAGAAGCAGCATGGGACTTACTGAACACTTCCTTCAGGTCCAGATACTCTGCGGGCACGTTTGGAAATACCATGTTCTCCTTCTGAAAAACAGAAACAGGGATAACAGGGCAAGTAGAAACCAGACAAGACTCATGACAACTTTCACTCCACAATGTGACTGTGTTGGAACCCCACTCCACTCGTGGATTATGTTTAATTAACCAGGGGTGACCTAACACAATGGGAGCTACAGGGGAGTCCATGAGAAAAAAGGATATGGTTTCACGATGATTGCCAGAAGTGAGTAGTGTGATGGGTTCAGTGTGGTGCGTGACGTGAGGCAGTTCCTGGCCGTTGAGTGCGGTGACATGGATGGGAAGAGACACAGGCAGGACAGGAATGTTCAGGTGATGTGCAAGGTGTGAATCAATGAAATTACCTTCGGCTCCGGAGTCCAGAAGGGCGTGGCAGTTGTGAGAGTGATCTTTCCACCGCAGTTTCACCGGAAGGAGGGTCGATGATGTAGTTGAGGACTTCCAGCGGAGATCCCACCCGATAGTAGCCTCAAGTTTACTACCGGGCTGGCTCTTTTACCGGGCAGGAGAAGATTGTATGTTCTGAGCCTCCACAGTATAAACATAGTCCTTGGGACCTCCGCCGTTCCCTCTCCCTCTGGGACATCCGAGCTCTACCCACCTGCATGAGCTTGTGGTCGTCGAGGGGACCGACTGCGTTCTCTCGACTCGAGCGCCCCCTAACCGGAGAGATGGTATGGCGCGTAGGACTGGTCTGGCGACCCAGGCGATTAATCCGTGCATCAACTCGTAAGGCCAAGTCGATAAGACCATTAAATGTGGGGGGCAGCTCGAGGAGGTAGATCTCCTTTTGAACACGGTCGGATAACCCATGCAGGAATCGATCCCACTGCGCTGCCTCATTCCACTGGCACGCGGCCGCCAGGGTACGGAATTGAATGGAGTAATCCGTGACTGAAGATGTTCCTTGGCGAAGGTCTGAGAGCTGGTGAGCGGCCTCCCTGCCGGCCGCGGTTCAATCGAATACCCTCCTCATTTCCTCCGAGAGGGTGTGGAACGAGGCGCAAAAAGGATGTTGATTCTCCCACACCGCCGTCCCCCATAGGGCGGCCTTGCCCGACAGTAGTGTGAGCGTAAATGCCACTTTGGATTCCCCGGTGGCGAAGGTGCGGGGCTGCAAGGCGAAGTGCATAGAACATTTATTCAGAAAAGTTCTGCAAAAAGCTGGCTCAACGGAGTAGTTTTCTGGCGCCGGAAGTTGCGGCTCTAGCCGGAAGTGATCCTGGGGGGTCTCCCTGGGGACGGGCGGCGCAGGCGGTGCGATGGGCGCAGTGGGAGAAGTGAGCTGATGGATCTGCTGGGTGAGCTCGGACACCTGTGCCACCAGCGATTGGACAGCGCGTCCGGTGTTCGAGATGCTCTCCTGCTGCTGATCCATGCGTTTAACACTGTTGTGCATAAAGTCCGTGAGAGTGTTGGTTTCTCGCTGCTTCCATGGTGGTGAGAATGTTCTGTGACGACTGGGTGAAGGAGGAGCTGGAAACAAGTGCGAGTTAACAATTTAATGAGAATTAGACAAACAAACAAGAGTACAAAGACAATGCTGGGAAGATGACAATCAAAGATGGTGGGGAGACGGTGAGTAATCCAGATGATGATGGTGAGAAGGCAGCAGGAGAGGATGGCACAGGAACTGCGGGGAATAGAGCCGAAGGTAAGTCTGATGCTGAGTGAAAGTGCGGAGAGTGGATGAGGTTCCGGGGAAAGACACGGACATCCAAACGCAAACGACACAGAAGCAAAAGACAGGGCTACCGACATTAAACAACGTTCTCACAAACACAAGACTAGAGACAAGCCAATAAATAGGGAGTGTGTAATGAGTGACAGCTGCTGCTGATGACAATTAACGGAGATGCCCACAAACTAATCAGTGCAGACGCGAAACACACAGACTTTGCACCACAAAGTGCAAAACCCAGAGATCACGGTTTACCAACCGTAACAAGTTGTTAATGTAACATTAGTATTGTTAGAAGCATAGTTAGTTAGTAGCATAGTATTGCATCAGTTAGGATAGCTTCAAGTTAGCATAGATTTATCTGTATTTAGTACAGTGGTCAGGATGGTAGGTGTAGTGTTGCTGGTTGCGACAGCACTGCTGGACTGCTGGTTTCCCAGCAGACTTTAAAATTAGTTGTATGCACTTGGACTGGAAGACCTAGAGCTGGAGTGTGCAACTGCATTTTACGCGGGATTGCTTCTCCAACGCAATGGAGGTGGAAATGGGTTTCTCCACACAGCTCACACTGAAAAGCGACATGGTGCGGGAGTTAAGACCGCAGTTTGAGCCAGCGGCTCGAATTGATATGGCTCAGGCCACAGACACCTCGACATCCTCCACTTCAGGTGAAGGTGGGGGAGAAAAGTCCTCTACTTCAAATGAACGCTCTGTTGCAAAGCTACTTGCGTCACTAGAGTCACTCTCCATTTTAGTGACTCTGACAGCAGCTGTCAATCAATCCGTCAATGCGGGTCTCAGGTTCACGCCCCACCCACTCAGTCCCGTCCTCGGTTCATCCCCTCTATCTCCGCTGTGCTCTGCCCACTTTTCAGCATTTTTCAAATATTGCCAGTGGGTGGAGTCAGGCTCTGACCAGGGGTTTAGTTACCCTTTAACTGACGCATTAATTATCAGCCGATTTTTATCGTGCACCCCTGATTGAGAACTTTTCACTAATAAAACACAAAAAGCGATTATGATTTCCTCATATGTTTTTAATTTTTAATTCTTAGGTTAGAGTTGAGAAACTGGTTGAACTGGAGGGGGGGATGCACAGGGGGGGGAGAAAATTGAGAATTAGCTAAATTTTAGCAATTTTGGCAGTGATTGGACCATGCACAAGATGAGGCAATGCCCCTAGTCGAGTGGGCCTTTATGTTAGTTAGATGGTGTCTACTATTCATCTAGAGCAGGGGTCGGCAACCTACGTGCCAACAGTGGCACAGAGAGAGAGAGAGGGAGAGATGTATAAACTGTCTGCGTCTGTCTCTCTCTCTACAAACAATGAAGTAATTTTGCCCCCTTGTTGCTGAGAAATATAATGTAGCGATTCAGTATATAATAATAAAAGTTGCGTGGCAGCACTGACAAGTTTATGAGCTTCTGCATGTTACTTTTTGCACAGTGTTGGCAGGGACAGACTGGCACAAAAAATCGGCCCTGGACTTTGACTAGGCCCGGCCCAAAGCAATCGGCGCACGGAAATTCAACAACAATAACGCCTGGTAATTTAAAGTTGAGCTGAAGTGGGTGTCTTTCTCTGCTCTTGGTCTAAGCTCAACCTGAATAAACAAATGATGGAATGGATAAAAAAAAAAAAAGGTTTTATTCCATGATAGCATGGAGTAGATCATATAATATGCTGTTATAACAGTATACTATACCTTAATTCATTACGTAATAATCTTTAATTAGTTTATGCAGTAATTAATCTTACTGCACAAATAATAATACCACATCTAAATGAAAATACACTATTACAAATGTAACTTCTGTATTCAAAGTTTGTAAGCATGTTCAATACTCTCATGTTCCATACTTACATGCCCTGGATCTGCCTGTGGAACCAGCTCATCTTTCTGTCCCTCATCATCTTCACTGGTGGCATGTTGCTGCATAGCTGTCTCTGAGTGTTGGCACAGTGGTTAACCAGAAAAATTAAAAATGGCACGTCATGCCGAAAAAGTTTGCCGACCCCTGATCTAGAGAGTCTTTGCTTTGTGACGGGGAGCCCTTTGGTGCAGTTGTGGCCGCGCTGTGTCTGCCCACAGATTGGCCCTTGATAGGGGCATAAGAAGCTGTTATGGCCTCCACATAGACTTTGAGCATGGATGGGGAGTGTCCCTCATCCAAAAGCTCTTGTCAAAACTTCTTAGCTAAACAAGAAGAAGAAGGTTGGGCCAATCGTGAGCCAACGCATCCTTGGTTTTTAAGAAATAAACAGGGCAGTGAGAGTTGTCTTCCAAGGTAAAGAGGTCTACCTCAGCCTTGCCGAAGATTTCCCAGATCCTCTGAATCATTTGCGGATGGAGTGTTCACTCCCCTAAGGGGACATTGCTCCTTGATAAACTTGTCGCTCCTTGGATCAATTTGCCCAGTATATGTGCTGCCCTCAGCAAGCTCTTAGGAGATGCTTCGAGGAGAGGCCTCCCTGGTGATTTATGTAGGAACCCACAGACAAGTTATCTGATCGGATTTGCACATGGTGTTCTTTTAGGACTGGGAGGACGAACTGACAGGCTCAACATATTGCTAGCATCTCCAGGCAGTTGATGTGGAAGCCCTTTTTCCGCCTTCGACCAGTGTCTGAGCTGGAGGCATCTGTTGTAACAACTGTTCTTCTGCAAGTCATCACCATGATCATGCCCTGTTCCATCCAATGGGAATTCATCCAAGGGGCAAGGGATGTTACACAGCCCGGACTCACCCTGATTTGCAGGAATCCATGACACCAAGCATGGGATGGAACTCGTGGTTTCAACCAGTGCTGGAGTGGACTCATATGAAGCAGACCCAACTGTAGCACTGGCAATGCTGCTGGCATGAGGCTCAGCAACCTCTGAAAAACTCTGAGGGGGCGGGTGGAAAAGATCTTAAAGGAGCCAGTCATCGAGGTAGTCGATAACGCTGTTTCCCATCTTTTTCCGAGGGGAGAGAGCCGTGTCCATGTACTCCATAAAAGTGCAGAGGGCCAGGAGTATGCATCCAGCGTAAAGAACCAGTCTCTTGAGTGAATTTGCACAAGGATCTGTTCCAGTGTATTCATCCTTAATGACTTTTCATGAGGCCGACTTTTTTCATGAGGTCACCATCTTTTCTTTTGGCGGAGGGGCTCACTCTGAGCTGGGTGAAGAATTTCTACGGCTTAGCATGGGCGTGGCCCAAAGACGTCCAATTTCCACACTGTCACATCAAAGAGCTGCGTGGAGAACGATGTAAGCGGGGGTCTGCCTGTATTAATCAATCCAGCCTAATCGATCATACGAGTTTTGCAGTTTCTACCTCAGAGAAAATGGGAGGAGAGAAACATAAGAGCGGGGGAGGTGGGGCTCAGCGACACACACACAGATGCAAAGCTGCCCATGTTTTACTTGAATTTGTCAGGGAGGATTAAGCTACTCATATAATGAGGCGCACTGATCCTCCCGTGTAACGCATACTGACAGATGAAGCACGCACAATGTGTATCGAGGATTGCTCAAGTCTGATCACTCAACCCACAAAATCATTGTTGCTTCTTCCGATAGTAATTGGCAGGAGAAAAACATAAGTGCGGGGAGGATTGGCCACCTTCCGCGAACGAACAGAGGTAGACTGCTTTCATGATAAAAGCAGCCCTTCTGTATGCGCAGCGATAGTGACACAAACAAACAAATTTGAAGCTGCCAGCAGCAGCATCTGCTCCGATCAACTTAGAAGGATAGAGCTGCTCGAAGTAGGAGGGGCATAGTTGCTTAATTCCCAGGCTTTGTCATTTCCATTTGTCATTTCCATCTCAAAAATATATCTAAATTACGGCCTATGCTCTCAATGTCAAATGCAGAAATGTTAATCCATGCATTTATGACCTCAAGGTTAGATTATTGTAATGCTTTATTGGGTGGTTGTTCTGCACGCTTAGTAAACAAACTACAGCTAGTCCAAAATGCAGCAGCAAGAGTTCTTACTAGAACCAGGAAGTATGACCATATTAGCCCGGTCCTGTCAACACTGCACTGGCTCCCTATCAAGCATTGCATAGATTTTAAAATATTGCTTATTACTTATAAAGCCCTGAATGGTTTAGCACCTCAGTATTTGAATGAGCTCCTTTTACATTATAATCCTCTACGTCCGCCACGTTCTCAAAACTCAGGCAATTTGATAATACCTAGAATATCAAAATCAACTGCAGGCGGCAGATCCTTTTCCTATTTGGCGCCCAAACTCTGGAATAACCTACCTAACATTGTTCGGGAGGCAGACACACTCTTGCAGTTTAAATCTAGATTAAAGACCCATCTCTTTAACCTGGCATACACATAACATACTAATATGCTTTTATTATCCAAATCCGTTAAAGGATTTTTAGGCTGCATTAATTAGGTAAACCGGAACCGGAAACACTTCCCATAACAACCTATGTACTTGCTACATCATTAGAAGAATGGCATCTACGCTAATATTTGTCTGTTTCTCTCTTGTTCCGAGGTCACCGTGGTTACCAGATCCAGTCTGTGTCCAGATCAGAGGGTCACTGCAGTCACCCGGATCCAGTACGTATCCAGACCAGATGGTGGATCAGCACCTAGAAAGGACCTCTACATCCCTGAAAGACAGCGGAGACCAGGACAACTAGAGCCCCAGATACAGATCCCCTGTAAAGACCTTGTCTCAGAGGAGCACCAGGACAAGACCACAGGAAACAGATGATTCTTCTGCACAATCTGACTTTGCTGCAGCCTGGAATTGAACTACTGGTTTCGTTTGGTCAGAGGAGAACTGGCCCCCCAACTGAGCCTGGTTTCTCCCAAGGTTTTTTTCTCCATTCTGTCACCGATGGAGTTTCGGTTCCTTGCCGCTGTCGCCTCTGGCTTGCTTAGTTGGGGACACTTCATCTACAGCGATATCGTTGACTTGATTGCAAATAAATGCACAGACACTATTTAACTGAACAGAGATGACATAACTGAATCCAATGATGAACTGCCTTTAACTCTCATTTTTGCATTATTGATACTGTTTTCCTAATGAATGTTGTTCAGTTGCTTTGACGCAATGTATTTTGTTTAAAGCGCTATATAAATAAAGGTGACATTGACATTGACATTTCATATTGGGCTTAGACAACACGTTTCAGGACCTACTCATTGTCGAAATCATACTCTAGATTAAATACTGTCACATGGAATTGATGTTGATAGTGTTGAAATTATGCAAGCAAAGTGATGATATCTCAGATCATTATTTAGATTTGTGCAAACTTCATATAGCCAAAATTGTAAATTCTACTTCTTGTTACAAGTATGGTAGAACCATCACTTCTACCACAAAAGACTGCTTTTTAAGTTATCTTCCTGATGTATCCAAATTCCTTAGCATATCCAAAACCTCAGAACAACTTGATGATGTAACAAAAACTATGGACTCTCTCTTTTCTAGCACTTTAAATACAGTTGCTCCGTTACGCTTAAGGAAGGTTAAGGAAAACAGTTTGACACTATGGTATAATGAGCATACTCGCACCCTAAAGAGAGTAGCCTGAAAAATGGAGCGCAGCTGGAGGAAAACAAAACTAGAGGTATTTCGTATTGCTTGGCGGGAAAGTAACCTATCCTACAGAAAAGCATTAAAAACTGCTAGATACGATTACTTTTCTTCTCTTTTAGAAGAAAACTAACCCCAGGTATTTATTCAATACAGTGGCTAAATTAACGAACAATAAAGCCTCAACAAGTGTTGACATTTCCCAACACCACAGCAGTAATGACTTTATGAACTACTTTACTTCTAAAATCGATACTATTAGAGATAAAATTGCAACCATTCAGCCGTCAGCTACAGTATCGAATCAGACAGTGCACTATAGACCCCCTGAGGAACAGTTCCACTCATTCTCTACTATAGGAGAGGAAGAATTGTATAAACTTGTTAAATCATCTAAACCAACAACATGTATGTTAGACCCTATACCATCTAAGCTCCTAAAAGAGGTGCTTCCAGAAGTCATAGATCCTCTTCTGACTATTATAAATTCCTCATTGTCATTAGGATATGTTCCCAAAACCTTCAAACTGGCTGTTATTAAGCCTCTCATCAAAAAACCACAACTTGACCCCAAAGAACTAGTTAATTATAGACCAATCTCGAATCTCCCTTATTATATTCCTTCTTAGAGAAAAATGGTATATGTGAGGATTTCCAGTCAGGATTTAGACCGTATCATCGTACTGAGACTGCTCTCCTTAGAGTTACAAATGATCTGCTCTTATCATCTGATCATGGGTGTATCTCTCTATTAGTGAATGAAGATGTATCATATCGATCACAAGGCTCAGTACTAGGGCCGCTACTCTTCACGCTTTATATGTTACCCTTGGGAGATTAGATATCATCAGGAAACATGGTGTTAGCTTTCACTGTTATGCTGATGATACTCAGCTCTATATTTCTTCGCGGCCCGGTGAAACACACCAATTTGAAAAACTAATGAAATGCATAGTCAATATAAAAAAATGGATGACGAGTAATTTCTTACTGTTAAATTCTGAAAAAACAGAGGTGTGCGTGAATTAAAAAGTCTTCAGGAGAAAAAAGGCTTTTTCGCATATGAGTCTAGCAAGACGCAGTACTAATGTAGTATCGAAAGGGAACATCTATTAATGTTTAATGTTCAGTTATATTTTACATTTGAAAGAGTTTCTGTTACTTTGAAGTTTCTCTCATTACCATTGTGCTTATGGTTATGGATAACTGCATGTACTGTACCACTACTACTATTCTTCTGATGTCCTCTGAGAATCAAAATCCTATGTTTTGTTGATGTTTTTAGATAAACTGTTATGCAACATATTTTATGCAACAACTAATTTTAACTACAAGAAACATATGCAGTATTTGACATTTTGGACATAATGCACTATAACACAAATTTGCTATTGCTTCAAATAATGTAAATAATAAAAATTTAACTATATCTACAAACCAAAATTTGCTTGCAAATTAGCTAGCCCCTACTGAGTGACCCTACAGTACTCATTCTAGCAGATTTTGATTAAATGCCACTCCACACCTTTTGCATCTTTTTCAACAGATCACTTTTATTTTGCATGAATGCAACAAGACTGAAACAAAAAAGAAAAAAAAGTATTTTCTACAGTTCAAGCAGATCCCTTAGCAGGACCTTTGTTTGGTATTACTTCACTTTGATGTGTTTGAGTTGGTGGATCTCCAAGTATACCACAGTGTGTTAACAGCTGAATTAATGTGTGCAATAACAAAGAAAGGGGATACTACACATACTTTATTAAGAAAACAACAAATTTTGTTTCAAGGGCATTACAACATGATAGAAGAACTTGTTTCTCATTACTCAATAACTTTTAGATTTAGATTCTGCTTAATTGGTTAAAAGCAATTGTTTAGATAAACCACACAATTTCACCAACATATATTTCTATACAAAACAAAAAATTAATAAAAAAAATGTCACAACAACAACAACACGAAACTATTATGAAGTTGTGAAGTTATGAAGTTGGTTTAGAGCATCTGGAGATGAACTGTAATCAGAGAACTAGATGATTATCATGGTCTCTATTTGATAGTCTTCAAGACTTTAATATGATTCTATTATGTGAAAAACATCACTAATACAGATTGAATATTTCTTTCCAAACCTTTAAACCATTTAATTTTCTTATTATTAGGAAATATATAAATAGTACCACCCCTTCTGCCCCTTGGTTATCTGATGTTCTACGCAAACATCGTTCTAAGCTTAGAGCTGCTGAAAGGCTGTGGCACAAATCCAAAAATACTACAGACCTTAATGTGTATCAGTCACTTCTCTCTTCCTTCTCTGCTAATGCCTCAACTGCTAAAAGGACATACTACCATAACAAAATTAACAATTCGTCTAACTCTTGTATGCTTTTTAAAACATTTACCTCTCTCCTTTGTCCTCCAACTCCCCCTCCTGCTACATCTTTAATAGCTGACGAGTTAAAATTAAAAACATCAGTGCACAATTTTCCACACCACATTCCTTCAAGCACATCTCACCAGCAAACATACAGTCATTAACATCCTTCTCTTCACTCTCTGAGGCAGAAGACTCCAAACTCATCCTTTCTAATCATCTTACTACTTGTCCACTTGATCCTATTCCATCCCATCTCCTTCAAGCCATATCTCCTGCAGTTGTACCTGCACTTACTCACATCATTAACATATCCCTCCACACTGGTGTTTTTCCCTCATCATTTAGACAGACTTGTATAACTCCACTACTTAAGAAACCCACCCTCAACCCATCTGTATTAGAGAACTACAGACCAGATTCCCTTCTTCCTTTCAATGCAAAAACACTTGAACTGCTTGTGGTTCCAGCAAACCCATTGTTTCATCACAATTTTACCATCAAGTTAGGTACATCAATAACTCCTTTAAAAACAGCCAGAAACCTTGGAGTTATAATTGATGATCAACTAACTTTCTCAGACCACATTGCCTAAAACTGTCCGGTCCTGCAGATTTGCTCTATTCAACATTAAAAATCAGGTCCTTTCTTTCGGAACATGCTGCACAACTCCTTGTTCAAGCTCTTGTTCTGTCTAGGCTGGACTATTGCAATGCCCTCTTGGCAGGTCTTCCAGCCAATTCTATCAAACCGAAAAGAATACATGTCACACCTCTGTTTATCGATTTGCACTGGCAGCCAATAGCTGCTCGCATAAAATTCAAGGCATTGATGTTTGCCTACAAAACTACCACTGGCTCTGCACCCCTTTACCTAAATTCATTACTTCAGACTTATGTGCCCTCTAGAAGCTTGTGTTCTGCAAGTGAACGTCGCTTGATTGTGCCATCCCAAAGAAGCACAAAGTCACTTTTACGGATTTTTAAATTAAATGTTCCCTCCTGGTGGAATGACCTGCCCAACTCAAACCAAGCAGCTGAGTCCTTAGCCATCTTCAAGAATCAGCTTAAAACACATATCTTCCATCTTTTTTTTGACCCTCTAACTTAAGCACTCACTATTCTAATTCAATTCTTAAAAAAATAAATAAATAAATAAGTCTAACTACCTTTCTAATCTATTTTCTTTTTATTTATTATACAATTCTAAAAATAAACAAAAAAAGACCTCTAACACTAGCTTGCTCTATTCTTTTTCTATTCTGTTTTCTTTTTATTTATAATATTATTTAAAAGCCCTATATATCTATATGGCTTTTAAATAATATAACAAATAAAATGTAGCTCCATTTTTACAACGAGAGTCAAGACTTAGACAGAGTTTTAGGTTATTACATGTGGAGGTTTTTGGTCCAGTAATTAACCCCCCTTTTTTTCTTATTTTTTTTCTGAATTTAGCAGTAGGAAATTACTAGTCATCCAGTTTTTAATATCAACTGTCTATTCCATTAGTTTTGCCAATTTGTATATTTTGTCTGGCCATGGAGAAATATAGAGCTGAGTATCAACAGCATAACAGTAAATGCCAACACCATGTTTCTTAATGATATCTCCCAAGGCTAAACATTTAAAGTGTGAAAAGCAACGGTCCTAGCACTGAGTACTCTATATTGTACTTGTGATCTATATGATATCTCGTCATTCACTGC
Source organism: Carassius carassius (assembly GCF_963082965.1). Classification (NCBI taxonomy): domain Eukaryota; kingdom Metazoa; phylum Chordata; class Actinopteri; order Cypriniformes; family Cyprinidae; genus Carassius; species Carassius carassius. The sequence goes on from NC_081779.1 coordinate 29,086,737, forward strand.
TACGAATTGCTGATGGCCAGATAGGTAAGATCTGAACCATGACAATACAATTCTACTAAACATAATTTTGTAGTGTACTCAAAAGAATGTTGTGGTCGATAGTGTCACACGCAGCGCTAAGGTCCAGTAGCACTAATAGAAAAACTCTGTAACTCTGTAATACTGTGATACGGTCTAAATCCTGACTGGAAATCCTCACAGATACCCTTTTTCTCCTAAGAAGGAACAAGCTGAGAGGATACTGCCTTTTCTAGTATTTTTGACAGAAAAAGGAGATCGGGCTGTAATTAAATAATTCTCTAGGATCAACTTGTGTTTTTGTAATGAGAGGCTTAATAACAGCCAATTTGAAGATTTTGGGCACAGTGGCAAATAAATTTTCATAAAAGGATCTATGACTATGTTTTGTTTTGTCATGAATTCCTAAAAGAATTTGCAGATTTCCTCTCAGACCTTCTAGTTACAGTTGATAAGGCGCTAATCATGGGAGATTTTAATATTCACGTTGATAATGCAAATGATACATTAGGACTTGCGTTTACTGACCTAATAAACTCCTTTGGAGTCAAGCAAAATGTCACCGGGCCCACTCATCGTTTTAATCATACACTAGATCTAATTATATCGCATGGAATCGATCTTACTGCTATAGATATTGTACCCCAATGTGATGATATTACAGACCATTTCCTTGTATCGTGCATGCTGCGTATAACTGATATTAACTATATGTCTCAGCGTTACCGTCTGGGCAGAACTATTGTTCCAGCCACCAAAGACAGATTCGCAAATAACCTGCCTGATCTATCTCAACTGCTATTTGTACCCAAAAATACACATGAATTAGACGAAATTACTGACAACATGGGCACTATTTTCTCTAATACATTAGAAGCTGTTGCCCCCATCAAATTGAAAAAGGTTAGAGAAAAACGTACTGTGCCATGGTATAACAGTAATACTCACTCTCTCAAGAAAGTAACTCGTAGTCTTGAACGCAAATGGAGAAAAACTAACTTGGAAGTTTTTAAAATTGCATGGAAAAACAGTATGTCCAGCTATAGACAGGCTCTAAAAACTGCTAGGGCAGAGCATATCCACAAACTCATTGAAAATAACCAAAACAATCCAAGGTTTTTATTTAGCACAGTGGCTAAATTAACAAATTACCAGACGCCACCTGATTCAAATATTCCACCAACGTTAAATAGTAATGACTTTATGAATTTCTTCACTGATAAAATAGATAACATTAGAAATACAATAGCGAATGTAGATTCTACAGCGTCTAACACTTCAGTTTCATCCATCGCACCCAAAAATAAACTGCAGTGCTTTACAAATATAGGACAGGAAGAGCTAAATAAACTTATCACTGTATCTAAACCAACAACATGTTTATTAGATCCTGTACCCACTAAATTACTAAAAGAGCTGTTACCTGTAGCCGAAGAACCGCTTCTCAATATCATTAACTCGTCGTTATCTTTAGGTCACGTCCCAAAACCATTCAAGCTGGCGGTTATCAAGCCTCTTATTAAGAAACCAAAACTAGATCCTAGTGTACTGGCAAATTATAGGCCTATTTCAAATCTTCCATTTATGTCTAAAATTTTAGAAAAAGTTGTGTCTGCTCAATTGAGCACCTTCCTGCATAAAAATGATCTGTATGAAGAATTTCAGTCAGGTTTTAGGCCCCACCATAGCACAGAAACTGCACTTGTTAAAATTACAAATGACCTGCTTCTTGCATCAGATCAAGGCTGCATCTCATTTCTAGTCTTACTTGATCTTAGTGCTGCGTTCGACACCATAGATCATGACATACTCATAGATCGATTACAAAACTATACAGGTATTCAAGGGCAGGCTCTAAGATGGTTTAGATCCTACCTGTCCGATCGCTACCATTTTGTTTACTTAAATGGGGTGTCATCTCATTTATCATCAGTAAAATATGGAGTGCCACAAGGATCCGTCCTAGGTCCCCTTCTATTTTCAATATACATGTTGCCCCTTGGTAATATTATTAGAAAATACGGAATTAGCTTCCACTGTTATGCTGATGATACTCAGCTATATATTTCAACGAGACCAGATGAAACTTCCCAATTATATAAGCTAACAGAGTGTGTTAAAAATGTAAAAGATTGGATGACAAATAATTTTCTCCAATTAAATTCGGATAAGACAGAGATATTAATTATTGGACCAAAAAACACCACACAGAATCTTGTAGATTACAATCTGCAACTAGACGGATGTACTGTTACTTCCTCTACAGTCAGATATCTGGGTGTTATATTGGACAGCAATTTGTCTTTTGAAAATCATATTTCCAATGTTACAAAAACCGCATTCTTCCATCTTAGAAACATTGCCAAGCTACGAAACATGTTATCTGTTTCTGATGCAGAAAAGCTAGTTCATGCTTTCATGACCTCTAGACTGGACTATTGTAATGGACTTCTAGGTGGTTGTCCTGCTTCGTCAATAAACAAGCTACAGGTCGTCCAAAATGCAGCAGCTAGAGTCCTTACCAGGTCAAGAAAATATGATCATATTACCCCAATTTTACAGTCTCTGCACTGGCTACCTATTAAGTTCCGTATCTGTTACAAATTATCATTACTTACCTATAAGGCCCTAAATGGTTTAGCTCCTGCGTACCTAACTAGCCTTCTACCACGCTACAACCCATCACGCACCCTAAGGTCACAAAACGCTGGACTTTTGGTAGTTCCTAGGATAGCAAAGTCCACTAAAGGAGGTAGAGCTTTTTCACATTTGGCTTCCAAACTCTGGAATAGCCTTCCTGATAATGTTCGGGGTTCAGACACACTCTCTCTGTTTAAATCTAGATTAAAAACGCATCTCTTTCGCCAAGCATTCGAATAATGTATCTCTTAAATTGTGAGTGTAGTTGCATCTGCATTTTTATTCTTTAGCTTGGGTTAAACTAATTTTACTTTGTTGGATCAGCAGCTATGCTAATGATGTCTCTATTTTGTTTCTATGTTTTGCCACGGGATGTAACTAGGATTTACACAAGCTCCAGTCTGGATCCAGAACACCTGAGAAGAGATGATGCTGACCCTCAGAGGACCCCAGATGATCCTAACCTTGAATCAACAAACAGAACTAACAATTATTGCTACATGTGTGACTGCATCCTATAATTACTATTAATTAATAATATTGATAGTTCATCATCTAGCTGACTACGTCTTGTATTATTATTATTATTTTTATTTTTCTAAAATCCTGTCAAACGTGCACAAACTACTAGCTACTACTAAATATTGTAGAAACATAATTTTCTGTAAAGTTGCTTTGTAATGATTTGTATTGTTAAAAGCGCTATACAAATAAACTTGAATTGAATTGAATTGAATTGAATGTCTATGTTTTGATGATTTAAAACGTTTATACAATTCTTCCTGACCTACAGAAGAGAATGAGTGGAATTGTTCCTCGGGGGATCTATTTTTTGTGCTTCTTGTTAAAAACAATTGCTGCAGTCTTAGTTGAATGGAGTTGTATGGTATCATTAATAATTCATATGCACGCATCATAGCCAACTTCACATGAATGAAACACGCATTTTCCTTCTAACAAAGTCATATTGTACAAAATCACTACTGGCTCAGGTGCAAGATCCAGACAAGACCTGTGCCTGAAGGGCAGGGACGTCCATGCTATAAAAAATGTATAGATTATTTATTTATTTTAAGTTTGGGCACCAGACAAGGCCACCTCAGTCGTGGTATTGCCAGCCCAAGACTCAAACCCCACAACCTTAGGGTCAAACTCTCTAACCACTAGGCCACGACTTCCCCCATTATTGGGTGCTGCCCACGCTGAAGCTGCACTGACCGAGACAGAATGTCCTGATTGCGAGGATATAAAATGTGAGGATACTCCGTTCCTCGAATCTGTGAGGAAGTAGCATCAGGACAAAAGATATTAGCGCCTGGTGATGAGTAAGCCCACGACGGCTGAACCCCCACGTGCCTCACTCTCTCCACATAAAGAGGTTTCCCCTGTCATCTTCTCTCACCCGGACCAGCATACCTCTGTGGCTGAGAGCGTTCTGGTTTTGTGTGGTGGTAGTGAGTGTGACGCCATGGACAAGAGTGTGTCTCTGGCTGCCTCAGATGTGAAGGTGCAGTCGGGCTCGTCTTTCAACCTTGCACCCTGACCATCTGCAGAGCCCAGCACTGCCAGCACAGGCATGGACAGCGAACTCTCATGGCGGCCCGTCACTCGATCCATCCCCAGGGTGTCAAAGTGGGTTCACTTCAATTCACTCGAAGCGATTCTGCGACATGGTATCCATCTTGGTACAGAGGGAGGATGCGCCAAGGTTATGGCAAAAAAGAGCCATAGAAATGGTTCCCCCAGCAAGTCAGGCTTCTACATCCCTTATTTCCACGTCCCCAAAAAGGATGGCAGACTAAGGCCCATCCTTAATGTCAGATATCTGAACCATGCCCTCATGAGACACCCATTCAGGAATATTGCCAATGGGACTGGTTCTTTTCGCTGGATCAGAAAGATGCCTACTTTCACATCCAGTCTTTCACATTCTTGAGATTCACCTTCATGGGAGTGGCATATCAGTAGATGGTCCTTCCCTTTGGACTGTCCCTAGCTCCCTGCACTTTATTATATTGACGAATGTCTCATCCTGGCCCAGTCAGAGAATGAGCTATTATCCCACAGATTCTTAATCCTGAGACCCTGAGACCCTGAGACTCAGGGTCAATGTTGCCAAGAGTGCGCTGTCCCCCAGCCAAAGGATATCGTTCCTGGTAACAGTTCTCTAATTTCTACTGTAGTCGTGCTGATCATGCACTGGCTATTTGGCAGCTTGCAGCATAATTCGAAATTGGAGCCCTTTGCCCTCCCAAGGAGTTTTAGAAGATATTTGGCCTCATGCGGCCCCTTCTGAACTGGCTAAAACCACAAGTTCAATGCCATGTACACATGCATGTCAGGGTGGGCTGGGCCTGTGTAACAGCCCTGGCCCCTTGGAAAGACTCTCAGTGGATGGTCTCGACAGACGCTTCCAACACATGCTTGGGAGCTCTTTGCAATGGCAAACCAGCTTTTGACCACTGGTCGAAAGAGGAAAGTGAACTTCACATCAACTGCCTGGAAATGTTGGTAGTATGTTTGTGCCTTCACACCTTTCTGCCAGACCTAATGGGACACCACATGCTAGTCCACTCAGACAGCATGACAGTGATGTCATATATAAATCGCAGGACAGTCTCTCCTCAAAGCGCCTCTTCTTCTGGTAGAGTGCCTCCTGGAATGGGCTCAGCTAAACTTGCATTCGCTAAGAGAAGCGCAAGTGCCGGGCAAGTTGAACCAGGGAAATGCTATCCTTTGAGCAACGTCCCCTCAGAAGAGTGGATGCTCCACCTGCAGGGGCGGACTGGCCATCGCGAGCACTGGGACATTCTGGCCTGCCAGCTGCTGCTGTGTAGTCGATCAGGCTGACGTGCAATAGGCTGGTATACAACTGGGAATTAATTGACGGTTTTATGAATCTACGAATCAGGCGATCTACCTGAAACCTGAACGAATCATTCACTCTTGTTCAATATTAATACGAACACTGTATCAGTGCATTCTTTTAAAGTGACAGTCTATATATTAATCGAACAGCAACAACAAAATCACTCACTGCTCTTGATTAAAAAGCTTTTTTAACTTTAAAAAAGAATCATCTTTCATTTATAGTCCAAAATGCAATGCTGTTTTACATTTGATTACTTTATTTAATTTCTGTACCTAAAAACTAATGCAGGACCTACCTTAAAAAAAACCTGAAAGTCAGTTTATTTTATTTTTATCTTTACTCTATTCTATTTATGTGTGCTGTTGCTTGTAGTTAGAATATGCTTGATTATATGATAATATATATATTTTTTGAAAGTATAGTTTTTCCATAAACATAGCACATACAACGGTACCGAAACCGTGACTCTAAAACCGTGAAACAAACCGAACTGTGAAAAAGTTGAACTGTTCCACCCTAATATTTACATAATCATTTGGCAGACGGACGCTTTCATTCAAAGAGCCTTACAATAGATAAAATCTATATAAAAAAAAAAATAAAATAAAATAAATATATATATATATATATATATATATATATATATATATATATACAAATGTATATAGTGATAGATGTTTTAAAATAGCATCTTAATGACAAACTAGCACACTGTTTTACATATGGGGATACAGTATTTTTTTAGTGCCAAAATTGACCAGAAATTGATTTTCCATTTCTAGCCTACAATATGTAGCCTAGTGTACAATCCTTATTTATTTTGAAGGTGACGAAGGAAGCAACAGTAGCACCACTACTGCTGCTAGTGCTCCTGCTGTTGAACAAGAGAGGGTGGACAGTTCAGTTTTTGAGTCAGAGCAGGAAACCTTCAGGTAAAGTTTAAGCTATTAGCAAAACTAAACATGCTGGCTATACTCTTAAAAATATGTGCTTTTATGATTTATAAGGTCATCAGTAGTAAGACTGTGATCATTGTGACATACAATTGATGGCTGCATAATCAATATAGATTATTGAAAATGCTTATTTCATATTGCATAGAAACATAATGTCCAGAGTGAGAGAGAGGGGGATTAAGGGAAAGATGATAAAGACAGTGAATGCCTTGATACTTCTTGATACTTAATTTGATTATTTTGCCAGTTCACAGTCTAAGGATTTTGATTTATTTTTTAAGTATAACCCAATTCAAACAACTGAACGTGCCAAAGAGTTTAGCAGCTTCTATTGACCTTTGTCCCATGACACTAAAAACTAATCTGCTAATGGTGTTAACACCGGTAAAACATTGTATAGATTTTAAAGTCGAGCTTCTTGCAATGTCTGATCCTGTAATGGAAAATCATCTGTTGAGAGTCAAGGAAAAAAAAGCACTCACACACATTACCTTGGACAGCAAACCCCAAATGAGCTGATAAAGCTCATAAATACTGAAGACAATCGTGTCCAGTATTCAACTGGCAAAATTCTATTCCATTATTCTTGACTGCACCCTAGATACAAGTTATAAATAACAAATTTCAGTCATATTGTGGACTGCGGCCTTCTAGCCAAAGCCAGAGGTCTTGGAAGCCACTGGCTTGAATTTTTCAAATGTGATACTGGTGCAAGCTTCAGGTGCTTCAAGCCTACGATAATGGTGCTAATATGAAAGGTAAAAGCCAAGCAGTGTAGGCAAGACTGCTAAAGCAAAACCCAAGAGCCTTGTTTGTACCTTGTGGAGCACATTTAATGAATCTTTTTAATGATGCTTCTGGCTACTTTAGTTATGTACAGAAACACTTCACACTCTTTTCAGAAGCTACACAACGATGGAACATCTTGTTGAAGCATGTCCGTCTCACATTGAAGTCTTGGAGTGATGTAAGATGGGAAAGCAGACTGCAAAGCATTACAGCTGTCAGACACCAAGTGAAGGAGATCAGAAATGCTCTCATTGAGGCAAGGCAAACTGTGAATGATCCAGTTGCCAAAGTACAGTCTAAAGCCCTGGCAGAAGAAGTGGCTGCATTTAAGTTTCTGATATGCACTGTTGTATGGTTTGACATCTTAACAAACCAGGTGAACAATATGTTTTAGTCTAGTTCAATGCAACTGGATGTTGCTGTTCGACTTATTGAGAGTGCAAAAGATTCTGTCATGAAATACAGTTAGTCTGGATTTGTGGATTCTCAGTCAACTGCAAAATAACTTTGAAAAGCCCTAAACATAGAGCCTGAGCTTAAGTAGAGAAGGCTGAGAAGCACTAAAAGTGATTTTGCCCTATGATGCTGCAGATGAGCCCATCAGTGATGCCCTCAAAAGGCTTGAGGTAACATTTTGCAAGTGTTGTGGACTCTGATTTGGCATCAATTCAAGAAAGATTTGAAATTTTCACTCAGGTCAGGCCAGTGGACATAGAAATGTAATTATCACTGTCATTGTACCAACAAAGCCTGATTATATTGGTTTGGTTTTGTCAACTCAAAACTAATCCCATAACAACCATCATGGTACAGGTTCCAGGTTCAGGGGGTTAAAAACACTTGCTAAAAATGTTCTCAGTCAACTCAAGGTTTGATCAAGGATTTGTGATTAACTCTGGAGCGTGTGCACCTGAATTTGATGTGCACATACAGCAGAACATCAGTTTGATTCACTTCTTGCAAGAAAGCCAGCTCCATTCATTTCTCTGCTGAAGATTAAGAGATTGTTTTGGAAAAAATAAAAATCATGAATTCAAACACATTTACACAATAGGAAAAACACAGATGCTGCCACAAAAGTCGCTGAAATAAAATATAAATATCTGACTATTAATGAAATTCAGTCAACTGAATTTATTTCATTATTAATTCATTCAGGTTCAATTTATAAAGGTTTATCATAAAGATAGATAGATAGATAGATAGATAGATAGATAGTGTAAAATTAATATAATTTGCCAATAAATGCCTAAGAAGTGAATGGCGCTAAGCTAAATGCTAGCAAAGTAGCACCTGGCGTTACAGCGATTGAGTGCACGCACTGAGATGAGAGAGGTACATTTCAACTTGTCTAAGTTGAGGGAAGAACATGGAAAGTCGAATATGGAAAAACTGTGGCATTTTTCTTTAAGTGCTTACCTTAATTCTTCTGATTATTCTATAATAACATTTCAAATAAGCAATAAAATCTGACATGAATGGTATAAAATACCTTGTTACTTACTCTGAACTAATGCTAAAAGTAGTATATTTCAGGTTCAGTCAATGCACGTGTATTGTTGAGAAAGACTGAGTGCAATAATCTGGAGCTTTGACTTCTTTTTCTTTCTTTCTTTATTTTCTTTCTTTCTTTCTTTCTTTTCAACTGAAATAGTTCTGAAGCTGGAAATAACTCTGTGCTGCTATCACGTGGTGACACTGATACAAACACTGTCTCGAGAATTAAAACTGCACCACAGCTGTTCAATGGCCAGAGACCATATGATATGAAGTTCTCTTACGAGAGCTCTCTCGTACTGCGTCTTAGCTTAAGACGCTATGGGAAAAGTCTCTTTTCACGAAATACTGAAGCAAAAAATTATCCTTAATTTTGTATTTTTGTAAAGCGCATTTGCAGCAGTACACAGCCATAGGCGAGACTTCTCGTTCGCTCATTGGCTTGTTCTGCGGCAACTGCACAGCCTATCGAGCGCAGGTTGATGCAACATCAGACCAATAAGGGCGCTTCGCGCCCTTCTTGCCACTTCCCGCCGAAACGGGTGTGGCCCAACCTATAAAAGGAGCTCGAAAAGGCTGACTCACCTGATTTTTCATCTCTTCAGCGAAGCTCACGCATCGCTGGATCACGGAGGAAGCAAGCGCCGTCTGAGAAAGCATATCAGCAGGACGAGCCATTCTGAAGCTGCTGGCATCGCCGCCTTCCACTACCGTTCCTGCTGCGCTATCCGGCGCCTATATCCTTTCAATTCTGTTATATCCAGCTGTTCTTTATGTGTGTGTGTGTTCGCCCTGCGACACACACTCGTAAAAGAGCTCGCGTCTTTTTTAAGATGCCTTCCTGCGGCTCGTCAGAGCCCCACTCAGCGAGGGAGACCGGTACGTCATCTGTGTCTCCTGCCTGGGTGAAGATCATGCAGCGCTCGCGCTCGCTGACGGCGGATGCCCCCACTGCGAGCTGTTGCCATGGTGACTCTGAGGACTCGCCTGGCCTTTTCTTTCTGAGCCTGCATTCTCCGCTGCGCTGAGGCGCCGTAAAAGCATCGCTTCCAGCGGATTCCGGAACCGTCTTCAGCTCAACCGAGCTCGCCGGTTCGCCCTGCTTCACCGGCCCCCCCTGCATCGCTTCCCGGTGTGCAGTGCCCGCTGTTTGCCAGCCCGTCGTCCGAGGAAGTCGATCTCAGGGCCGCGTCGGGGGAAGAGGACACGCGCTCTCTGCTAGCTTCGGGCAGTGAGGGCTGGGCGAGCTCCGAGGATCTCGCGCCTTCTGCTCAGAAGCCCAGCAGACGAGCTAACATCGAGAAGGAGCCGGGGTGAATGCTCGCGTTGGCCGCGACGAGCTTCGGCCGCGAGTGGTTTGCACCAGCGCCCCCCCCCCCCCCCCCCCCCCCCCCCCCCCCTCGTTCCCGGCTGGATGGTATTTCCCTTTCGGATGAGCGTACTTCTCAAAGCCTCATTTCTTCCTGAGCTTCACGAAGAGGTGGCGAAGGCTTGGAACGCTCCATATTCAGCGCGAACTCGTTCGTCTGTCTCACTAGCATTCTCCACACTGATGATGCTAAAAAACAGGAACTACCAGTCCCTTCCGCCGGTGGAACAGGCGATAGCGACACACCTTTGTCTGCCCTCTGCTGGACGGCGGCAAAAGCGGTGTTGCCATCTAAAGCCTGCTGTGTGACGCTGCGGCTGCACTACTCGCGATGGCTGCTTCATCGAAGGGCAGGTGTACGAGTTCCGCTGTGGCCGAGCTCTCACCCAAGTGCGCCGCTGTTTCAGTTCCAGGAATTGTGACTGTCTCAGCATTTTCTGCAACGCGCAAGCCTGCACAGTTGCCCGCTTGCCTGCACACAAAAGCCGTTATCACAACCGCTTCAGCAACGCAGCTCGAGACCCCCCGTTCTCGCTCTACCGGCCGTCGCCCCGCGCCGCGGGGACCGCGGCAGAGGATTACGGTGAGGCCGGGAGCCCCGAAGCCATCCTAGGAAAGCCATCTATGCATGCTGCATGACGCTGCGTCTGCACTACACACGATGGCTGCTTCATCGAAGCGCCGGTGTACGAGTTCCGCTGTGGCCGGGCTCTCACCTAAGCGCGCCGCTGTTTCAGTTCCAGAGACTGTGACTGTTTCAGCGTCTTTTGCAATGCGCAAGCCTGTACGGTTGCCCGCTTGCCTGCAAACAAAGACCGTTATCACGGCTACCCAGATATTTCCCGAAAAAGGTGTAATTTCTGGTGTCCCGGCCACGGCCGATGGTGCTATAAATGTAGTGACGATGCCCACTGCTCAGTGCCCATCTCCACATATAAGCACAGCCCTTCACACAGGGCTCGCGCCCATAAAAGCATAGTAGACGTGCCCACTCCTCAGTGCCCACAATCACTATGTCACACGCGTTATGTGGTTTCTGTAAAAACTAAACCCGTGCACGTTCGTCCGGCCACGGCCGATGGTGCTATAAATGTAGTGACGATGCCCACTCCTCAGTGCCCATCTCCACATGTAAGCACAGCCCTGCACACAGGGCCTGCGCCCATAAAAGCGACTCAAGATGATCGCGCACACTGCATAGTAAGCGTGCCCACCCCTCAGTGCCCACAATTACTATGTCACACGCGTCATGTGGTTTCTGTAAAAACAAAACCCGTGCACGCTCGTCCGGCCACGGCCGATGGTGCTATAAATGCAGTGACGATGCCCACTCCTCAGTGCCCATCTCCACATGTAAGCACAGCCCTGCACACAGGGCTCGCGCACATAAGATCGACACAGATCGGTCGAGCGCGCCGCATAGTAAACGTGCCCACTCCCCAGTGCCCACATACACTATGTCACATACGGCGCGTGGCTTCTGTAAAAATGAGGCCCGTGCACGTACGATCTGCATAGGCAGACAGCGAGTTGAAAGCGGTAAATGTGCACATATGCAGCCCACAGTTACTCGCAGACATATCGAGTCCCACGGGGCCTGCTCAGCCTTCCCCCAGTCGGTTAAGCGCCGTGACAGGGTCGAGGAGGAGCGATCTGCCCGCTGTGATCAGCGCGCTCCCCGCCTCAAATGCGCAGCACACCCGAGTGCCGACGTTGCGCAGTCAACAGAGCGCGCTTCGCATCCAGCCCTTAGCCATTCATGCAGATGCATGGTCAGCGCTTCCAGGGGTTTCGGATTGGGTGCTAGACATTATAAAGAGAGGCTACTCGCTACAGTTTTTTTCGACGCCCTCTGCGCTTTACAGCGCGCGTCGAAACTACGGTCAAAACAGAAGTAGCACACATACTTCAGGCCGAAATATCAAAACTGTTGAGCAAAGGGGCTGTAGAGCCTGTGTCTCAAGCTCAAAGCAAGGGGGGGCTGTACAGCAGATACTTTCTGGTGCCCAAGAGAGACGGGGGTCTCAGGCCCATACTGGATCTAAGACAGCTGAACAAGGCATTGATGAAACGCAGTTTCAAAATGCTTACGACCAGGAAACTCCTCGCGCAGATTCGCAGAGGGGACTGGTTCATGTCAATAGATCTGAGGGACGCGTATTTTCAAATACAGATAGCGTCAAACTACAGGAGATATTTGAGTTTCGCCTATGAGGGCCATGCATACGAGTTTACAGCCCTCCGGGGCTCCTTGTACGTTTACGAGGTGCATGGATGCAGCGCTCGCTCCTCTCAGACTCAGAGGCATGCGAGTGCTGGATTATTTGGATGACTGGCTGGTTCTGGCCCCGATCACGAGTGGAGCTCGTGGACCACAGGGCCGTTTTACTCGATCACATCGAGAAGCTCGGCCTCAGTGTCAATTGGGCGAAGAGTTCGCTGAACCCCAGTCAGACGATTCTGTTTCTGGGTATAGTTCTGAACTCGTGTTCCATGACGGCGCGGCTGTCACCACATCGCGTGATGGGCATTCAGCGCGCAGCGAGTTCTTTCCGCTGCGGCGCGACCGTGTCGCTCAAACACTGTCAGAAGATGCTGGGCCTCATGGCCTCGGTACCGATCAGGTGTAAGCCTGGGGACTTCCCCGAATGTGAAGATGGTGTCGACGGACGCCTCCACTTCGGGATGGGGAGCGCTGCTCGAGGGCAGACCGTCCTTTGGCCTATGGTCAGAACGGGAAAAGCTCCATCATATCAACTGTCTAGAAATGCTGGCAGTGGAGAACGCGCTGATGCGCTTTTGTCCCCAGATCAAGGATCACCACGTCTTAGTCCGTTCGGACAACATGTCTGTGGTGTCCTACATAAATCGCCAGGGCGGTCTCGGGTCCTGAAACCTGTACAGGCTAGCGGAACGCCTCCTGGTTTGGGCTCAGCGCAACGTGCGTTCGCTGAGGGCAGTTCATGTGCCTGGGCTACAGAATCTGGGTCCAGACAGGCTGTCCAGAGGCAATGTTCCTACGGGCGAATGGTCTCTACACCCGCAAACAGTCCGGCTGTTGTGGGAGAGATTTGGCAGGGCGGAGGTGGACCTCTTCGCGTCCCACGAAAACGCTCACTGCCCTGCGTTCTTTTCCAAGAACGAAAGCGCGCTGTCACGGGAATGGCCGTGCTGCCCGCTTTATGCTTTCCCTCCCGTCTCCCTCCTTCCGCAGGTGATGGAACGGGTGAGAGAAACGAGATGTTCAATACTGCTTGTAGCACCTCTTTGGATGAACCAACCATGGTTCCCAGATTTGATGCAGTTAGCAGATATCGCCCCGTGGCCAGTACCGTTGAGGAGGGACTTCCTCTCGCAGGCCAGGGGCTCGATTTGGCACCCTCAACCGGAGTTGTGGTCCCTCCATGTGTGGGCGCTCAACGGTTACCCGCTGATCTCGCAGTGGGAGTGCTAAATACCATCACTCAGGCTAGAGCTCCGTCGACACGACGTCTGTATGCCTCGAAGTGGTCGATGTTCTCCAGCTGGTGCACAGCTCGAGGTTATTCACCCCTTAGTTGTGAGGTGACGGAGGTCCTCTCCTTCCTACAGGAGCTGTTGGATAAGGGCAGAGCCCCATCCACGCTCAAAGTTTATGTGGCGGCCATCACAGCGTTTTCTGAAACGGCGCTCGGTCAGTTAATAGGAAGGAATGATTTAGTCATCCGGTTCCTCAGAGGAGCTAGGAGGCTGAATCCTCCCAGACCTCCGTCAGTCCCTATGTGGGACCTCGCGGCGGTTTTGAAGGCCTTGAAGGGTCCCCCTTTTGAGCCTATCCAATCGGTTAGCCTTCAGCATCTGTCATTCAAGACAGTATTCTTGTTGGCTCTCGCTTCGGTGAAGCGTGTGGGTGATTTGCACGCACTCTCGGTGAGCCAGTCGTGCTTGGAGTTTGGGCCCAATGACTCAAGGGTCATACTCAAACCTAGGCACGGTTATGTGCCGAAATCCCTCAACACACCGTTTCGGGCTCAGGTTATTGCCCTGTCTGCCCTGCCGGTGTCAGGAAAGGATAGAGACTCGAGTCTTCTTTGCCCTGTCAGGGTTTTAAGAGCTTATGTGTCTCGCTCTGCTGCCTTTCGGCAGACGGAGCAGCTGTTTGTCTCGTTCGGTGGACGTTCCAAGGGAATGGCTGTTTCGAGACAGACTCTATCCAGATGGATAGTTGACGCCATAGCGTTAGCTTACGCTTCCAGGGGCCTTCAGTGCCCGTTGGGCGTCAGAGCACACTCCACAAGAGGCGTCGCCTCGTCGTGGGCGTGGTCTACTGGGATCTCCTTGCAGGATATATGTATGGCGGCAGGTTGGGCCTCGCTGTCTACATTTATCAGGTTCTATAACCTGGAGGTTCCCGCCTTGCAAGCAAGACTGCTGTCGGTATAGTCGAATCAGGGCCCTGAGGGGAATTCTGAGTTCACGAGCGCTATGCGCTGCCGACTGTTATATGGGCAGTATTGCGTAAAACCCGCATTGCCACATTGGTCAGGCCTTGCCTCGGCTGTGTGATGTCATATTGCCGCATCTACGGATGCTGCTAGATATAGGACGGAGGGCTTTCCCCCTTTCTGTCCTGGACTCTCTGTGAGTCCCTCAGGTGACTGTGCACTGTAAATCCTGGGCGTTGCTTCAGGTTTATTGGTGTGATCCCTGCGCGCACGGCGTTTTACATTGGGTTCCCGTAGCGTCTTAAGCTAAGACGCAGTACGAGAGAGCTCTCGGAAGAGAACATACTCGGTTACTAAATGTAACCTCGGTTCAAGCTTGAGGCCGTTGGAAAGCAGATTCACGACCTGGAGGTGAGGCAGGCCAAGCTGAGAGAGCGGAGAGCCGCGCTGGAATCATCCCGGGCTGACGCTCACAAGTCCGGGGTAAGTATACAGCGTGCTGCTAACAGTCCCACCACGTCTACTCCGTGTGTTTTTCTGCACAGGCCCGGTGCACCCAGGATGCGATCTTCCCAGATGTCCTTCACTGCGACGCCGGGACACCACGGACCCTGGGTTCATCCACAGCGGAGGACGCGAGCCGGGTCCCGGGCGACGACTTCTCCCCCTCCTGCCTTCGACATCTCCATCCGGAACCGATTCGCTCCCCTCCGCGAGACAGGACGCGACGCTGTGATCATCGGAGACTCCATCGTCCGACACGTAAGTGCTACGTTAGCCGAAGGTAAAGTGCACACTCATTGTTTGCCTGGTGCTCGTGTTGTCGATGTTTCTGCGCAGATACCCGCGATCCTGAAGGCCGACAAGAGCCCCAGAGCGGTCGTGCTTCACGCCGGGGTTAACGACACCACGCTGCGGCAGACGGAGACGCTGAAGAGGGACTTCAGCAGCCTGATTGAGACGGTTCGCAGCATGACGCCCGCGGCGACGATCGTCGTGTCAGGGCCACTGCCCACGTATCGACGAGGACACGAAAAGTTCAGTAGACTTTTTGCTTTAAATGAATGGTTGTTGTCATGGTGTAAAGAACAGAAACTGCTATTTGTTAATAACTGGAATCTTTTCTGGGAGCGTCCTAGGCTGTTTCACGCTGATGGATTACACCCCAGCAGAATCGGAGCGGAGCTGCTCTCTGACAACATCTCCAGGACACTTCGCTCCATGTGACTAGTAAGACAATTCTCAGATAACTATAATGATGAGTTTTGTTCCACCCGCTTAAATGATAAAAGTACTTGCGCTGTAAAAACTATTAAGACTGTGTGTGTTCCCCGAATAGTGAGGTCAAAATATAATGTAGGATCTAGAAAAAATCTTATTGGAGGTGTCGCAACAATATATAGTGATATTCTCAATGTTACCCAGAAAACAGGATACAGGTTTAACTCTTTTGAAATACTTCTGCTAAATGTTACAGTCAGACATGCAAAAGAAATCTAATGTATCTCTTGCTCTGGCTACTGTGTATAGACCACCAGGGCCGTATACAGAATTCCTAAAAGAATTTGCAGATTTCCTCTCAGACCTTCTAGTTACAGTTGATAAGGCGCTAATCATGGGAGATTTTAATATTCACGTTGATAATGCAAATGATACATTAGGACTTGCGTTTACTGACCTAATAAACTCCTTTGGAGTCAAGCAAAATGTCACCGGGCCCACTCATCGTTTTAATCATACACTAGATCTAATTATATCGCATGGAATCGATCTTACTGCTATAGATATTGTACCCCAAAGTGATGATATTACAGACCATTTCCTTGTATCGTGCATGCTGCGTATAACTGATATTAACTATATGTCTCAGCGATACCGTCTGGGCAGAACTATTGTTCCAGCCACCAAAGAAAGATTTGCAAATAACCTGCCTGATCTATCTCAACTGCTATTTGTACCCAAAAATACACATGAATTAGACGAAATTACTGACAACATGGGCACTATTTTCTCTAATACATTAGAAGCTGTTGCCCCCATCAAATTGAAAAAGGTTAGAGAAAAACGTACTGTGCCATGGTATAACAGTAATACTCACTCTCTCAAGAAAGTAACTCGTAGTCTTGAACGCAAATGGAGAAAAACTAACTTGGAAGTTTTTAGAATTGCATGGAAAAACAGTATGTCCAGCTATAGACAGGCTCTAAAAACTGCTAGGGCAGAGCATATCCACAAACTCATTGAAAATAACCAAAACAATCCAAGGTTTTTATTTAACACAGTGGCTAAATTAACAAATTACCAGACGCCACCTGAATCAAATATTCCACCAACGTTAAATAGTAATGACTTTATAAATTTCTTCACTGATAAAATAGATAACATTAGAAATACAATAGCGAATGTAGATTCTACAGCGTCTAACACTTCAGTTTCATCCATCGCACCCAAAGATAAACTGCAGTGCTTTACAAATATAGGACAGGAAGAGCTAAATAAACTTATCACTGTATCTAAACCAACAACATGTTTATTAGATCCTGTACCCACTAAACTACTAAAAGAGCTGTTACCTGTAGCCGAAGAACTGCTTTTCAATATCATTAACTCGTCGTTATCTTTAGGTCACATCCCAAAACCATTCAAGCTGGTGGTTATCAAGCCTCTTATTAAGAAACCAAAACTAGATCCTAGTGTACTGGAAAATTATAGGCCTATTTCAAATCTTCCATTTATGTCTAAAATTTTAGAAAAAGTTGTGTCTGCTCAATTGAGCACCTTCCTGCATAAAAATGATCTGTATGAAGAATTTCAGTCAGGTTTTAGGCCCCACCATAGCACAGAAACTGCACTTGTTAAAATTACAAATGATCTGCTCCTTGCGTCAGATCAAGGATGCATCTCATTTCTAGTCTTACTTGATCTTAGTGCTGCCTTCGACACCATAGATCATGACATACTCATAGATCGATTACAAAACTATACAGGTATTCAAGGGCAGACTCTAAGATGGTTTAGATCCTACCTGCCCAAACGTTACCATTTTGTTTACTTAAATGGGGTGTCATCTCATTTATCATCAGTAAAATATGGAGTGCCACAAGGATCCGTCCTAGGTCTCCTTCTATTTTCAACATACATGTTGCCCCTTGGTAATATTATTAGAAAATACGGAATTAGCTTCCACTGTTATGCTGATGATACTCAGCTATATATCTCAACGAGACCAGATGAAACTTCCCAATTATCTAAGCTAACAGAGTGTGTTAAAAATGTAAAAGATTGGATGACAAATAATTTTCTCCAATTAAATTCGTATAAGACAGAGATATTAATTATTGGACCAAAAAACACCACACAGAATCTTGTAGATTACAATCTGCAGCTAGACGGATGTACTGTTACTTCCTCTACAGTCAGATATCTGGGTGTTATATTGGACAGCAATTTGTCTTTTGAAAATCATATTTCCAATGTTACAAAAACGGCATTCTTCCATCTTAGAAACATTGCCAAGCTACGAAACATGTTATCTGTTTCTGATGCAGAAAAGCTAGTTCATGCATTCATGACCTCTAGACTGGACTATTGTAATGCACTTCTAGGTGGTTGTCCTGCTTCGTCAATAAACAAGCTACAGGTAGTCCAAAATGCAGCAGCTAGAGTCCTTACGAGGTCAAGAAAATATGATCATATTACCCCAATTTTACAGTCTCTGCACTGGCTACCTATTAAGTTCCGTATCAGTTACAATTTATCATTACTTACCTATTAAGGCCCTAAATGGTTTAGCTCCTGCTTACCTAACTAGCCTTCTACCACGCTACAATCCATCACGCACCCTAAGGTCACAAAACGCTGGACTTTTGGTAGTTCCTAGGATAGCAAAGTCCACTAAAGGAGGTAGAGCTTTTTCACATTTGGCTCCCAAACTCTGGAATAGCCTTCCTGATAATGTTCGGGGTTCAGACACACTCTCTCTGTTTAAATCTAGATTAAAAACGCATCTCTTTCGCCAAGCATTCGAATAATGTATCTCTTAAATTGTGAGTGTAGTTGCATCTGCATTTTTTATTCTTTAGCTTGGGTTAAACTAATTTTACTTTGTTGGATCAGCAGCTATGCTAATGATGTCTCTATTTTGTTTCTATGTTTTGCCACGGGATTTACATCCCATGGTAACTAGGATTTACACAAGCTCCTGAACACAACCTGAGAAGAGATGATGCTGACCCTCAGAGGACCCCAGATGATCCTAACCTTGAATCAACAAACAGAACTAACAATTATTGCTACATGTGTGACTGCATCATATAATTACTATTAATTAATAATATTGATAGTTCATCGTCTAGCTGACTACGTCTTGTATTATTATCATTATTTTTTATAAAATCCTGTCAAACGTGCACAAACTACTAGCTACTACTAAATATTGTAGAAACATAATTTTCTGTAAAGTTGCTTTGTAATGATTTGTATTGTAAAAAGCGCTATACAAATAAACTTGAATTGAATTGAATCTCTAGAAGAGCGAACGAGTACTGCGTTCTCTGCCGTGCGTACGATTCACTCTGGTTCGCTTCGGCGATTAAATAAATCAGTTGAGTCAGCCTTTTCGAGCTCCTTTTATAGGTTGGGCCACACCCGTTTCGGCGGGAAGTGGCAAGAAGGACGCGAAGCGCCCTTATTGGTCTGATGTTGCATCAACCTGCGCTCGATAGGCTGTGCAGTTGCCGCAGAACAAGCCAATGAGCGAACGAGCCGTCTCGCCTATGGCTGTGTACTGCTGCAAATGCGCTTTACAAAAATACAAAATTAAGGAAAATTTTTTGCTTCAGTATTTCGTGAAAAGAGACTTTTCCCGTAGCGTCTTAAGCTAAGACGCAGTACTCGTTCGCTCTTCTAGAGAGAACCGAGGTTATGTTTAGTAACCGAGTACGATTTGTCCTCACACTTTTTGGTGATGATATTCCTGACTTTTCAATGGCTTTTATATGTGTTTCCCAGATTTTTTTTTCTTTTGGGAATTAACAGATTTAATGATTATGTGTATAAATATCTCTAATAAGATCTTCAATTAACAGACAGTTTTATACACTGTTTGTAGTTTAATACTACACATGCACATACAGTAAATAATAAAATATTTTTGTTTGTTTGTTTGTTTTTTACCAAGCATAACAAAAAAAGTGCATATTTATTTTGCTTGGAAATCACAATTTTAAAATCCCTAATATGAAGTTTTATGAGACTAATGAAAGTTTCTAAAATAAAACCAAATAAAAAAACACTTTTCACTTCAGTTTTCAGAATTTTTACTTGATTTTCTTTGTGTATGAACATCTCTCCTAGAGCATAATTTGATTAAAATCATGTTGAAAGAGTTTGTGAATGTCTACTCTTTTGGATCATAATTTGAAGTTGAGTTCTTTGAGTTATTAAGCTTTTTAAATATTAAATTTTCTTCTGTAAACCAACAGAATGTGTGTTAAGGCTGGAATATAATATAAAGGTTTTTGCCCTGTTTTACAGTCTAAACAAGTGGATGCTAGCAGCTGGAGGTAAAGTCATGGCCAGTCTGCTGATCTGAGTAGAGAAAATCAAAGTGTGTGATGTTCACAGACTATTTAGCTTGAGACTATGTTTCCATCCAGCTGGAGGATATCAGACCTATGTAATATTTTGAACTGTTTTAAAAAAAATGTATTGTTTTCATTTGTCCCATGTCTCTTATAGCAACAAGGCATGTGGGTCTGTATGAGTTAGTTGTGTTTGGAATTATTTGAAAGGCTGGGTGTAATCCTCAGTCATTTAGTGTCTGATGTCCACTGGAGGGAGCCACACATCACAATGACTGTAGACTGTAAAATGGTAATAAAATATGACAAGAACTCAACTGTGTCAGAACAAATTCATCTTGATAATGTCAGATAACACTTGGCCAGGTCAAAGTGTCTGAATATTTTATTTTTTATTTAATCAAATTTCCTGGTAGTTCACTGTATGAAGAATGGTTGGGTATAATGTCACAGTTTACTTTATTTCGCTAGATTCTGTGATGTATGAAGAACAGAATTTGAATTTTGAACATGGAATAATTTTTGCTAGTGCCACCAGTTTGCAACTGCTTTGACTTATTTTTCAGTCTGTTGTAATGATCCATTTATACAGTAGATTTAGACCGTCCCTTAAATGGTCCAGGCCAGAGTAACTTTAAGCAATATCACACAAGCAAGAGTGCTGCTGTCAGTACTGCTGTGATTCAGCCGTATGCATGAGGCTGCAGGTAATTCAGTTTGGAAGTTTGTCCATTCAAATTAGCTAATGTTAAGAAAAATGACATTCCAATAAATGTCTCTTGCTGCAGGCAAAATCACACTCCCCACTCTGCACAAGTCTATGTTATACTATTTTTCAGAGTTCCTTGAACTTGTTTGGCAAATTAAAACTGTTTGATATTAAATCTTCTCAGCTTTCTCTTCAGTTCTGGCTTTACTGATCATCTGATTGCTCATTATTTAAGCTTATCAAGAACTTCTCGCTCTTAGGTACTTAGGAAGCTCCACACAGTCTTGAGAAAGTCATTTGCAAAATGGAGGTTGGTGATTGTCACACGCTGATGGTTCCCTTGGTGTCCATCATCATATGCTTGAAAATGTTGAAGAGAGTAGGCATTCTTGACACATACTTATTGTCATCCTAAACCAGCTACAGAAGGCTGCTTTATAAAGCTGTGTGCCAATCTGCCAGACCCAGTGCTCTCTTGAAATTCTTCTGATGTTGCATTTCTTCCAACTGCATTCAAGATTTCTGCCACCTTGTGTGGGCAAAAATGCATGATCATTTCTAATACCAGCTCTTTGAAAGCTGATAAATTTGTCTTTGCGATGTTGATGCTGGGTCAAAAGCACTTTTTGACCAAGATATAATTGATCTTGTTGTGGTGCTCTCCACTGCGGCTATGCCATGTCCATCATCTGGATGCATTTTGACGATGAAACGTGTTTTTCCAGGAGCCTGTCACAGTTTGATACTGATTCAGTACGCCTGCTGCTCTATATATCTGTGAGGTTTGCGGCCAACAATGGAAGAACGAGTGCTCTCAGGTCACACTTTCTCCTTCACGGTGGTAAATATAAAGAGATGAGAAAGTAAAACTTTGACAAAATCTCATGTCACAGGTTTTCCAGTTATTTAGAAATGGTTCAAATGCAGATGTTACTGGAGGAAAACGGTTACCAAACAATTGTTTCTTATTTTAATTCATTATTTTTATTAAAATACAATTTATTGTTTTTGTTGTTGCTGTTGTTTGTTTTTGGTGTCATTATAGTTTATATTTATTTTTCTTGTCATTAATTGTTTTGTGTATAAAGCTTTAGCAATATTGATACTAATCATGCGTTGGCTGATTGTGAACACATTGGCAAGATAATTGTGAGGTTGGTCTGTAAATGGGAGAGCAAAGGAGCCACAGTATGTGCTGATGCAGACAGTGTTAAAAAAAGAGGAGTTTCCATGTCCACGGAAATATCAGTCTTTCCTTTCTTCTGCTGTCGATGGCAAATGCTCACTCAGCCCCTGTGCTGATTACACCATCATCCTTTGCCAATGACGAAGGAAAGAGAGAGGAAAACGAGAGAGGGGCGGATGCTGGGGAGGGCATGAGAGGAAAGTGATCATTAATGAGGGAATGGCAGATGCTCCAATCTGTCAAGTGGATTCATCTGTCAAGATAATAACACCACTGGCTGAGCGAGACAGCCTTTTGGTGGCTTGATGGACTATCCTGACAGGCTTTTGCAGACTAAACATCCTCAAAAAAATAAAAATAAAAATAAAATAATAATAATAATAAATATAAATTATAATAATAAAATAATAATAATAATAAAAAATAAATTATAAAAATAATTCTATTAATAATAAAAAACGTTTGTTAAGGTGTGTGTGTGTGTGTATGAAACAAAAATATTTTAAAACTGTAAAAATAAAAAAAACTCGATTTTCTGAAACTGAAATGGTTTGATTACTAACTAAACACACCAACTTTTACGCTATACCTCAAAACTTCCTCCTCACTTTACAAGCTGTTCCAATCATTGGTTTTGTGACATAACAGTACAGAGTGTTTATGTACCAATTACGTGAGTCAGTGTTACTACAGAAAAACCATCAACTGTCGTTGAACTACCGTTGGTTAATATCCGAAAACTTTAGCCTGTAACTTAACCTCCAGTTCTGTCCCCGTTAACCCGGGGACTCCTCTGATCCGTCACCGATGTGAGGAGGGGTCTCTCCTCAGATCATGACATTAGCTCAGTACACCCACCCCTGCACCTGCTTCTGCGCTTTTCTGACGGAAAACCCACCGTGAGCGGACGGCTCGGTCGAACGGGGGATCTTACTGGCTGTTACAGACCGTTAGCGATTCAAGTGGGCGAAAGAAGACCAAAAAAAAAAAAACCCGCTTTGTGTCAGTGAGGAGATAGAAAGTGAAGCATGTCGTCACGCACAGAGATCGGCAGGTGAGTGAGGCATTATTCCCGAAGAGATGTCAGTGTAAGAAAAATAAAATAAAATAAAAAGACATCGTCAAGCGGTGTATTATTATGTAACTTTGATCAACCAAATCTCTTATGAAGTTCGGTATCAGTGCCATGGGACACTATTAGACCGATAAATGGTAGCTACTCTCTCTATGTGGCTACAGGCAGCTGCAGGCTACTGAATAATTACAATATTTATATAGGCTATCATACCGACCATTATGAAACAAAAATATATTGCAGTATATTGGAAAATATCATGTAATATATTAGGCATATATTTTTATATATATTTATTTTTTCCAATATATTGCAATATATTTACAGCAGCAATCATTTGTATATTTTGCAATATATTATGTAATATATGTATCATCCATATATTATTAAATGTATTCAAATATATAATATTTTAGAAAATAAAAAGGGAAATTAATATATTACACTATATCACAATATATTTTAAGAAATATATTGGTAAATATATTTTCCTTTCGTAAGGGGAGATTGCACGCTAAGAATACTTTTTGGTACTTTGCTGTTATAGATATATACTACTACTACTAATAATAAAACACTATAAAAGTCTAGCACAGGGCCTGTTTGTAACAAACCTCTAAGTTAAGAAAAGCATTAGAAATAGCCTACCTGTAAGAAATTAGATTTTTTTAAGCCATTATTTACAGCTGGAGTTCTACTGCATTTCAGTTGGGCTATATATAATTTGCTATACATTCCCTTACCCTGCCTGTCATGTCTTTGTATGCTCACGACAATGCAGTTCATTATTAATCTGAGTTATAGAAGGACTTGAAAGCCTATGTCATGTAAAACCTCTTGGGTAATTTCTCCTGACATCCGATTTCTCATGACTATCGCTTAATTTCTCTTTCTAAAGCATAGTCTAGCCATTGATTTTAAATCAATTAACAGCTTCTCTAAGACCCTTTTCCTCTGCTTCTGTGCAGTATATTATGTGTGTGTGTGTGTGTGTGTGTGTGTGCGTAACCATATTTTAGGGACAAATTTGTATCCAGAAATGAGTTGAAACTTTATTTTTGGTACCATCCTTGAAAAATAATATAAAGTAAATTAAGAATTTTTTAAAACTGTAAAAATACAGAAACCTTTCTGGTAGGGCTTGGTTAGATTTTATAACATATAAAACTATACAAAAACAGTCATTACAATAGAATTTCCTCATTTATGTAGCTACATGTAAACGTGTGTTTTTCAGCATGCTTTTGTGGTTGGTCGGTTATGATGCTTTTGCATCTTTTCATCAATGGTGAGGTCACTCTGGTATTATTTATTCAATAAATGAACATTAGGCATTTAGCTTAAAATAAGATGGCCAGTTACATTTTAAACACTTTCATGCCTGCGATTTGACTTTCACAAATGTGCTTCATAAACATGAGGACATTGGAGAGGTCATCCAGCAAACAAGTTTCATTGAGAAGATCACTGATCATGAAAAAGATCATTGTTTAAAACTATTTTGCCAGGGAATCGAAAAAATGTCCTTCATGTAGTAACATGTAAATTAACTGGTTTCATTCAAGCCAAATAAATAGCACATTGTTAATTTACAATGTGTGTTCGTTTTCATCTAAAAGTATTTCAGTTGTGAGCAAATATAATAAATGTAACGACAAGAGGGAATTACATCAATTATGAAATATTAAGGGAATATTAGGGAATTTAAAAGTGTTTTCCAGTTCTGGAAAAGTCATGGACATTATTACGTTCTTAAAAAGTCAAGGACATTTCTATAGCGAATGTGTCATTTTCCAGTTTTTCTCAGCTCTAAAATATTCATAAAACATATCTTTGACAAAGCAGTCTCTAAAAAATATTTATTTAACCAATAATTGTGAACAACTGGAAAAGCCCTGCATAATGCAGCAAACATAACGGTCTCTCTCAGCTACAGCTGTACTTCGAGGAAGACTGATACAGTAAGTGTCAGGCAGGAATGAGAATGTGTTCTTCCTGCAGGCTTGGTTTGGCTTCGCTGTCTTGTTCCAAATGCATTTTGTCGCACCTACCTGGGAAAAGAAAAGGCTTTGATGTTCCTCTCACTGAAAGAGATTCAAAGAAAGTCTTTTGCTGTATGCTAATACTCTTCAATTGACTTGTGAATCTGTTCATTAATAGCTTTGGCAGACTATCTTAGCTAAACTGAATAAAAGACTTAACTTTTCCATGTCCTCTTTGCCTGACCTGCGGTGTGTCTGGGATGCTCTGTGAATCTTATTAGAATGCAAGCCGTGTCTCAGCAAAACCAAGTTCAGCATTCTGAGGAGATACTGAAGATGTTGAGCATTAGGTGTTGATTAAACTCTCAGCCATGCAAAAGTAATGAGTTGGGAAATGTATCAAAGGAAGAAGCTTGAAGCTGTAATAGCTTGGAGTAAGCCTACATTAATAATGTTGTTAATATCTCCTGCTCCTCGCCTCAGTACCAATATTATATTCTTTTGCTTTCATGTGTGGTTTTGGATCTGCATCAAAGATTTTTTTATTCATCTTAATGTTTGTTAGAGCTAGAAGCATTTTTTTAATTAAGTGCGCTCTAAACTGAAAGAGTTTCTGAAATCAATACACATTCAATAAATCCTTTATAGCAATTCCTTCGAAGGGCTAAATTCTTGAAACATATTTCTATGTACAATTTAACGTGACATCCCACTTAAAAATAGAGAACCAATGCTTTATGTGTTCAGTGCACTGATAGCTTTCAAGACCCAGTAGCTCCTGAAAGGACCCAGTGTTCATGTAATTGCAAACTGTAGTCAGTAGGTGGCAAATGTTCCTTAGATTATAAAAGGTATCTGTCATCTGAGAAGTGACTTAACATACAACCAAACACCTGCAACACTGTCAAATCACTGCTGAAAGCTGATGAAATTGAGTTATATAGGTCAGTCTGAAGGAATACTTTATATGCATATTTTTATTTCAATTACATTTTTTTTTTTCATTTCTATGTGCATGTAACTACATGTTATTTATTTGCTCTGAAGACAACTGTATTATCAAAGCTGACAAATACATACAAAGTTGTCTTAAACTTTTGTGTCATTTAATTCATTATTAACAGTACAGGTATTTAAAAACATCTAGATAAAAGTAACAAAAAGAAGAATTCTTTTATATTCTGTAATGCTAAAGGAATTTGTGTCCTTGGGCATAAGAGTTAAATAAATAGTTTAGCCATTAATGAACATTCTTTTGCCATGTATTCATCCTAGTGACTGAAATAGGCTTGTACTCAGTGCTGTACATGCAATTATGCTTTCCACAGCACCAGGAATTATTCTTGTGTACCGGAACCTCTCATAAAAGGACCCTAGCCGGTACTCGACAACATTACTAGACCAATACTTCTGGCCCTGCAAGCCACATTTTTGACTATCAGCATTAATGCATTAATTCTGCTTCACATGTGTGCTTCAAACTGAACAGCTTTCTGTTGGTCAGGATGGGGAATTTGCACAAACAACTTGAACCTAATGCAAACTTGGGATTGGAATGTTATTTTTTTTGTAATGTTTTTGCTGTATGACTAGATTTTGCTTCTGAAATATCAAAATAGAAATTGAAGGGCACTCACATTCTTATGTTTTATATTGTACATGAAGTGGTGATCCAAAAGCAATATTGAAATGCATTCATAGGCTACTACCATAAACTGCATAGGCCCAACAGTAACACAACAAAGGCAGAATAAGTTTCTACAAGTTTAATCTTAAATAGATCAGTGGTTCAAATGTCTCAACAAAAATCTGCAATCCAAAGGTTCTTTTTATTATTATTATTATTATTAAATTTACAAAAGGGGATTGAAATTTTGAGAAGTTTCTTCAGTGCATCAGTACACAGCACAGCTGGTAATACACAATATGTGAGTATCATCAGGTGTTGCTACTAAAACAATCAAACTACGAGTCCAACTCAGCTCAGCTTTGGTACATTTTTTGGTCAATTCATGATCTCAATAGATCAAACATAAAACACACTGTATAGCTGAAACGAACAGTCTTCATCTTTGCTGGAAGTAAAACTGTATTTATTGTACTCTCTCTTAAAAAAAGAAAGTGTTTAGATTTCTCTTCCCTGTTAAAATATTTATTTTTATATCCTAACTATACTCACAGTATATGGTTTATTTTATTATTTCCATTTAGCATTTATACCTTCAGAACAGACCTGCAACCCATTTTTAGCTCATAGCCCATCAGAACAACTAATGTAAATAAAGACCAGTGACATCTGGTTACCTCATGAATTTATGAAATGTGGACAGCAAACACGAGACCTGACTGCGTACACAAACGTCTTAAGCCTTGAGTTACTAATGTCTTAATTACTGAGGCTTTAACCAACACAATTTGATCTTAATGCACAAATAATGATGCAAATAATTGGATAATTAAAGCTTCATTAAACCTAGCTCATATAAATCCAGTGAATGGATAAGATGAGTCATAAAATGTTAGCAGGGTAAAAGAGAGCGAGAGAGAGAGAGAGAGAGAGAGAGAGAGAGGCAGAGATTATAGAAGAGTCTTTGATGGCAGACCGGGCTCTGGGAATCCTAGCGTGCCTTCAGGGGTAGAGCACGCACTCTCCGCATCAATAATGGATGAAAGATATCTTGTTCATTGCAGGACTGAACGAAGCCGGCATACTGATTTCTAATCGTGAACCTTATGTAAAAATTGCATCAGTGGGTTTAATTTGCCTCATTAAAACCTGCATTCCTCAACACTGTCAGTTTTACAGAGGAAGCTGAAGGGCTCTATTTTTACAGTTTTGTAGGAGGCTTGTTACTCTCAGTAAAAACAGAATGTAGGTTAATCTTGTGGGGTAATTAAAAAGATTAGAATGAAAATACTAATGCATTTAAATAAAAAAAGTGGTCCCAAAAAATGTGAGAAATATTCTGGACATACAGTATAGGAAAGAAACTGAAAATCACCCCAAAATAACCCAAATTATTATTTTAAATAATATTCTTTTGAAAAAGTTAAAATGTCAATATACAGAGAGAATTACTAAATTACATTTATGATCCAAAATTATTACTAAAACAACTCGAATTAGTGAGATAAATTACTTTAATCCTTATACAAACTTGTATTAGCTGACGCTTAGCTAATTCATTTCTACTTGTAGGAATACAACACCATCACAGCGCTCTGATTTACAGTGAAGGTCAACATTATGAACCCCCTTGAAAAATATGAACAAAGAAATCTGTGTTTAATCTTTTATTAATTTTTTTTTTTTCTCCAAGCCACGATTATTTGCACCCCTAGAAATTCTTAGGAATAAACTATATCATTAATAAACTGTATTTCCATTCATATTTCCATTTATTTTAAGCATACCAGGTTGACTACTGTGATTGGTGTTGTATTTCAATAGTTAGAATTAGCTGAGATTCAGCTGATACCAGTTTTTTGTGTGTGTGTGTTATTTGTGTGATTATTTTAATTAAAGGATAAACAATGCAGAATTATATTCACAGCATTCTTTGTTCATATTAACCAAGTGTTATAAGTTGCTTACTTCATCTGTAAGTTACCATTTCTGTTATCATTCAGCCATTCAGAAAAACAAACAAACAAAAAATATTGTTATACTCTTGTTACTCTTTTAATTTTTCCTTTTCTTTTCCCATATTTACTCGTCTCATTAAGTCACATGCAAATCATGCTGGGAACTATGATTTCAGTTTTGTCCAACATCAAAAATCATTTTCATGTTCTTGACATTTGCTCTACATAACTAGGTCTTGTAGATTGCACATTTTAGAAAATTACATTTCACATTTTTACAACTTAATTTCACCGTAAATTAAAGCTAAATAAAATAAAAGTAGAATTTACTAAAACATTTGTTATTTACTTTACTTACTGTAAAATTAGATACCTTTGAAAGACCTTAAATAATAATAATAATAATAATGATAATAATAATAAAACACACACAATTATTTGTACAGTCTGTAAAGATAGCCAGTGTGGCAAGGGGGGGCTGAGTGAGTGGGTTAAGCGCAAATAAGGAACACCAGTCTCTTGACACTCTCCCCCGCTGCAGGGTTCGCTAAACCACGCCCCCCTTTGCCACAGCAAGTATCTGTTCTGAACATCAACAGTCTGGTGTCAAGAGAAAATACTATTTAAACCATGTTTCTTTCAGTTTTATGGGGGGGGAAACTGAACCATTCTGTCAATTCAAACCTATCTTGTAATGTATAACTACTGACTTGTACAAACACATGTAAATAAAGACAGAGAATGTTTTAATGACATCTGAGGATTGTTGCAGCATATAAACTTCCTATTAAATGTTCATCACACCTTTTACACGATGGAAGACTCTAAGGCACGGCAGTGGAGAGCATCAAAGTGTGATATGCAGACATTATGTGCTGCTTTGTGCCTTATGATTACTTTAACAGATGTTATTTGAAGGGCAACTCTGTTTTAAATGCAGATCTCATTTGCAATGCAGATATCTGAATAATCCTCTTGGTTACTAATACACCACCTTTGTCCGTTTTCATGTGTCCAGCACGTAAAACTGCTTCTGCACCAAACTCTCTTCAGTGAGTCAGTCCATCAGTCATGCAGTCTGTCTTTTTCTTCATGATATGTTTATGTTTATTCATTGACTTATTTTTTAGTGCTTCTTTAAAGGGGTCATATTATGCTATTTAAATTTGAACTTTTGGAGTGTTACAAGCTCTTGGTGCATAAGGAAGAACTGTAAGATGCAAAGACTAAAGTCTCAAATCCAAAGAGATATTCGGTAACACTTTCTATTAAGCCCGTATTTATAATACATTATAAGAGTATTCTTATCAGTTTTCAACTTATTCAGTTGGAGCTTAATACTCCAACTGAAAAAATGCTATGTTTTATATGGTTACATTTTATTTTGATGGTCCCCTTGATCAATCGATTATAAGCAACTTTGCAACTTCATGCCAACTAACTCTCATTTGAGTATTAGTATGTTCAAGAATGGTTGATTCTAGTATGATAGAATAAGCTCACGTACTTTTACGTCCAATTAAGAACAGGGATACCAAGGTCCTTAAACCAGGAACTGGCAGCTTTGGCACTGTGTGCAGGTGCCAAGTCCTGTTGGAAAACAAAATCTGCATCTCCATAAAGTTGGTCAGCAGCAGGAACCATGACATGCTCTAAAACTTCCTGGTATACCGCTGTGTTGACCTTGGACCTCAGAAAACACAGTGGACCAACACCAGCAGATGACATGGCACCCCAAACCATCACTGACTGTGGAAACTTTACACTGGACCTCAAGCAATGTGGATTGTGTGCCTCTCCTCTCTTCCTCCAGACTCTGTTAGCTTGTCATTAGCATTTTCATTCGAACCTATCGCTGTTTTCTTTTCTCCTCTCCTCTCTCTCGCTCCAGTTTTTCACAAGTTCATCAAATAACCGCAGTAAGAATATTTCATCAAGCACGGTGAGTAATGGCTTCTCCTGTCATTGTTACTTGCACCTCTTGCCACATGTACAGTTTATCTATCTCTGTCACAGATGAGGGATTCACATGTGATAAATGCAGGGAAATAGTTAGGCTGACAGAGAAGATTTCAGAATTAGAGACACACATCCAAACTTTAATTGAGGACAGTAAGAATGTTAGGGCTCTAGATACGGCTTTGGATGCGTCTAGCTCAGGGATTCTTGTACATTGTTCGGTTCCGGCAACAGAGCCCCTGCAGTAGGGGAACTGGGTGACAGTGAGGCAGCGTAGTCGTGGGTCAAAACACCGCTCTTCTGTTCCGATCAAAACATTAAACAGGTTCTCCCCACTCAGTGATGCACCCACTGAGAAACCAGATGAAAGTGCTCTAGTTATTGGTGATGCTATTGTACGGAACGTGAATATAGAGACACCAGCCACCATAGTCAAATGTTTACCGGGAGCCAGAGCGCCTGACATCTTGGCAAATTTAAAAGTGCTGGCTAATGCTAAACGTAAATACAGTAAGATTGTTATTCATGCCGGCGCTAATGATGTTCGACTTCGCCAGTCGGAGATCACTAAAAATAACATTAAAGAGGTGTGTGAACTTGCAAGCACGATGTCAGACACTGTAAAATGCTCTGGTCCCCTCCCTGCTTACCGTGGAGATGAGATGCATAGCAGATTGTCATCACTCAATGGCTGGATGTCTAAGTGGTGCCCACAGAATAACATAGGTTTCATAGACAATTGGAAGAGCTTTTGGGGCAGACCTGACCTGTTGAAAAGAGATGGTATTCATCCCTCCTGGGGTGGCGCCACTCTTCTCTCTAGAAATATGGCAAATAGTCTTTTGTTGTTTATACTTGACTAACTGGGGCTCAGGTCAGGAAGCAGACAGGCTGGCTTAACCGACCGTCTGCTAGCTGCCTCACGTCACAGAGGTCAGTTAATTCTCAGCACATAGAGACTCTTTCACCTAGATATCACACTATAGAGACTGTTTCTGTTCCCCGAACTAGAAAATACAAAAAACGTCCAAACCAAGTTAAGATTAACAATTTAATTGAGGTTCAACAAATAAAAAACAGATGCAATATGGATAAACAAATGATAAAGCTTGGCTTATTGAATATCAGATCCCTTTCTACAAAAACACTTTTTGTAAATAATATGATCACTGATCATAATATGGATGTGCTCTGTTTGACAGAAACCTGGCTAAAACCTGATGATTACATTATTTTAAATGAGTCCACCCCCCAAGATTACTTTTATAAACATGAGCCGCATCTAAAAGGCAAAGGGGGAGGTGTTGCTTCAATTTATAACAACGTTTTCAGGATTTCTCAGAGGGCAGGCTTCAAGTATAACTCGTTTGAAGTAATGGTGCTTCATATAACATTATCCAGAGAAACAAATGTTAATGATAAATCCCCTCTTATGTTTGTACTGGCTACTGTATACAGGCCACCAAGGCACCATACAGACTTTATTAAAGAGTTTGGTGATTTTACATCCGAGTTAGTTCTGGCTGCAGATAAAGTTTTAATAGTTGGTGATTTTAATATCCATGCTGATAATGAAAAAGATGCATTGGGATCAGCATTTATAGACATTCTGAACTGTTAGACAACACGTTTCAGGACCTATTCATTGTCAAAATCATACTCTAGATTTAATACTGTCACATGGAATTGATGTTGATAGTGTTGAAATTATGCAGCCAAGTGATGATATCTCAGATCATTATTTAGTTTTGTGCAAACTTCATATAGCCAAAATTGTAAATTCTACTTCTTGTTACAAGTATGGAAGAACCATCACTTCTACCACAAAAGACTGCTTTTTAAGTTATCTTCCTGATGTATCCAAATTCCTTAGCATATCCAAAACCTCAGAACAACTTGATGATGTAACAGAAACTATGGACTCTCTCTTTTCTAGTACTTTAAATACAGTTGCTCCTCTACGCTTAAGGAAGGTTAAGGAAAACAGTTTGACACCATGGTATAATGAGCATACTCGCACCCTAAAAAGAGCAGCCCGAAAAAAGGAGCGCAGCTGGAGGAAAACAAAACTAGAGGTATTTCGTATTGCTTGGCGGGAAAGTAACCTATACTACAGAAAAGCATTAAAAACTGCTAGATTTCTTCTCTTTTAGAAGAAAACAAACATAACCCCAGGTATTTATTCAATACAGTGGCTAAATAAACTAAAAATAAAGCCTCAACAAGTGTTGACTTCCCAACACCAGAGCAGTAATGACTTTATTGAATTGAATTCAGTGATGTCATCTCTGTTCAGTTTAAATAGTGTCTGTGCATTCATTTTTTCAATGAAGTCAATGATATCGCTGGAAATAAAGTGACCCCAACTAAGCAAGCCAGAGGCGACAGTGGCAAGGAACCAAAACTCCATCGGTGGCAGAATGGAGAAAAAAACCTTGGGAGAAACCAGGCTCAGTTGGGGGGCCAGTTCTCCTCTGACCAGATGAAACCAGCAGTTCAATTCCAGGCTGCAGCACAGTTAGATTGTGCAGAAGAATGATCTGTTTTTTGTGGTCTTGTCCCAGTTGTCTCCTGAGACAAGGTCTTTACAGGGGATCTGTATCTGGGGCTCTAGTTGTCCTGGTCTCTGCTGAATTTTTAGGGCTGTAGAGGTCCTTTCTAGGTGCTGATCCACCATCTGGTCTGGATGCGTACTGGATCTGGGTGACTGCAGTGACCCTCTGATTTCGAAACAGACTGGATCTGGTGGCTATGGTGACCTCGGAATAAGAGAGAAACAGACTTATGTTAGCGTAGATGCCATTCTTCTAATGATGTAACAAGTACATCTGGTGTTATAGGAAGTGTTCCCGGTTCCGGTTTACCTAATTACCTTTAACAGATTTTGATATTAGAAGCATATTAGTGTGTTATGTTTTAAGCCAGGTTAAAGAGATGGGTCTTTAATCTAGATTTTATTGCAGCCATATCACCCTGGAGCCCAAGACCGGTTGCCCACATAAGCTAAGCAGGGCTGAGCCTGGTCAGGAAAAACTAGGTTGCTGCTGGAAGAGGTTCTAGTAAGGCCAGTAGGGGGTGCTCACCCTGGTCTGTGTGGGTCCTAGTGCCCCAGAGTAGTGATGGGGACACTATACTGTCAACAAGCTCCGTCCTTCGGATGAGATGTTAAACCGAGGTTCTGACTCTCTGTGGTCATTAAAAATCCCCCCTCTTTCGAAAAGAGTAGAGGTGTGACCTCGGCATCCTGGCCAAATTCACCCATTGGCCTCTGACCATCATGGCCTCCTAACAATCCTCATATCTTCAGATTGGCTTCATCACTCTGTCTCCTCTCCACCAGTAAGCTGGTGTGTAGTGGGCGTTCTGGTGCAATATGGCTGCCGTCACATCATCCAGGTGAATTCTGCACACTGGTGGTGGATGAGGAGATACTCCCTGACAATGTAAAGAGCTTTGAGTTCCTAGAGAAGCGCTATATAAATGTAAGGAATTATTAATTATTATTAAACTGCAAGAGTGTGTCTGCCTCCCGAACAATGTTAGGTAGGTTATTCCAGAGTTTAGGCGCCAAATAGGAAAAGGATCTGCCGCCCACAGTTGATTTTGATATTCTAGGTATTATCAAATTGCCTGAGTTTTGAGAATGCAGCGGACGTGGAGGATAATAATGTAACAAGAACTCATTCAAATACTGAGGTACTAAACCATTCAGGGCTTTATAAGTAGTTAGCAATATTTTAAAATATATACATTGTTTGATAGGAAGCCAGTGCAGTGTTGACAGGACTGGGCTAATATGGTCATATTCCTGGTTCCAGTAAGAACTCTTGCTGCTGCATTTTGGACTAGCTGTAGTTTGTTTACTAAGAGTGCAGAAAAACCACCCAATAAAACATTACAATAATCTAACCTTGAGGTCATAAATGCATGGATTAAAATTTCTGCATTAGACATTGACATTTACTCGTCATCCAGTTTTTTATATCAACTATGCATTTCATTAGTTTTTCAAATTGGTGTGTTTCACCGGGCCGCAAAGAAATATAGAGCTGAGTATCAAATCATAACAGTGAAAGCTAACACCATGTTTCCTGATGATATCTCCCAAGGGTAACATGTAAAGCGTGAAGAGTAGCGGCCCTAGTACTGAGCCTTGAGGTTCTCCATACTGCACTTGTGATCAATATGATACCTCTTCATTCACTGCTATGAATTGATGGTGGTCATATAAGTACGATTTAAACCATGCTAATGCACTTCCATTAATGCCAACAAAGTAAAAGAAAGCAAAAGAATGTTGTGATCAATAGTGTCGAACGCATCAGATGATAAGAGCAGGTCATTTGTAACTCTAAGGAGAGGAGTCTCAGTACTATGATACGGTCTAAATCCTGACTGGAAATCCTCACAGATACCATTTTTCTCTCAGAAGGAATATAATTGTGAGGATACTACCTTTTATAGTATCTTGGACAGAAAAGGGAGGTTTGAGATTGGTCTATAATTAACTAGTTCTTTGGGGTCAAGTTGTGGGGTTTTTTGGGGTCAAGTTTTGTGTCTTGTCCTCCTTGTGCAAGGTGTAAATGGTCTTCTTTTGGACAACTGTCAAGTCAGCAGTCTTCCCCATGATTGTGTAGCTTACAGAACTAGACTGGGAGACCATTTAAAGGACTTTGCGGGTATTTTGAGTTAATCAGGTGATTAGAGTGTGGCATCAGGTCTTCAATATTGAACTTTTCACAATTTTCTTATTTTTTGAGATACTAAATTTGGGATTTTCCTTAGTTGTCAGTTATAATCATCAAAATTAAAAGAAATAAACATTTGAAATATATCAGTCTGTGTGTAATGAATTAATATAATATACAAGTTTCACTTTTTGAATGGAATTAGTGAAATAAATCAACTTTTTGGTGATATTTTAATTATATGACCAGTACCTGTCACAGTGTCTGGGTTGTGTTCCCTGGGTTTCCACTAGGTGTCCTCCTTTCTCACGGTGTCTTTCTCCTTATCACTTCCTGTTCCCTTATTTGGTCACCTTCCTCCTGTTTAGTAATTGATTGTTCCCCACCTGTCTCCTGTTCCCTCATTATCCTTCTGTGTATTTATACCCGGTCTGTCTGAGTCTGTGTTACGGAGTCCTTGTTTAATGTTCGAAGTTATTCACGTCCATCGCTTCTTGCCTTGCCTTGCCTTGCCTTACCTTGTCTTCGTGTCTTGTTTATGTTCTGTTTAGATATTCTGGTTTTGACCCTGCCTGGACTGTTTACTCCTTTGGATTACCCCTTAAATAAATATCATACCTGCAATTGGTTCTCTCTCTCCGTGTTTCCTGTATCACCGAACGTGACAGAAGGACTCCGTCATGCAAGGAACCAGCGGTATGTCTTTTTCCCGCTCCCCAGCCAGGATGGCGGAGCAGAGGGCGAAGTATCTGAAGTTGATCGCCCTCCGCCAAGAGGCCAATGAGGTGGGTGCCCTGGCACAGGTGTTCTGGTCCCTGGCCGAGGGCTTGGGATACAATGACGCAGCCCTTAAAGATTATTTTAACAGCGGGCTGGATGATCCAGTTTCTCAGGAGGAGATGGCGCATTTAGAAACTTTGGAGTTCTGGGAATTCGTGCGCTACCTGCAGCATCGGCTTCGGTGGGATGCCCCAGCCACTTCTGTCTCTTCCGGCGGGGTGGTCGTCAGCCCAGCACCACTGCCCAGGATGGCAACCAGCCAAGCGCCACAACTCAAGATGGCCGCCAGTCCAGCACCACTGCCCAAATTGGCTACCAGCCAAGCGCCACAGCACAAGATGGCCGCTAACCAAGAGCCAATGCCCAAATTGGCCAACGTTCCAGCTCCACAGCCCAAGATGGCCGCCAGCCCAGCGCCAATGCCCAAATTGGCCACCGGTTCAGCGCCACAGCCCAAGATGGCCGTCAGCCTAGCGCCACAGCACAAGATGGCCGTCTGTCCAGCGCCACAGCACAAGATGGCCGCTAACCCAGCGCCAATGCCCAAATTGGCCAACGTTCCAGCGCCACAGCCCAAGATGGCCGCCAGCCCAGCGCCAATGCCCAAATTGGCCACCGGTTCAGCGCCACAGCCCAAGATGGCCGTCAGCCTAGCGCCACAGCACAAGATGGCCGCTAACCCAGTGCCAATGCCCAAATTGGCCACCGGTCCAGCGCCACAGTACAAGATGGCCGCCAGTCCAGCGCCACAACCCCAGATGGCCACCAGCCCAGCACCACAGTACAAGATGGCCGCCTGTCCAGAGTCATGGCCCAAGATGGCTGCTTGCCCAACGCCGCTGCAAAGGATGAGAGTCTCAGCTGACCCTCCGGAGTCAAGTCAGGTTCCAGTTGACCCTCCAGAGTCGAGTCAGGTGCCAGTTGACCCTCCAGAGTCGAGTCAGGTGAACAAAGTAAAAGAAAGCAAAAGATTGTTGTGATCAATAGTGTCGAACGCATCAGATGATAAGATGATAAGAGCAGGTCATTTGTAACTCTAAGGAGAGGAGTCTCAGTACTATGATACGGTCTAAATCCTGACTGGAAATCCTCACAGATACCATTTTTCTCTCAGAAGGAATATAATTGTGAGGATACTACCTTTTATAGTATCTTGGACAGAAAAGGGAGGTTTGAGATTGGTCTATAATTAACTAGTTCTTTGG
Source organism: Carassius carassius (assembly GCF_963082965.1). Classification (NCBI taxonomy): domain Eukaryota; kingdom Metazoa; phylum Chordata; class Actinopteri; order Cypriniformes; family Cyprinidae; genus Carassius; species Carassius carassius. Next base: position 29,124,053 of record NC_081779.1, read on the forward strand.
GGTCAAGTTGTGGGGTTTTTTGGGGTCAAGTTTTGTGTCTTGTCCTCCTTGTGCAAGGTGTCAATGGTCGTCTTTTGGGCAACTGTCAAGTCAGCAGTCTTCCCCATGATTGTGTAGCTTACAGAACTAGACTGGGAGACCATTTAAAGGACTTTGCGGGTATTTTGAGTTAATCAGCTGATTAGAGTGTGGCATCAGGTCTTCAATATTGAACTTTTCACAATTTTCTTATTTTTTGAGATACTAAATTTGGGATTTTCCTTAGTTGTCAGTTATAATCATCAAAATTAAAAGAAATACACATTTGAAATATATCAGTCTGTGTGTAATGATTTAATATAATATACAAGTTTCACTTTTTGAATGGAATTAGTGAAATAAATCAACTTTTTGATGATATTCTAATTATATGACCAGTACCTGTCACAGTGTCTGGGTTGTGTTCCCTGGGTTTCCACTAGGTGTCCTCCTTTCTCACGGTGTCTTTCTCCTTATCACTTCCTGTTCCCTTATTTGGTCACCTTCCTCCTGTTTAGTAATTGATTGTTCCCCACCTGTCTCCTGTTCCCTCATTATCCTTCTGTGTATTTATACCCGGTGTGTCTGAGTCTGTGTTAAGGAGTCCTTGTTTAATGTTCGAAGTTATTCACGTCCGTCGCTTCTTGCCTTGCCTTGCCTTACCTTGTCTTCGTGTCTTGTTTATGTTCTGTTTAGATATTCTGGTTTTGACCCTGCCTGGACTGTTTACTCCTTTGGATTACCCCTTAAATAAATATCATACCTGCAATTGGTTCTCTCTCTCCGTGTTTCCTGTATCACCGAACGTGACAGAAGGACTCCGTCATGCAAGGAACCAGCGGTATGTCTTTTTCCCGCTCCCCAGCCAGGATGGCGGAGCGGAGGGCGAAGTATCTGAAGTTGATCGCCCTCCGCCAAGAGGCCAATGAGGTGGGTGCCCTGGCACAGGTGTTCTGGTCCCTGTCCGAGGGCATGGGATACAATGACGCAGCCCTTAAAGATTATTTTAACAGCGGGCTGGATGATCCAGTTTCTCAGGAGGAGATGGCGCATTTAGAAACTTTGGAGTTCTGGGAATTTGTGCGCTACCTGCAGCATCGGCTTCGGTGGGATGCCCCAGCCACTTCTGTCTCTTCCGGCGGGGTGGTGGTCAGCCCAGCACCACTGCCCAGGATGGCAACCAGCCAAGCGCCACAACCCAAGATGGCCGCCAGTCCAGCACCACTGCCCAAATTGGCTACCAGCCAAGCGCCACAGCACAAGATGGCCGCTAACCCAGAGCCAATGCCCAAATTGGCCAACGTTCCAGCTCCACAGCCCAAGATGGCCGCCAGCCCAGCGCCAATGCCCAAATTGGCCACCGGTTCAGCGCCACAGCCCAAGATGGCCGTCAGCCTAGCGCCACAGCACAAGATGGCCGTCTGTCCAGCGCCACAGCACAAGATGGCCGCTAACCCAGCGCCAATGCCCAAATTGGCCAACGTTCCAGCGCCACAGCCCAAGATGGCCGCCAGCCCAGCGCCAATGCCCAAATTGGCCACCGGTTCAGCGCCACAGCCCAAAATGGCCGTCAGCCTAGCGCCACAGCACAAGATGGCCGCTAACCCAGCGCCAATGCCCAAATTGGCCACCGGTCCAGCGCCACAGTACAAGATGGCCGCCAGTCCAGCGCCACAACCCCAGATGGCCGCCAGCCCAGCACCACAGTACAAGATGGCCGCCTGTCCAGAGTCATGGCCCAAGATGGCTGCTTGCCCAACGCCGCTGCAAAGGATGAGAGTCTCAGCTGACCCTCCGGAGTCAAGTCAGGTTCCAGTTGACCCTCCAGAGTCGAGTCAGGTGCCAGTTGACCCTCCAGAGTCGAGTCAGGTGCCAGTTGACCCTCCAGAGTCGAGTCAGGTGCCAGTTGACCCTCCAGAGTCAAGTCAGGTGCCAGTTGACCCTCCAGAGTCGAGTCAGGTGCCAGTTGACCCTCCAGAGTTGAGTCAGGTGCCAGTTGACCCTCCAGAGTCGAGTCAGGTGCCAGTGAACTCTCCAGAGTCGAGTCAGGTGCCAGGTGCCAGTGAACTCTCCAGAGTTGAGTAAGGTGCCAGTGAACTCTCCACAGTCGAGTCAGGTGCCAGTGAACTCTCCAGAGTCAGGGCTAGTCACCGCTGATCCTCCAGAGTCAGGGCTAGTCACCGCTGATCCTCCAGAGTCAGGGCTAGTCACCGCGGATCCTCCAGAGTCAGGGCTAGTCACCGCGGATCCTCCAGAGTCAGGGCTAGTCACCGCGGATCCTCCAGAGACTAGGCTGGTCACCGTTGACCTTTCAGAGTCAAGTCAAGTCACCGGTGATCTTCAAGGACTGAGTCAAGTCACCGGTGATCTACAAGGACTGAGTCAAGTCACCGGTGATCTTCAAGGACTGAGTCAAGTCACCGGTGATCTTCAAGGACTGTGTCAAGTCACCGGTGATCTTCAAGGACTGAGTCAAGTCACCGGTGGTCTTCAAGGACTGAGTCAAGTCACCTCACCTCTGATCTTCATGAACAAAGGCAAGTCACCTATGATCTTCATGAGCAAATGCAAGTCACCAATGATCTTCATAAGCAGTGTCAGGCCAGCACCAATCTTCTGGAGTCCAGTAAGGACACCAGGGGACTACCTGAGTTTCGTCGTCCCGTTGGTCCAGCCGCACGGAGGTCTGCTCCGCCTTGGGGGGCTCTGGTCCTGACCACATGGCTGTGGTGGTCTTCTGCTCCGCCTTGGGGGGCTCTGGTCCTGACCACATGGCTGTGGTGGTCTTCTGCTCCGCCTTGGGGGGCTCTGGTCCTGACCACATGGCTGTGGTGGTCTTCTGCTCCGCCCTGGGGGCCTTCCGCCCTGACCACACGGCTGTGGGGGTCTTCCGCTCCGCCCTGGAGGACTCTGGCTTCCTCCACAAGGACGTGGTGGTCTTCTGCTCCGCCCTGGGGGGCTTCCGTCCTGACCACAGGGTTGTGGAGGTCTTCTGCTCCGCCCTGGGGGGCTTCCGTCCTGACCACACGGTTGTGGTGGTCTTCTGCTCCGCCCTGGGGGGCTTCCACCTTGACCACACGGCTGTGGTGGTCTTCTGCTCCGCCCTGGGGGGCGCCACTTGATGTCCTTATGGATTTCTGTTTTGTGTTTCTTGGTTTCTGTTATGTCTCTGTCTGTTCCCCTCAGTGAGTCTGGCCCTCCGTCCCTCCCCCTGAGCCTCCACCTGTCCGCCTCCCTCCTGGTCTGTGTCGTGTCTTGTCGTGGAGCGTCTGGGAGCCGCTCCGTAGAGGGGGGGTCCTGTCACAGTGTCTGGGTTGTGTTCCCTGGGTTTCCACTAGGTGTCCTCCTTTCTCAAGGTGTCTTTCTCCTTATCACTTCCTGTTCCCTTATTTGGTCACCTTCCTCCTGTTTAGTAATTGATTGTTCCCCACCTGTCTCCTGTTCCCTCATTATCCTTCTGTGTATTTATACCCGGTCTGTCTGAGTCTGTGTTACGGAGTCCTTGTTTAATGTTCGAAGTTATTCACGTACGTCGCTTCTTGCCTTGCCTTGCCTTACCTTGTCTTCGTGTCTTGTTTATGTTCTGTTTAGATATTCTGGTTTTGACCCTGCCTGGACTGTTTACTCCTTTGGATTACCCCTTAAATAAATATCATACCTGCAATTGGTTCTCTCTCTCCGTGTTTCTCTCTCCGAACGTGACAGTACCTGTATTTACAGTAGCACTAAATCCAATAACCGCTAGTTGATATGTAGTTGCAGAGTTCCTTATCATCAGCTGTCTAAATGGACCATAAAAATTATCAAACTGATATTACAATAAAAATTGTTCAAAGTTAAATATGTACAACAGAATAGACATTATAAAGATGAATATACTACCCAGGCTGCTTTTTCTTTTCAATCCTTGAAGTGCCTCCCAAGCAATTCAGTGATTGGAATAGAACTATCTCATCTTTTATTTGGGGAAAACAAAAACCAAGGATTAGATATCAAACATTACAACTCCCCAAGGAGAAAGGTGGTATGGCTCTACCGTGCTTGGAGGATTATTATAGAGCAGCACAGTTACGTTTTCTGGTCTGTTGGTATGACCATGTGTGTGATGCAAAATGGAAGGACCAGGAGCAAAGTCAAGTAAGCATACCTCTCCATACTATACAGGGTGAAAAAACTCTCTTGAAAAAGCATCTGAAAAAATTAAGTAATTGGATGACAGTCCTTCTTAATTCTGATTTCCAGGTTATACTCATGTTTACAGTTAGACAGGAGACTTTCAACAATGTATGTAAAAAAGAGGTAGGAGAAAGAAGCTAATATAAAGATAAGCAAAGATGACCGGTTGAATATATGTCGGACACAATCTATCACTTCTAGCTCGGGGTTGTAGAGGGAATTCACCTGGAAAAACACTTTACGATTATTTATCGTATTAACACCTAATATAAAAAAATCACAGAGTAACAATCCTGAACATGGTAAGTGTTGGAGAATGTGTGGTAATATATCTGCTGGTCACTTCCATATCTTTTGGGAATGCCCTATTATTTCTTTGTATTGGATAGAGGTGATGAAGGTAATTAGATCAATATTTGGTTCAGAGCTCGAGTTTAATTTCAGTGTTATATATTTAGGAAATCTACTAACAGGGCTGAGAAAGACAAATAGATGTCTGTTACAAATACTTTTAGCCGGTAGCAAGAAAGCAATAGGAAATGGCTAAGTAAAGATACCCCGACAATTGTTGAATGTATAGAAATAGTTAAAGAAATTTATGTTATGGAACATTTGACTTTCTCTCTGAGATATGCTCGAAAGAAATGTGAAGCATATTGGAAAAAAATGACTGCCACGCCCAGTTACTTCTGAAACTGGTAAACATCCAGTTAGTTATTCTTTGAAAGAAATAATGAGTTCTGGTTGAAAACAACTCATTAAAGTGTTTTCACAATGAATGAAAGGAGAGAGACAGGTCTGTAACAATCTACAAGTATAGTGTTTAACCCTATGGAGTCAACAAACGCGGATACACGTTTTGTGTCATCTTCTCCTGATGACACCGAAATGAACTTAAATTATACTTTCAGTTTTGATAATACAAATAAGAGCAATACATCAATCGAATCTGTAAAGGGTCTGCTTTTATTTGTATACACACATAATAACAACAATAATTTGTGCATTTATAAAATAAAGAAAACAAACAGGGTGCGCTGTCTACTGCCTTGGTCACACTACTGCCAGTTGTAACTAATTTAAAATCTTTGTTGAATGATATCGTTAGAGGGTTTGTGCTTGACAATCACTTCCTTAGGTGCCTGGAAATTGGTAGGTTTCGAAAAAAGAAAAAAAAACAGAAGTAAATGATGGGATAAGGGAGACAGTTAAATTAGAGCAGAATTTAAGTCTTGAATTAGTAATCTTGTCACTGAAATATCTCAAGAATCTTTCAAAGAGAGAATTAGAGGCAACAGACAAAGTGTTACCAGAAGGATTTACAACAGATTGAATAATCGAAAACAAAACTTTTGGTTTGGAGTGATTGGATTCAATTAGATTTTTTTTTTTAAATGCAGCTTTTGCAGTCTTGGCAGCATTCTGGTAAGATTCTTTGAACACTTTGAGAGAGATATGCAGCCTGTCCTTTTTCCATTTGCATTAAGCCTTTCTACTGTGTAGAATCGTGACACAGGTGTGAAAGAAAAATGAGAGAGGTCTGAAAGAGACAGTGAGAATAATACAGGCTTATGGTCAGAGAACAGAAAGCCTGAAAGGACAATATCAGTACCATCAAACCCATAGGAGATCTTAGATCCAACATATGGCCCTGAGTCTTTGATCCACTGAGATAAATTTAAAGTGTCAATAAGATTAAGAAACACCTGCAAAGGGGTTAGATGGGCAGCAAACATGAATATTAAAATCGCCCACCAGTAAAAAGCAATCATAATTAGTGGCAATATTGTCAATAGGTTCAGTAACTTTGGGGAAGTTATGGCCTAGTGGTTAGAGTTTGACGCCTGTAAAGGAAATAGGTCAATTTAGCTCAAAGGGAATCATTTAAAGGAGTCATACCCTCGTATTACCTTGGATACCTACTGCTGTATTATAGTCTTTCAGGCCCTTCTAAAAAAGAAAAGTGGAAAAAAAATAAACACAGAGCTCCTCAGACCCTTATTTCTGTAGGCATTATTGTCTCGCGAGATCTGATGCGATATTTTGGCTGTCGTGGACAGTCATTATAATAATGCAAATGAGGGGCGCGTTGATTGGTTGCAGGAAGGGGGGGGGGGGTTGACACCGCAGGTAACGCTTTAGCATATCATTACAAACTGACATCATGGCGCAAGTTGTGAATGAACGCGACCGGCTTCCCGGCCAGCGCCGTTTAGGGCTTAAATCAAACTTCATTCACGCACACATATGAAACACGCTTGCATATATACTAAGTGGTCACACATACATGTATATGAACTCACGCACATAACGTTACTCATATGAGACACGAGCACAGCACGCACACACAAATATAAGACGAGCACAGCACACAAACACAAACTAGACGGCGCCTCATATATAAGCCTTAGGCAACAAATAAACAATAACCGAATTCATGATGATCTCATTCATTTGTTTTTTGCAAAGTACGTTAGCAGCCATTCCCCATACCTCGAAGCTAATACTCCTGCCAGTGTTGTGCCTGAACGCGTTCATTGAACGATAGTTCATGAACTCGTTCATATTTTGGGCGAACATGAACTGAACGTACCGCATTACTGCCTAGTGAACATTACTGTGAAGTCGTTCATTCTGGTGTCTGTGAACGCCACGCTCTCTCTCAGTTTAACTTCGTTCAGTAGGATGCCAGATTTCTATAAAGCCTTCTAGGCGAAAACCCACCTAAAACCCACCGTAAACCGGCCTTAATATGTAGCGTTTTTGCAGTCAGTTTACAGGGAACATAAATAATTACTTCACCACGAGTCTTTCGTTTATTTGTCTAGTGACAGACGCAATAGCAGCATACAATAGCCGCATTAGCAGTTAGATGCTGTTTGTTACACACAGTAGAGCAATAAAAACACAGTCTTACCGTTTTAATTGCAGGCAATTTTGTTGGAATGGCGCTTTTCCCGAGCTTCGATGCCAACTTCGCCTGATATTGCCCCAAATTTGTGAAGGATTTTGGCGTACAATGTTTAGCACAAACACGTAACGATAAGCCAGTGGGAAGGGTTGAAGGAACCGCGTCATTAAAAATGAATTTAATCCACTGGTCTCTGATAGCTAGGTCCGTTCTTGGTAGAGAAAACACATTTACATGTTGATTCTGGCAGTCAACCACAGAGCAACTCACGTGTGCACTACTCCAGCATCTTTCGCGACTGAATATGAGGGGGAGAGGGGAAGGGCGAGCTTCCTGCTGCGGTGTCCATATATGGTATATCCTGCCCCGTCTTGACGTCAAGACGGGGAAGAAATCAAAATCTCGTATTTGAGTGCGCGTGCGCGTGCACGTGGGCTATTTTACAAACCCTGAGGTAAACAAACGCTTCACTTTTAAATATCGGCTTCCCGGCCAGTGTATCATCGTTAGGCAATCATAACATACATTGATTCTCATGGAAAAGTGAAAATTGTAGGTGATCACTCCTTTAAGATTTTAAAGGGAATTTGAACAGAATCACTGTTTCACGGTTGATAACTGAGATGCCCTGCGATTCACTGAACGAGCCATTTAACATCAAATCTGCACTGGATATTAATATACAAACCAGTGCTTTAAGTTGCCCAAAAGAGGTGCCGGTACTCTATTATAGCCTATATATATATATAACTTTTTTTTTGATGACTCCCCTCATCCCCTGAGGTAACAACAACTATATTGAAGGGTTTTTATATACAGCAGTCAACAGACGATCTTATAAAAAATAATAAATCTTTTTATAAGTTTGTGGATTTGCTTTAGCTAGAAAGAGCTACTGAACATAAATAAAATGTGCAAAAGGATTTAAAAAAAAATACCCTTAGAATAGGGTGACCAGATGATATTCGCTTAAATTCAGGATGGGGGGTGGGGTGGGAGGGTAAGGGGGTTGTCTGCGGTCTTGGGTGACGGGATGGGGGGCTTATGATATTAGACTTCGTAGCCTATAATAAGATAATAAAGATAATGAATTTCTAACCTTAACTAAACACATCTTTATTCAAAGATCAACCGTCTGTCATTACTCTTTAGTCTGCCACAAGAAACAACAACATTAAAATCATGAACTCAAATGTCATTGTAAAAAAAACAAAAAAAAACAATGACTGTTGTAACAGTGCGTAAATCAGACCTTTCTGTAACGCTAATGCTAATAAGCTTAAACTTATTTTTTGTATACAGTGCCGCGAACTGTCAATCACTCCTTTATGCGTGCATCACTGTCCTCCTCACAGCAGCAGCAACTTGCGCTATCTTCATAAAGATTTAAAACAAAAATCGGACAAAAGGTCGTATTGTCTTTGTGCATATAGATTAATTAGATAAATGAATATCTAAATTCGTGCCTAGCTGCCTACTGTATTTTTTTAGAACTTAGAAAAAAGATGCTGCAGCCAATGAGCAGCCGGCGGGGATTAGTTGCAGGACGACTCAACCTCCGCAGACAGTTTTTAATGTTTATCAGACAATAACTACTCGAGATTTTGTTTTAGTATAATTTACTGGACAATTAGGGCCAGATTCGGGATTTGGGACAACAGTTTAGATTTCGGGACTGTCCCGAATTTTTCGGGACATCTGGTCACCCTACCTGAAAGAGCTACTGCATTACTTCATTAGCTTGCGTCTGACCTGCAGCGATATCATTCAGGCTTGGTGGGGTGTCAGCCAGCGAGTCATCTGATTCTGACCGTGTTGGTTAAGTACTTAGAGTCTGAAGCCAGGAGAACATTAAGTGTTGTTCACTGTATTTGAATTTTTACCGAGCCGAGTGTGCGCCTTTCACACACCTTCTCCGGACACGTTGAGTTGTTACTGACAGCGGCAAAAGCGATGGATGCGCTCTTCACTTGTTAAACTCAAGGATGTATCGATAGTATAGTCTCTGCTCTCGGTGGGACAAATTAGGAAGCTTGCATTGTGAAGGGCGGTCTGAAAAGCAGCAGCGCAGGCAAAATATTAAACCTCTATTAAAACAGATGTACGCTAAAAGCACGTTCTGGGCGCACGGAGAGGTGGCGGTACGCTGAAGAGCTATATTTGGAAGTGGCAGTACTGAGTACCGTTGCGTACCGGCCCACTTAAAGCACTGATCCAAACTATAGTGAAAACACTATTAATTAGCACAGTAACAAGATCGGCAGTTTAAGACATTAACTTGTAAGCAGAAAATACAAGGTACTTCTCTTTTGAATTTGGATAAGGCTTTATTAGATAAATCTAAGACATATAATCTAATCTAACACATAAGCGCACACAGTCACAAATTCACACAAGTTACAGGAAGATTGAAAATTGCATAGACATGAACAGCCATCAATCACTTAAAGGGATAGTTCACCCAAAAATCTAAATTATGTCATTAATAACTTACCCTCATGTCGTTCCAAACCCGTGAGACCTTTGTTTATCTTCGGAACACAGTTTAAGATATTTTAGATTTAGTCCGAGAGCTCTCTGTCCCTCTATTGAAACTGTGTGCATGTTATACTGTCCATGTCCAGGTAAGAAAAACAACAGCAAAGTAGTAGAATAGTAGTAAAATATTTTGAAGCATTGAAAATACATTTTGGTCAAAAAAATGCGAAAACTACGACTTTATTCAGCATTGTCTTCTCTTCCGGGTCTGTCAGTTCACCAAATCGAACTGAATAGTTTTAAAGGGTTCGCGTCTCCAATACGCTTTAATCCACAAATGACTTAAGCTGTTAACTTTTTTAATGTGGCTGACACTCCTTCTGAGTTCAAACAAACCACTATCCCTGAGTAATTCATTTACTCAAACAGTACACTGACTATACTGCTGTGAAGAGAGAACTGAAGATGAACACCGAGCCGAGCCAGATAACGAACAAAAGACTGGCTCGTTCACGAGTCAAGAACCTGTTGCATCGGTTTTCGGATCACCAGTAGTTCTTTCGGACAGTTCGATTCAATAAACCGGTTGAAGAAAACAGTTCACCGGTTCTTTTGCGCTTGACATAATGGCGTCATTTGCGATGATTGCCCTTGATTCAAGCCTTCGGTTTACCCATACTCATAACATTAGCACAGAATCAAAGTCAAAGTGACCTTTATTTATATAGCGCTTTAAACAAAATACATTGCGTCAAAGCAACTGAACAACATTCATTAGGAAAACAGTGTCAATAATGAAAAAATGATAGTTAAGGGCAGTTCATCATTGAATTCAGTTATGTCATCTCTGTTCAACTAAATAGTGTCTGTGCATTTATTTGCAATCAAGTCAACGATATCGCTGTAGATGAAGTGTCCCCAACTAAGCAAGCCAAAGGCGACAGCGGCAAGGAACCGAAACTCCATCGGTGACAGAATGGAGAAAAAAACCTTGGGAGAAACCAGAAACGTGTTCTAGACTCGAGAATGAGTCAGTCTTTTGTTCGTTATCTGGCACGGCTCTGTGTTCATCTTCAGTTCTCCCTTCACAGCAGTTCAGTCAGTGTACTGTTTGAGCAAATGATTTACTCCAGGATATTGGTTTGTTTGAATTCAGAGGCAGTGTCAGCATCATTAAAAAAGTTTTTTTTAACAGCTTAAGTCATTTGTGGATTAATGCATATTGGAGATGCGAACTGTTTAAAACGATTCAGTTCGATTTAGTGAACTGTTTCAAAAAGAATCCGTTTAATTAACCCTCGCATTGAGTTCCTAAATGAGGTTTCTTCTCATCGTGGGTAAGTAGCAGCTGGCTTGCAGGCTGTATAAATGCTGGAACCGCGCTCAAAGAACATTAAAAATGATGACTAAAAGCATGACTAATAGAAAAAGCTAAGAAGCAAAGCTAAAAACCAAATTTTATGGTGTCTTGAGTATTTAAACTGCCCTTTGGCCACACCTCAAATGTTGTCTTGACCAATTAGATATTGTCTTTGCTCAGGGTGTCATAAATCATATGTTATCTTATCAAGCACATGGTCCGAATTTTCCCGCTCTTGCAAGGTCTAATTTTGGACATGATTCCTGTAAGAAGAATATGATACATTTGACAAATAACTGATGGTCAGGAATGTTTCAAGCTAACAGATTCAAACACCTACATACAAAACATGAATATGAATCCTTAAGCTATGCAATAGTTATTAGAAGGCATACATAATAAGTGATTATAAAAATTATAGTCAAATGTGTGGGTTGCAAATAAATGAATATGGAGTTAAGCAATGGACTGATATTCATTTATAAGTCTTTTTGAGTTAATTAAAAAGACATTCTTGTGCCATTCTCTGACAGAAGATCTGTTCTGTGGGGACCAGAGGTTAAAAGTTCCCCTTAGGAATTTAAGTCTGGTTCTGCTAGGTGGGGGGGAAGTCAATCCAAAGATCTTGTTTACATGTGCTGGCCGGCGTTGCATCTCAATTACTTGCCCCAAATTTGACAATCTCTTCTCTGAATTGACATTGTCAATAATTGTTCTAGTGGTGTTAACGTTGAAAGCTGTTCTGTGAAAGAGTTGGTGGGTTATCTTGCTTCTGACTTGTGGCACTAGGAATGATTTACAACCTCCTGTTGCCTTTCTGAGGAATTCGGCTCATGTTTCAACCACAGTCCTGAGCGACTCTTTAATTTGTCTGGTTCGGGTCTGATACGCTACATCCCCCCTTTCGATCGGCGAGGTGTTTAGCTGAAGACGTCGTCAATTGCTCGAGAAACAAAGGCAGAAGAAGCAGACAACACCTCCATGACAGTTACTGTATTGGTGCAGGTATGAGGTTATTTAGGTACACGTGGTGTAGTCAATGTAGTTTAGCACATTGAGGATAGTTTAGATCATTTTGGAAATCGTTGTTATATTTTGATTCATCAATCAAATTTGTGGTTAACTTTGTTTGGTTCTTCTAGGTTGTCTTAATTTAAACGTTTAACGTTAGTTTTCTAGTAACCTCATTTTCAATTAAATGAATTGACCTATCATGCATGGAGCTCACTGGCTTCCATTCAGTTTAGAGTGGCTGGTGGATATTAGGTGTGGTGATTAAATACTAATATCAGACCTTCGACCCTTGCAGGGTGTCTAGGTGTTTCACCTACTCAGGAAAGAGGGGAAGGAGAAGGATAGGTAAAAGAAGGACAAAACTAAACAAAGCTACTGTGGGTTTTCCTAGCATGGCTTCCAACTACTATTGAGCAATGATGTCATGTGTAGCTAGTGTGTCATGTACCTTAACTTCGTGTCAGGTGTTCTACCAATTGTGAAGATGGCTGCACATTTCTTCAAAGTGGGCATATGTAACTTTGTTATGCTAAAAGTTGGATATTCTACCTGTGAGAAGAATACGTTTGTTGAATGTGTTATCAGTAGATGTGGTTACCTCTGGGTGTAGGTAATGTTGTGTGTGTTGATGGTGTAGTGCATGTGTGGTCAGATCTGTTTCAGTCTGTGTTGTCTCCCCCCTTTTCTAGTGTGTCACTGATGACTGGCTCTCTGCATCCTTGGCTTGGATGTGGGCGTGTCCATGGTCTAATGGGGGTCAGTCCAGCAAGACAGGAAGTTCTCTAGCAGACAGTCGGAGGCAATTTGGCATGGCTGTGTGAAGCTGGGTTGCAAAACTTTATCTCCTATGTTGCATTATTCTTGTGGTGCCTTCTGGCTGTAGCAGACATTTTGAACTTCTGTGCTCTGGTGGTTGCTGTTGCACAGACAGGGAATGTGGTTCTTGGAGTTGGAGTTCATTTGACAGTTGGTTAGTGAGCGTTGGGTGACTGAGGTGATATTCTTTAGTACCTCAGATTTTCATCAACGGTTGGCCGTGAAAGACTTGCTCGTTCCGGGTGGTTGTTGAACAGGTACTTGTCATCTCTGATGTCGTGTACCAGGTGATCACCGGCCTTCCGTTCTGTCGCTGGTCACAGTGAGCATGCCTCAACTTTGTGATCATATGCATGTAACTGGTCTCGAAGGAACTCTTTCGGTTGTCTCATGACTTGTTTCATGTCTTCTGACTGTAAGCTGTCATGTTCTTGTGAGTACTCAGCACTGTGCATGTCTGAGTGGTGCTGAGGTGGGTTTTGTTGTAGCTTACCCACACGAGTTGCTCTTGGATGAGTCAGGTGATTACCTTTGGATGTCTGTTTAGGTTTCCAGATGTTCTTATCCTTTTGATTTCTTGATAAGCTTGGCTGGTCCCATGGATTTTACCAGTGGTTGGGCTGAAAAGGGGTTGTGGACATGCGTGTCATGTTCTCTGTGCTCTTGATGGAAGACTCTAGTGTTGTGATGCCACTGGGTGTCATTCAGTGCAAGGCTTAAGTCTTTGTTAACAGAGTTCAAAAGTGTGGAGGTTCTGTTAACTTTCTTTGAGGCCATCTTCTGCTTGTTGTAGGCCTTCTGTGTTAGGTCACGCAATTGTTGAATGGTCATGGAGCGCGGACAGGCCATGACGCTTAGATGGGAGCTGACTCCAGGATGCAGATTCTTTAGGAAGAGGCTTTTGAAGTTCACATCCTCTTCAAGGTCAGGCTTATTGTGTGCACCAAAGTAGACTTGTCAGAGTTTTGTCGGAGTGTTGTAGTAAGCTTGTGGAATCTCTTGTCCACCTTGTTTGGTTTCCAATTGGTAGAACACCTGACACGAAGTTAAGGTACATGACACACTAGCTACACATGACATCATTGCTCAATAGTAGTTGGAAGCCATGCTAGGAAAACCCACAGTAGCTTTGTTTAGTTTTGTCCTTCTTTTACCTATCCTTCTCCTTCCCCTCTTTCCTGAGTAGGTGAAACACCTAGACACCCTGCAAGGGTCGAAGGTCTGATATTAGTATTTAATCACCACACCTAATATCCACCAGCCACTCTAAACTGAATGGAAGCCAGTGAGCTCCATGCATGATAGGTCAATTCATTTAATTGAAAATGAGGTTACTAGAAAACTAACGTTAAACGTTTAAATTAAGACAACCTAGAAGAACCAAACAAAGTTAACCACAAATTTGATTGATGAATCAAAATATAACAACGATTTCCAAAATGATCTAAACTATCCTCAATGTGCTAAACTACATTGACTACACCACGTGTACCTAAATAACCTCATACCTGCACCAATACAGTAACTGTCATGGAAGTGTTGTCTGTTTCTTCTGCCTTTGTTTCTCGAGCAATTGACGACGTCTTCATCTAAACACCTCGCCGATCGAAAGGGGGGATGTAGCGTATCAGACCCGAACCAGACAAATTAAAGAGTCGCTCAGGACTGTGGTTGAAACATGAGCCGAATTCCTCAGAAAGGCAACAGGAGGTTGTAAATCATTCCTAGTGCCACAAGTCAGAAGCAAGATAACCCACCAACTCTTTCACAGAACAGCTTTCAACGTTAACACCACTAGAACAATAATTGACAATGTCAATTCGGAGAAGAGATTGTCAAATTTGGGGCAAGTAATTGAGATGCAACGCCGGCCAGCACATGTAAACAAGATCTTTGGATTGACTTCCCCCCCACCTAGCAGAACCAGACTTAAATTCCTAAGGGGAACTTTTAACCTCTGGTCCCCACAGAACAGATCTTCTGTCAGAGAATGGCACAAGAATGTCTTTTTAATTAACTCAAAACATATCGATTTTAAAATATAGCTTATTACTTATAAAGCCCTGAATGGTTTAGCACCTCAGTATTTGAATGAGCTCCGTTTACATTATAATCCTCTACATCCGCTACGTTCTCAAAACTCAGGCAATTTGATAATACCTAGAATATCAAAATCAACTGCGGGTGGCAGATCCTTTTCCTATTTGGCGCCTAAACTCTGGAATAACCTACCTACCTAACATTGTTCGGGAGGCAGACACACTCTTGCAGTTTAAACCTAGATTAAAGACCCATCTCTTTAACCTGGCTTACACATACTAATATACTTTTAATATCCAAATCTGTTAAAGGATTTTTAGGCTGCATTAATTAGGTAAACCGGAACCGCGAACACCTCCCATACCACCCGATGTACTTGCTACATCATTAGAAGAATGGCATCTACGCTAATATAATTCTGTTTCTCTCTTATTCTGAGGTCACCGTAGCCACCAGATCCAGTCTGTATCCAGATCAGAGGGTCACTGCAATCACCCGGATCCAGTACGTATCCAGACCAGATGGTGGATCAGCACCTAGAAAGGACCTCTACATCCCTGAAAGACAGCGGAGACCAGGACAACTAGAGCCCCAGATACAGATCCCCTGTAAAGAAGGGGATCCCCTGCATAGTAGAATAACACGTCCAAGAACTGGCATATGACAAAAGGAGCGAAGGGCCACAAGCCAAAACCTTAGCTGCCTTCGCCACACAACCCTTTCCTGCCAACAAATGAAAACCTCCCGTCCAAGCTGACCTTTTAAAGCTGACCCAGGGTCTTTAAACTCTTTAATCAGGACCTCACGAAGTCGCTGGTAGTTTGACTTTGTTTGACTGGGCTGTCGATCTAGGAAGTTTCGTACCTCGGGACTGGACGTGGCTCTAAGGATTTATAATCTGTCTCTGTCAGTAACATGAGGTCTGTTTTCCAGATGAAATTCGATATCTTGCAGGTAAGCCTGGATGTCGTGGCCCTCTATGTAGTTCGGGTTGAACCTGCTGATGTTTTCAGACAGCTTGTTGAGGTCTTTGATGGTCATCCCGTGTGCAGCTCCAAGGTCAGCTTGGACGGGAGGTTTTCATTTGTTGGCAGGAAAGGGTTGTGTGGCGAAGGCAGCTAAGGTTTTGGCTTGTGGCCCTTCGCTCCTTTTGTCATATGCCAGTTCTTGGACGTGTTATTCTACTATGCAGGGGATCCCCTTCTTTACAGGGGATCTGTATCTGGGGCTCTAGTTGTCCTGGTCTCCGCTGTCTTTCAGGGATGTAGAGGTCCTTTCTAGGTGCTGATCCACCATCTGGTCTGGATACGTACTGGATCCGGGTGATTGCAGTGACCCTCTGATCTGGATACAGACTGGATCTGGTTGCTACGGTGACCTCAGAATAAGAGAGAAACAGAATTATATTAGCATAGATGCCATTCTTCTAATGATGTAGCAAGTACATCGGGTGGTATGGGAGGTGTTCGCGGTTCCGGTTTACCTAATTAATGCAGCCTAAAAATCCTTTAACAGATTTGGATATTAAAAGTATATTAGTATGTGTAAGCCAGGTTAAAGAGATGGGTCTTTAATCTAGGTTTAAACTGCAAGAGTGTTTCTGCCTCCCGAACAATGTTAGGTAGGTAGGTTATTCCAGAGTTTAGGCGCCAAATAGGAAAAGGATCTGCCACCCGCAGTTGATTTTGATATTCTAGGTATTATCAAATTGCCTGAGTTTTGAGAACGTAGCGGATGTAGAGGATTATAATGTAAACGGAGCTCATTCAAATACTGAGGTGCTAAACCATTCAGGGCTTTATAAGTAATAAGCTATATTTTAAAATCGATATGTTTTGATAGGGAGCCAGTGCAGTGTTGACAGGACCGGGCTAATATGGTCATACTTCCTGGTTCTAGTAAGAACTCTTGCTGCTGCATTTTGGACTAGCTGTAGTTTGTTTACTAAGCGTGCAGAACAACCACCCAAAAAAGCATTTCAATAACCTAACATTCATGTATTTGACATTGAGAGCATAGGCCGTAATTTAGATATATTTTTGATATGAAAAAAGTAAATTTTACAAACGCTAGAAACGTGGCTGTAATGAATTAAACTTCCTATAATCTTCGGCAAGAAGGAGGCGGGAACCGGCGGACAATCAAACGAAGCTTTAATAACAAAATAAACACAAAACAGCTCGTCAGCCCCTCACGGTGACTGACGCGCACAAATAAAACCAAAACACAACTAAAAGCCCAGGCCTGGTCCTCTCTCGTCCTTCACTGTCGTCGGTCCAGTTTTATATCCTTCCATCTCCTACGTGGGACTCGAGACCGGCGGTGGGTCGCAGGTGTTGCTGATTTCCCAATTACTGCCGGCCTCACTCCTTGTTCCCACGTCCCTCGGCCCCGCCCCACTCGCCACATACCCCCATCGCCCCTCGCAGGCCGGGGGGTACCCTCGAGACTGCGCTCTACTCCCACCCACCAATAAGTATTTATACAATTAAACAATTAATTTTACAATTAAATATTGTAAAATTGGCTTTGGCTTTCATACTCAACACCTTCATCACCTTTCTCTTGTTCTCAGCTGCCACGGCTGATTAATTCAAACTTTCCTGCTGATCCAGAGAAGATGTCCATCTCTGGTCACTCCATGGGGGGCCACGGAGCTCTCATTTGTGCACTTAAGAATCCTGGGAAATATAAGGCAAGTATATACTTGAGATTACATGGACTGCTTCATCATTTAGTTGTTTCTGCAATGAAAATATTGAAAATACATTTTTCATATGTGCCTGTTTCAGTCTGTGTCAGCGTTTGCACCCATCTGTAACCCCATACAATGTGCATGGGGACAGAAAGCTTTTTCTGGCTATCTTGGACCTGACAAGTCCACCTGGGAGGTGAGAGATGATCATATGTGTATTCAAAGGTGTTTATTTTTTTAACCTTAACAGCCATATTGTCCAGCATCAAGAATCCCTTTGTCTTAATTGTCTTCCTCTTGTCATCTCCACAGTTGTATGATGCTACTGTATTGGCTGAATCATATTCCGGTCCTGAGCTTGATATTCTGATTGATCAAGGCCTTAGCATGTTATAAGTAGAGCGCAGTCTCGAGGGTACCCCCCGGCCTGCTCCTCCGGTTTTGGGCAGCCAGCAGGAGTCCCCCGTTCCCTGCTCCTCCCCGTTCAGGCGGATGGCAGCAGGCTCCGGCTCTCTGGCGAACGGTGCCGACTCCTCCGCTCCCTCACGGACGGCAGCCGTCCCTCCAGATCACGGGCGGTCAGCAGCGAGCCCGCCCGTCCCCGGCAACTCGCTCCAGTCCACCGCCTCGAGCGTCCATGGCGGCATCCTCCTCGCCTGCTCGAAGGTACCGCTGATTCACCACAGCGGCGAGGGATCTTCAGCAGCGCGTCCCTCATTCTCCCGGGCTTCAGCACCACTGTAATGCATTAACCTTAGTATTCATCCGGAAGAAGGAGGCGGGAACCGGCGGACAATCAAACAAAGACTTTAATAACAAAATAAACAAAAAACAGCACCAGCCCCTCACGGACGACTGGTGCGCTCAAATAAAAATTAAAACACAACTAAAAGCCCAGGCCTGGTCCTCTCTCGTCCTTCACTGTCGTCGCTCCAGTTTTATATCCTTCCATCTCCTACGTGGGACTCGAGACCGGCAGTGGGTCGCAGGTGTCACTGATTTCCCAATCATTGCCGGCCTCCCTCCTTGTTCCCATGTCCCTCGGCCCCGCTACACTCGCCACAGTGGCTTTATAAGGAAAGATTGCAATCAAATAGCACACCTAGGTTCCTAACTGATGTCGAAGAATTGACAGAGCAGCCATCAAGTCTTAGACAGTGTTCTAGGTTATTACATGCAGAGTTTTTAGGTCCTATAATTATCACCTCTTTTTTTCAGAATTTAGCAGTAAGAAATTACTTGTCATCCAGTTTTTTATATCGACTATGCATTCCATTAGTTTTTCAAATTGGTGTGTTTCACCGGGCCATGAAGAAATATAGAGCTGAGTATCATCAGCATAACAGTGAAAGCTAACACCATGTTTCCTGATGATATCTCCCAAGGGTAACATATAAAGCGTGAAGAGTAGCAGCCCTAGTACTGAGCCTTGAGGTACTCCATACTGCACTTGTGATCGATATGATACATTCGATCGATATGATACATATGATACATTCACTGCTAGGAATTGATGGCGGTCATATAAGTACGATTTAAACCATGCTAATGCACTTCCATTAATGCCAACAAAGTGTTCAAGTCTATGCAAAAGAATGTTGTGGTCAATTGTGTCAAACGCAGCACTAAGATCCAATAAAACTAATAGAGAGATACAACCACGATCAGATGATAAGAGCAGGTCATTTGTAACTCTAAGGAGAGCGGTCTCAGTACTATGATACGGTCTAAATCCTGACTGGAAATCCTCACATATACCATTTTTTCTCTAAGAAGGAATATAATTGTGAGGATACTACCTTTTCTAGTATTTTGGACAGAAAAGGGAAGCTTCGAGATTGGTCTATAATTAACTAGTTCTTTGGGGTCAAGTTGTGGTTTTTTGATGAGAGGCTTAATAACAGCCAGTTTGAAGGTTTTGGGGACATATCCTAATGACAATGAGGAATTAATAATAGTCAGAAGAGGATCTATGACTTCTGGAAGCACCTCTTTTAGGAGCTTAGATGGTATAGGGTCTAACATACAACATGTTGTTGGTTTAGATTAGTTAACAAGTTTATACAACTATTCCTCTCCTATAGTAGAGAATGAGTGGAACTGTTCCCCAAGGGGTCTAAAGTCTGATGCGATACTGTAGCTGACGGCTGAATGGTTACAATTTTATCTCTAATAGTATTGATTTTAGAAGTAAAGTAGTTCAAAAAGTCATTACTGCTGTGATGTTGGAAAATGTCAACACTTGTTGAGGCTTTATTTTTCGTTAATTTAGCCACTGTATTGAATAAATACCTGGGGATATGTTTGTTTTCTTCTAAAAGAGAAGAAAAGTAATCGGATCTAGCAGTTTTAATGCTTTTCTGTATGATAGGTTACTTTCCTGCCAAGCAATACAAAATACCTCTAGTTTTGTTTTCCTCCAGCTGCACTCCATTTTTTGGGCTGCTCTCTTTAGGGTGCGAGTATGTTCATTATACCATGGTGTCATACTGGTTTCCTTAACCTTTCTTAAGCGTAAAGGAGCAACTGTATTTAAAATGCTTGAAAAGAGAGAGTCCATAGTTTCTGTTACATCATCGAGTTGTTCATTTTGCGTTAAAGCAAAAAGTAATATGTTACTGTAATGCATTACTTTTGTAATGCTTTACTCCCAACACTGTTGAAAAGTGAAAGCATAGTGCGCATGTATTTATAAGCTGTTTAAAAGCAAAAAAGCAAGGAAGCAAGAATAAGAGGACATTATTTATTATTTTGATAGTGAACAGACTTTGATGTAAGTTTGAATCGCTAGAATATACGTGCACCAGGCTCCAGCACGATCGAAACAGCGGAGACATTTTTAATCGGCAGCCTTAATCGATCAATCTCTTCGACAATCGACAATTAAGTTTTCATGGAGTCTGGAAAAGTCTTAGAAAGAAGTGAGATCTGTTTCTAAACAGTTAAACACACTTTTGAAAAAAGATGTGGGAAGTGTGTCAAGATAGCAGGTTGACGATTTTAGGTGCTGCACTATGTCTTCCAAAATCTTGCTATCAATTGCTTCAAAAATAGACATAGTATCTTTTTGATATTTCGGCTCAATCCGTCTGACCTCTGCATAACTTGAGGATGTGCTAATCCCCTTCCTGATATTAATGATCTTCTCAGAAAAGAAGGAAGCAAACTCATTACATTTGCTGTCTGAGAGCATTTCACTGCGAATCTGACTTGGGGGGTTGGTTAGTCTCTCAACAGTAGCAAAAAAAGTACGAGTGTTCTTTAAGTTACTATTTATAAGGTTTTTAGAAGAATCTCTGTCTAGCTGTGGCTAGTTCCACATTGAAAGCACGAAGGCTGTCTTTATAAATGATATAGTGAATTTCAAGAATTTCAAATTTCTTCGCCACATCCGCTCAGCTTTTCTGCATTGTCTTTTCATACTCTGTACTGCTGTTGATTTTCTCCAAGCTGAGAAATCAACAAATCTGTCTGTTTGTTTTCTTACTATTACTGGAGCAATATCATCAATAACGTTTATCTTTTGAGTTAAAGGAAATGAAGGAGAAGATCAACAGAGAAATGCTTGGTGTTAAAGATATAGCCTCCATAAATAGCACACTAGTGTTCTTGTTAATGCATCTCTTTATGACAAAGACAGATCTAGAAATAGTAATATATATAAGAAAATACAGAAATGATCAGATAGTGCTATGTCCTTAATAACAATGGATGAAATGTTTCGACCTCTACTGATGATTAAATCTAAAGTGTGTCCATGTGTATAGGTCCATGCACATGCTGAATCAGGTCAAAGGTGTTTAAAACAGTTATAATTTATTTTGTAGTTTTGTTTTCTGCATTAGCTGTGTGAATATTAAAATCCACTGCAATAGCAAAAAAGTCAAACTCTGAGGAAACCATTGATAACATTTCTGTGCCCTTGTGAAAAAGAAGTGTGCTTAATTGTATTAAAAGTGTACATGTTGTGTACTTCCAATCTTAAAAGTAGACTTAAAAGAACACTTTCAATATCATTGTTGTTCTCAGTCACTTAATTAGTTGCAAGCAAAAGTTTAACGAATCTAAATCAAATTAATTTGGATTCAAATAGCCTACATTTGGTTTCTACTATAGGCTAAACTGCACTGTAAAAATGACTTTTAGTTAGTTGAATGAGTCTAACCAACGAATTAGAACAACTTGAACTTGAGTAGAAATGGAAAGCTTGAAATAATAGATAACCACAGAGTATCTCTTTTGTCATTTCTATGCGCCAAAATATTACATCATGACTGCGCACTACTTCACCAGTTATTGAAAAATGCGCCATGCGCCATGTTTGTGTAACCGTTGCGATGTGTGAGGGAAGAAACAAACAAGAAGAGTACAACGAAGCATCACGTTTGGATGATTACAGATGAGACATTATGTACTGCAGACGACGAATCAAGTAAGTATATCTTTATATACGTTTTCTTTATCCTTTATTTAGTCTTGCCATTCATGCGGCTTTCACCATAACGCGGCGGTTCTTGCTATATGAATTTAGGAGGTTGAATTAATCGCATAATTTATCTCTGACTGCATTCTGATATCGGAATGTGATCGCGTGTGTGGACTAATAAAATTGGCACAACTGAACAAAATTCAGAGATCTGATCTTGTAATTATTTAATGTACATAATCGATATTATAACCTCCAGTAATATTCAATATATCAGTCATACATAAGTCTAAAAATAATGCTGTTTTTTCTTTTTCTATTTACATTTGAAGAGCGAGATGTTCCGTTACTGCTTGTGTTTGTAATGTAACGTTAACATTTTTCTACTTATCTGGAGTTATTCAGTTTTGCAGGATCAGTACAGTTTTGTTACTTGAGATACAATGTGGAGACACAGACCAGTACTGATGATGTGATGTTAGAAGTTTTTAATGAATTGTTGCCTAGTCTGCTCACCCTGATCACAAATGACAAGCTACAAATGCTATATTAAGTCACAATACCTTCCATTTGCAAGTAATATATTCCATTCTGTGCATTTACAGACCCCCCTCTAATCAACATATATTTTACAGGTAACAAACCAAAGGATGAGGACAGTAGCTTTTCTGTGCCAGCCGTGGTACATACAGGAGCATCCTTCATGAAGATGTGTGAGAGAAGCTTGCAAGGCAAGATGAATTTTCTTTTTGAATATAATAAAAAAAGGGATATTTATATATTTTTTGTAATTGGTAGAGTTATGTTTTATTCCCTGTAAAGTAGGAATAAATAATGTTTGTAAAAATGTCATCTGTTTCAAAAGCCCAGTGTTTTTTTTATTTTATTCTACCTTTATACACATTGAACTGCTTAAATTATTAACATTTTGCTGATACTGCATGGTGTATGTAAACTTTAGACTGCAACTGTGTCTATTGCTTTCACCCAACTGAACCTTTTATAATGGTTTTCCACCTCTTTTTCACAAGGGTAGTATTTTCTTTTTTTAATATAAAAAAAATGGGATTTTTTGGTAATTATGTTTTATTCCCTGTAAAGTAGGAATAATAAATGTTTGTAAAAATGTTATCTATTTTTTAAGCCCAGTGTCAATGAAGATGGTGTGGTCAGGAATTCAGTTGTTTATGGGAAATTTGAAGGAACATCTCCCAGCATTTACCTCCATGTTGCCCCGATGATTGAGGTAACGTTAATTCAGCTCTTAGGTGATGCAGATGTGGTCAAAAGTTTACACACACCTTGGAGAATATACTGCTCCTTCAGAGTAGTAATTGTATTTTTTTAATTATTCTACCTCTCTACCCTCTTACTTATTAAATTATTAACATTTTGTTGATAATGCAAGGTGTATATAAACTTTAGACTGCAACTGTGTCTATTGCTTTCACTCAACTGAACCATTTATAATGGCAGGATATGTTTTATAACAATTGTTCTTCTTTCTTTCCTAAAGGAATTTTTTTGGACTTTCCTGCCTCTTTGGAACATTTTTCCATTCACACAGACGGTGGAGAGATGGTGTACAGCTTCATGACGTGTGAATTTTGTAATTTATTTATTAATTTAGTCGAGCTTGCATTCACTAATGCCGGAGTAAGTTTTTAGAAGAAAACTTTTATTCATGTTTAATGTTGGTGCTAGTACAAGTTTGAGAACCAATAGCCTGGTTTCACAGACAGGGTGTGATGAATAATGAGAGGATGCAAGATGCAAGTTAACAAGTTTAATAATAATAATGAGAGTCAAAGTGAAGGCACAGGCCGGGGACAAACAATCAGGTGGTGGTGGTGAAGCAGAGGCGAGATGGCGATCCGGTGGTGGTGCGGTGAAGAGCGTGAAGAGAAACCCAGGAACCGTGGAACATCCAGACGACACGAGGAACTGACGAAATCCAAACGACACGAAGAACTGACGAAATCCAACGGAGAACTGGGCTTGACGAGACACAAGAACAGGACGCACACCAGGGAACAACCACAACGATCTGACAATGAGAGAGGGAATTGACTGATATATATATGGAGGTGAAATCAACGACAGCTGGTGACACTGCTCCTACTCCCACCTCTGACGCATCGACCTCCACCACGAACTGACGTGTGGGGTCAGGGGTGACAAGAATGGGTGCCGAAACGAAGCGACTCTTGAGGTTGGTGAACACTGCCTCGGCAGTGTTCGACCACCTGAACGTCGTTCGAGGGGAGGTCAAGGCAGTCAGAGGTGCGACTAGTTGGCTGAATTTGCGAATGAAATGCTGGTAAAAATTGGTGAACCCCAGAAACCGCTGTAGGGCGTTACGGGAATCTGGACTTGGCCAATCTACCACAGCCTTAACCTTGTCAGGGTCCATGCGCACTCCCTCAGAAGAGATGATGTACCCTAGGAAGGGAACAGACTGTGCATGAAACAAGCATTTCTCCGCCTTGACAAAAAGCCCATTTTCTAAGAGTCTCTGGAGCACTCGTCTGACGTGTTGAACGTGTTCCTGGAGAGACGAAGAGAAAATCGATATATCATCCAGGTAAACATATATGAATTGATTTACCATATCTCTCAACACGTCATTCACGAGTGCCTGGAAAACCGCTGGGCTGTTGGAAAGTCCGAAGGGCATAACCAAATATTCAAAGTGCCCCCTAGGGGTATTAAAAGCGGTTTTCCATTCATCCCCCTTCCTGATGCGACCAAATGATATGCATTGCGTAAGTCCAGTTTCGTGAAAATGGATGCTCCCTGCAACCTCTCGAAAGCTGAAGACATCAACGGCAAAGGATAAGAATTCTTTACCGTGATGTTGTTCAGCTCTCAGTAGTCAATGCAAGAGAACCATCCTTCTTTCCAACGAAAAAGAACCCCACCCCCACAGGAGAAGAGGAAGGCTGGATGAACCCAGAGGCCAGAGAATCAGAAATATATTTCTCCATGGCCTCCCTCTCAGGAACAGAAAGAGAGTAAAGTTTGCCCTTAGGCGGAGCCTTACCTGGCAGTAGATCTATCGCACAGTCATAGGAAAGATGCGGAGGGAGAGAAGCAGCACGGGACTTACTGAACACTTCCTTCAGGTCGAGGTACTCCGCGGGCACGTTAGACAAATCCGCTGCCTTACTCTGAAACACAGAACCAGACACAGAGGGACAGGCAGACACTAAACAAGATTCATGACAGTGGTTACTCCATGTGGAAATTGTGTTAGTGCACCAGTCGACCCGGGGGTTGTGTTTAAAAGGCCACGGGTGTCCCAAAACCACTGATGCAAGTGGTGAGTCCATGAGGAGAAATGAGAGGGTTTCAGTTTGATTGCCAGAAGTGATGAGGGTGATACTTTCGGTGGAATGAGTGATCCGGGGAAGTTCTTGTCCATTGAGTGCGTTGACGGTGATCTGGTACGAGAGGGGAGTGATGGGGATCTGCAGTTGAAGTGCCAATCTAAAATCCATGAAATTACCCTCCGCTCCCGAATCCAGTAGTGCATTGATGCAGTGCGTCGACGTCTGCCATCTCAGTCTTACCGGGAGGAGGGTTGATGATGGTGATGAGGTCTTCTCGGCGGAGATCCCACCCGATAGTAGCCTCATACTTACTACCGGGCCTGCAGTTCGCAGCTCGCAGTTCGGCGAGTAATCTGGCCGCCTCCTTACCCGCCACTGCCCGATCGAAAACTCTCCTCATTTCTTCGGAGAGTGCCTGGAACGAGTTGCAGCAGTTGTGTCCATTCTCCCACACCGCCGTTCCCCAAAGCGCTGCTCTTCCTGACAGCAGGGTGAGTACAAACGCTACCTTTGTCTGTTCGCTCTGAAAAGTACGTGGTTGTAAAGCAAAATGCATGGAACATCTCGTGAGGAATGCTCTACAAAATTCAGGCTCACCGGAATATCCCTCTGGTGTGGGTAGGCGTGGCTCTGGTCCTTCCGCTGCTGCCGGCGCTGGTGGTGGGGGAACGGGCGGCGTGGGGAGCGCAGTGGGAGTCCGTAGAAGCTGTACCTGTTGGGTGAGCTCGGACGCCTGCTTCACGAGTGCTTGTACCGCTCGACCTGTGCCTGAGATATTTTCTTCCTGTTGGTCCATACGTGAGATACTGTGAGCGTTGAAATCCTTGAGCTGAGAAGTGCTTGCTGCATCCATGTTTGGTCAGATCGTTCTGTGATGAATAATGAGAGGATGCAAGATGCAAGTTAACAAGTTTAATAATAATAATGAGAGTCAGAGTGAAGACACAGGCCGGGGACAAACAATCAGGTGGTGGTGGTGAAGCAGGGACGAGATGGCGATCCGATGGTGGTGCGGTGAAGAGCGTGAAGAGAAACCCAGGAACCGTGGAACATCCAGACGACACGAGGAACTGACGAAATCCAAACGACACGAAGAACTAACGAAATCCAACGGAGAACTGGGCTTGACGAGACACAAGAACAGGACGCACACCAGGGAACAACCACAACGATCTGACAATGAGAGAGGGAATTGACTGATATATATATGGAGGTGAAATCAACGACAGCTGGTGACACTAATCAACACAACGAGTAACCACACCCCCACAATTACACTCACACAGACACCTCAGTGTGAGACAGCCGATTCATGAACCGTGACACAGGGCTTTGTCTAAGCCAGGATCACAGTTCAGTTAGGACATTTTCCTTGACATGCATTAAATGCCTACATTACTGTAGTGCATCTTGAGACACAACAAAGGCACTGGTACTTTTAAAGATCAGTCAGTGCAAGTTTCTATCAGTTGAAACAGCTCAGAATTACATTTTAGTCTTGGGCTGGGCTTAAGCCTAGTCTGTGAAACCAGGGGTACAAGTAACCCACTTTGGTAATGTTTTAAAATAAGTTCTCATTTGTTGTACATGGATAGACAATTTTCTTTCTTTTTTTGTATTAAATATGTGTCGTTTGTGAGTTAGTAATCCTATGTTATGGCGACCAAATGACTAATGACAAGTATAGTAATACCAGTAAATTTTGACCTTGTGGACATTTTTAGGTCCCCAATGAGGAAATAGGTTTATACATATTACAGAATGATTTTGTCTATGATAGTTAAATTAGCATTGTTCTCCAGACTCTTTCTAATAAGTGAGTTGAAGTGTTGTACCTGTATAGTGTTGGGTTTTTCTTGTGCATCAGCAAAAATCATTTTTGTGTATTTGTTTTAGAGATTGATTTGTCAATAAATGTAGAGGGTTCACCATTTAGTATTTTTGCTTTGATTGTAGCTAGGTTATTAAGAGGTTATTATTATTATTATTTAATATACTAAATTTCAACTTCATTGCCAGAGATATATGACATTGAAGTATATTTTAGTTCACATTAATTGCTTATTCAGAAGTACATATTTACAATATTTCAAATCACATATGAAATATACTAGAGTCCCCTTAAAGCTGCAGTCTGTAACTTTTGATGCTCTAGCGGTTAATAAACAGAACTGCTTGCGTCTTGCGGAAGAACATTGTAGCCGGAGCTACTTCTCTCTGTTTATGTCTATGAAGAATCACAAAGGTACCAAGGTACCAAAGGTACAGGACCACTGGGAGGAGCCAGAGGAGCTTGATTTTTCCACAGATTATCTGTCTCATATTCTACTGTCAGGACATAATGACAGGTTTCACAAATATATTTTTACAAAAGTTACCTACTTCAGCTTTAAGTGGTTTAAAAATATCACTCAAAAGTTAAACTAATTGCAATTCATGTCATTTTAAATTGTAATATATTTGAAATTAATTACAAATAATTAACATTATATTTAATTCACACAATTGTATTGTTAACTGACATTAAAGTTATTTTAAATCACATTAATTGCATGTCAATACATTAATAGTACACTTAAAGCATATTTTAAAGACACTAGAAGCAATTAGGAACATATAATTGTACAAATAAAGATGTACTTAAAAGTGACACTTACGTCCCACTTAAGTTGTTCAAACGAATCACTCAAAAGTACAACGTATTGCATTTAATATAACTTTAAAATGTGATACATTTGAAATTAATTACAAATACAATGTACTTAATTGGCGAAAATAACATTTAATTTGCATTTATATGTGTTCTTTTAAAGTATATTATTTCCGCAATAAGTACACTTTATAAAAGTATACTTAAGTGCACTTCTTTTTCACAAGGGGAACTCTTCAACAAAGGCTGGAGAGTATTTTGGAGGCCTGTAAGTAATGATTAACAGAATGCGTAGAGCATCTTTCAGCACAATCCCTAGATATTCAAAAGACAAGTCCTGACCAAATGACACTTGCTTGCATTGATAGACATCTTTAAATAGAGCAGCTACACCTCCACCTCTCCTACAGTCCTGCAGACACTCATGTAAGTAAAGTTATGCGGTGCTGCTTTATTGAGGATTGTTGAACTGCAGCTGGCTTCTAGCCATGTTTTCGCATGTTAGTTACCAGATGACTCGGACCAGGTGTGTGTGTGCTGAACGGATTGACACACTCTGCTGAAAGATAACGGAGGGAGAAGTAGATATTTTCTTTAAGCACTCTTCCACCAAGTTTGTTTGGGTGGAGGCCATCCAGTTTAAGTTGTCTATAGCCCCAAAAAAGATTGAAGCTGTGGATGAAATTCACACCTTTTATACTGCAAGATCTTTGTAGCCATGTGTTCAGCCCAAGCAACCGTGAAAACATATTTGTTCCCCTTGCTGGGAGTGGTCCACTGATGAACTTTGAGTCTTCGAAGTGTTTCAAAGAGTTCAATGATGTCCTTCTTAAGGAGTTCTGATTGCTCTTTCCGGATATCATTCTTCCCCACATGGATGATGATTTGATTTGCTGTCAAGTTCCTTGTTGACATTAGAGCCTGTTGCTTGATGAAAGCAGCATGTTGTTGTATTTCTGCTACTGATGTTTCTGATAATAGAGTCACTATCAGAGTCCTGGGCTCGGCTGCGCTCTGAGCTGAATTCTGCTGTCTGCTCGACCTTGAGCGCCTGTTAATAGCGGTGTTATCTAGTGTTAGATAATTACATTTGGGGATTCCTCAAACTGCAATTATTAATGCTTCAAATCTATCCTCAAGCTGTGTAGGGGGTGGTAGAATACCAGTTTTCGAAAGCCTTGTCATAGCTGAATCTGGGGTAGAGGATGCTTCGGCAGCAATACGAGAAACCGAGAAAAGTCTTCTTTTTGTAGTATTATTCCAGTCCCAAACAGTTAAAAATTTTAGTGTTTGTGCCAAAAATCTGTTGTTTGAGCAATGTGCTGATCTGCTGAAATAAAATCATAGAAAAATCTGATAAAAATACAGAAATAATAAGCAAAGCGCAGAGCAGTTAACAAGAACGTCCTAACGGTGGCGAAGCCAGAAGCAAGATAGTAGGCCCCAGAGAGCCACTGTCCTGCAGAGTTTGGCTCCAAACCTAATCAAACACACATGAACAAGCTAATCAGTTTCTTCAGGATTAATAAGGCTATAGGAAGGTGACGTTGTTTTTTTGTTTTTTTCAGGGTTGGAGCTAAACTCTGCGGGACAGCGTCTCTCTAGGACCAATCTTGCCTACCCCTGTTCTAGGAGAATCATGCAATTCACACCAAACTTTGTCAACATGAAAAAAATATTGAAGATGCTAAATTGTGGACTGATATTGGATATCTTGAATGGTGTTGTCATGGTGATTTATTAAATATAACAGTAAACATTTTTATTTTCTTATATTTTTAAAGTGCATCATCAAAACTCTGTAATATATATATATATATATATATATATATATATATATATATATATATATATATATATATATTACAGAGATATGCCAGGATGACAAGTGAGAAAAACTTTTTTGACAATTACCAAGCTTATGCTTACCCAAGTAAACAACCAAAACCTGTTTATAACAGTATAGGCTACGATTAGAACAGTAGCCAAATATAACGAAGAATATTACGGAAGATCACACACATCTCCTGCATCATAATTAAATTAACGTAAAACCCTCTAATCTTTCACATGAAATGAGAGTTTCATTTAAAAAAAACAAGACGCTCTGCATTAACAGGTGACAGCCGGTTGCGAGGGTGGGAACAAATGTCCCCAGAAGTCTTTCACTGGGCACAGAGGTAGATTTTTGCCATTTTTGCCAGCAGTGGAAATCGCTGCTGGTTTGTCTTCCACCACTGAAGAGGATCCTCTCTAAGAGGAATCAAAGGCTCACCAAAAAAAACGCTTATCTCCATGTCAGCACCCGATGTGACTAGCTGGCTCTGTATTGCTACGGTATAAATCGTCCCAGCCGCTCAAGATTCCTGAACAGTTTAGTTTAGAGCGAACTGTCGGGCCTTATTCCTCCTCATATAAACACCTTCACGCAATCAACAGCCGAGTGACGTCGACCAGCGTAGCGCAAGCCTAGGGTTCGGTTCGGTGAAAAAAAAAAAACTAAGGTTCGGCCGAAACCAAACCCCGTCAAAAAGCCCAGTATTCGGCCGAATCCGAATCCTGGATTCGGTGCATCCCTAATATATATATATATATATATATATATAGAGAGAGAGAGAGAGAGAGAGAGAGAGAGAGAGAGAGAGAGAGAGAGAGAACATGTCATTTTGAAAAACATGCTTAATTTCATAAATTTAAATTGAAAGGGGCCAGTAGAAAATTAAAAACATAGGATTAATAATCTTTGAAGCCTAATCTTATTCAGCTCAGTTTCCATCTAATAGAATGACAAATAAATGCATAGAATCAGTTGATATGCACTATACCTTCACTATACTTTTACATAATTATTTTAGAGATCCTTAAAGAAGTTTAAAATAATTACAAATACACACACACACACACACATACAAAAGTTAATATTTGCTCTACTGGTAATATGGCTTTATAAAATTATTTCACAAATGTTTATAGATCATTAAACATTTTGGTATCAGTAACATTAGTAAATGCATTAACAAACAAAATATTTTTACAGCATTTATTAATCTTTGTTTATGTTAGTTAATAAACATTTAATTTTTGTTCATGTTAATTCACTGTGCATAAACAAATGTTAACAGACACAAATAAACATTTTAATAATGTATAAGTTGAAATTGAATTTAATAATAACTAGCTTAAATAAATGCTATATACTTACTGTCTATTGTTAACAACTGAAACAGTATTGTAAAGTGTTCTCTCTGTGTTTCACACTCTTAATGTTATAGAGTAAACCCTTCATTGCTGTTACCCTTAATACCAGACTGCCAGAGGGTTACTGTAAATGCATGTGCCGCTTTGCATCTTTTTCCAGACACCACTGGGGTGATGGCTGCACTGGTGGCTTTGGTCTGTCAGCTATATTATAAGCCTGTGTTGCTGTTGTTTTGGGTACAAATTTATCAGCAGCTTTTTTTAGCCATGATACATTAATTTCTCTAATGTATCGCATGCTGTTTTACACAGCAAGTGTTTTAAGGCTGTAAAATCAGGTTAGCTGCTGTAGGCTCTTGCTGGCAGCATGAGTGATGATTGAACTCTTTCTGAACTTCAGGAATAAGTGGATGCCCATGTGGTTGTTAGCATGATTCAGAGTTAGGCCATGCCAAGCATTTGTACCTCTCCGCCAAATCTGGCTAAGGTTTACCTTTGGCCTTCTGCCTATACATTCCCCAAAGAAGATCAACAAAAAAGATGGGCAGAACTAAATCTTCCTCACAATGGAGCAATGGCAATTACATTTGGTGTATCCCTGAAAAGCTCTGTCAACAACATGAGACATCATGCAGCACTGACGCATTATACTTTTACATTATACATTATACGTTTGATTTTACTGACATAATTTAGGCTGCAGGATGAGAACTAGTGCACTTCCATCTCTGTCCTGCCCTTCCACCTGCCTCACTTCTTGTTTGGTCAATTGCCTAGTCCTTGCCAATGGCCAGAGGGTTGGTTTATGCCTCGCAAATAGTTCAAACAGTCCATTAAAAGCAATGATACTGAAACCTTCTTCTGTGTTCCAGGGCCTTGTGTTCACCTCTTTGGAATACACTCGAGGTTCTACACAAACATGTATCCCTTGCCTAAGCAAATGTTTGTGCTGCGGTGAGATGTGCTGGTAACTGGTATTGTTGGCATTACTTCATGACTCGCTCGACCCAGATGGTCCTTCCTGATTGTCAGAGCTGTGTAGAATGAGTTCTTTCTCAGTGGAAAGGGGCTGAAACAGCAAACAACATGTGGAACTCGTTCATGTCAATTAGCCCTGGTCCCTCTGGCCTCAGGAAATCTATATTCCTAATTCCAGGGAGGATTTGTAACATTTCGTCTTCTTCTTCTATTGCCTTTTAAATAAAAGATGACAAATTATGAGAGAAATTATCAGCTACAGTGCCGTACCATTTATCTAATTCCCATCTGATACATCCAAATTTATATAAGTCTTTACTGTATTAAAAAAAATAGTTTGAGCTAGGGCTGCAAAATGAATCTAGAATCTCGATTTAATCTAATAAAGAGTACAATCATGGCTCAACTGACGTGATTAATATACCATGAAAGCTGTCAAAAACACAATCTAAATGTTATGATCTCATAATTGACTGCTTTTAAAAAGGGCATGAATATTTAACTAGAGTGCTAAAGTCTATACAGTTGCTATGTAGCAAAACCTGGTGAGCTATCTTTCTGTCTACTGTCTACAAAGGCAGCTGCTTTCTGTGGCAACGTCCTAACTGTCATAAAACCTCTTAAGTAAGTAATTGGAAATTGCCTACTTGTGGCTTAAGCTTCTTAACTGCCAAACAAGTGCAGTACAAAAGTAGTGCTCTTTACATGAAGCACATGAATACTCAGCTAACACACTTACATTGATTCCAACAGATTGACATTAGCATATTGCTGTGATGGTAGGTTGGAAAGATGCTACAAATATTTTCTACTGCATTCCTTCAGTAAATCCTAACAGTAGTTTTTTTTTTTTTTTTTTTTTTACTCCTGTTAATAAATCTGGCCCTAGACTTTGCAAATGAAAATCTTACCGATACTTTTTAGAAGACGTCAGCTGAAATGAATTGGCAAAAAGCATCTGCTGCTAAGACTCCATATTTAAAGTCCAAAGAGTTGATCTCAAGGATGCACAAAACAACAACTAAAACAAACAAACAACAACAAAAAAATCATATTTAATAATTCAAATCGAATCTTAAGTTTCAAATTGTCAATACTTTTTTTATTTATTTTATTTAGACAGTTCATTAGACTTGTCTAAAACGTCCAGTGTTGGGGGCTCCATAGTCTCGCATAGCCAGACTGAAGGCAGAAGGTCTGGGAATCATGGTCGCTTTGAAGGACTGCCCAAGAAGCCATATAACTGGAAACCAATAATGTTTTGTTTTGTGCTGCATCATGCAGGGGGTTAGGCATCATTGGCATCTTTGTTTCCAGGCAGGACATCAAAGAAATCCTGTAGAATTCACCCAATCAGATGATGACTTTGAAATTCCTGAAGAGTTTCCAATTTTGTGTGCCATGTGCATCAGACATTCAGCCAATGTTCCATGGGCGTGAAGTCTGAGGCTGAGACTATATATAATAATAATATAATAATAATAATAATAATAATAATAATTAAATATAATTACATTAAATGTTAAAAATAACATGAACTTCTAAAGTGATGGTAAACCTTTCACAAATTTGGTGAATTTAGATTAAAAACAAAATAAACTATACTCTTTTTTTAAAGAGTTTTTTTTTAAATCAGTTATTGAGCTAGTACAAACAAAAATTTCTAATATGATTGGTCGGTTTTCCTGTCATTTGCAATTACTCTCTCATTGACTCACTATTGTTTCCACACTGTTTTCCTAATGAATGTTGTTCAGTTGCTTTGACGCAATGTATTTTGTTTAAAGCGCTATATAAATAAAGGTGACTTGACTTGACTATTGCTTGGCCCTCTGTAGCTGTGCCACCAATCACAGAGCTGAAAGTGTAGGTGGAAGAATTCTGATAGGGATGAAAAGGGGCGTCTTCATTTAACCTTTCACTTTCACAATAGGCAGATTTGAAGGGTTTATTTCCTTAAAAAGATTTAGATGTTTATTGTCAAATTATGAATTCCTATTAGAACGGATGACCTTTTATTAAAAAATGTTTACTACTTTTTAAGTTTAGGCACTCTTGACTGATTTCAGATAAAGACAAAATAAATAACTGAATATATATATGTTCACTTACTTATTTAGTCTTTTATCTGAAATCAGTTTGGATTTGTTCTGACCGGCGAAAATTAGTAAATATAAACATATCTACTGAGTCAAAACAAAAGTAGAAGGCATCCATGTACTTATTCCAAAAGACATTAGTTATAGATATACAGTCATTATTTTATTTTAATTATTATTTTATATTGTGTCTTTTCTTATAGTTTGTCATTTCTTGTGTTTGTGACATTTGCTCTGATTAAATGATCAGTAATAAAAAAAATACCTTAATAATGTTTGTCTGCAGACAACAACTAGAGGGACAAATATAACATAGTTGTTGTCTGGCCTCAAAATAAAATAAATAACAGATTTGCATTGAATTATATTACTGGTATCATCTGTGCTATGGTATCCAGCCTATTTACTGTTTTAATAGCATTTCCGTGCAGTCTCACTGAGCCTGATTGGGCTTTTGATTCCCTGCTTAAAGCCCTGGGATAACGGGACCAACTTGTCTGCAACAAAATCCATACCGGGGATTTAGGCTTCACAACAGCAGGGATCTGGAACGTGGTGCTTTTCAAGGGTGGTTTGATTTCTCATCATCTGAGGAAGTGTTTTTCCAGAGGACTGGGAGCAGCCAGTCTGACTTGTTCACGGCAGGATTTTAAATGCGCTCTGACGGCGACTTTGGCATATTGGAGGAGTGATTCTGATTGTGAGAACTCTGTTTTTAGTGGCTCTTTAAAGGCCTCTACTCAAGGGTGAATGAAAGAAGAGTATTTGACTCTTATACACAAGAGAAATGCAGTCTTCTAACACTTTACTCTCTCTCTGAGCAGCAGATGCTCTCATGAATATTATAATTGGTTTATGTCAAGTATATAAATTATTCAGACAATACTGTTAATGTTTAGGTATTTATTTATTTATTTATTTTTATTATTAACTATTTTACTATTTTCAAAAGTGGTAAATGATCAATACACTTAAAGTACTAAACTCCACACTGATTACTCTTATAACACTGCTAGTCATTCTTTAAAAATCTAAACTCATGTTTTCATTACAGTCAAATATATTGTGTTTTAAACTCTCCACACAGTTCACACAATATATAATGGGTAAATTTAAAAGACACATCTGAAACTGATAGATAACCAAGGCAACTAATGACAAGAACAGAAACTAGGGAGACAGGAACTAAACAGGGCAGGAGAACAGGAATAGAAAAAAAACAACAAGAAGTCCATAACCATGATAGTAGCTCCCCCTCTCAGAAGACACGATCTCATGCTGTAAAGAGACATCTGAGGTGGAAGGAGGCGGCTCTGGAGAAGGACACATAGTTTGCAGAGGGCAGGACACCAGAAAGATGATGGATGGTGAGACCAGGGTGGAGCTGACAGAGGGAGGAGCCATAAGCAAGAGGGGTTGTTGGAGGGAGGAGCCATAGTGGATGTAAAGCTGATGACACCAGGGGGACAACTGACGGAAATGGAGCCGACGAAGGAGGAGCCCAGGGCACAGATGGAAAGCTGAAGAGCCAGGGTGGCACAGTGGCTCTGGAGGGCCAAGGCAGAGTTGAAGGCTCATGTGATTGAGGTGGAGGCAGTGACCCAGACTGATTGAGGATGAGCTGATGGCCTGAAAGAAACCAGGCAGGGCTGAGGGACTGGCTGGTTTTAGGAGAGGAAGTGGGAGAGGGAGGCTGGGCAGGAACTCTAGGAAGGAAATTTAGGGCTGGATGGAACTAGCAATACCACAGGAGATAAAGGGCTGGACAGAAATTATATTCTTCCAAAACATCTGAAATTATAGCAGGGGTCAGTTACAGCTCACCCTCAGTGGCAGGAGCGTGGATGGGGCTTCTTTCTACGCTCCACTAAATCATGCTCCACTAAATCTCCCTCGGGCACGTGTAATGTTGCCAGCTCACACAATTGGTCAGACGTGGCCTGAGGCTCAGGCTTTGGGGAGATGATCTGCGGTGAGCTCAGGGAAATGCTTCATGCAGCAGGGAGATGGCTAGCTGGGCTCTGGGTTGTGAGTGGGGCTTGTGATGTCCTTTACTGGCCGATGGTGAACGCACACTCCACAGACAGCTTGGCCTTAGTTGAGGTGTTCAGTCCAACAAAAAAGAATAGCAGCAATCCTCTTACTCCAGATAGAGGTATTTGACAGAGGGGATATTCATATTGGGAGTTGGGAAACAGCAGGCACGTGTAGAGGGGGTGCGGTGGGTGCTTGAGCACTTGCCCCTTTCACGTCGATGCCCAAAGTGCCCTTTTGTCCAGGCAATAATTATTATTATTATTTTATAATTAAACACCCTTTTGTGAAGGTCTGCCAAATGTAACTATTAGTAAAATTAATGTATAATAATTTAGCCATAAATAAAATTATCCACATGATGACCTTTCACCTGACATTCTGATCTGGGATGAGCCCTCACATTCAGACACCTCAAGTAATTTAGCCATTTTCATCACAGAATGTCATATTAGGGATTTCCTGCACGTCTAGAAACATATACGTTGACACACAATAAAGTGCAGGGGATGAATTTACATTTTACCAAAATTAAATATTTAAATAAATATAAAAAATGCAGCTAACATATAGTTCTAAACAGCAGCTTAAAAAGTTTAAAGGACGCCGAGGGATCTGGTCTTTTTATGTTATCTGACTAAAAACAATTCATACTTTGAACTATTATTATTACAGCATTTATTTAAAAAATGTAGAGTGCATTAAAATAATCATCATAACTCTGATAAAGCAGGCTTATACTGATTTTTGTATCCTACAAATTATACTCATCAATCCTGTTTTAATTAACATTATCATTCAAAAAATTAATAAATTCAGAACAGGATTAGAATATAGTTCTATTTAAAAAAAAAAAAATGTTTGTTTTTTCTTTCTACAACAACTGTAGTGTTTACAACAGCAAAACCACCATACACTGTAAACTCTATAATGATGATGATAATAATAATAATACTATAATTTAGTTTCTAATTCCAGAGTAATTAAAAGGTGCAAAGAAAAAAATACTTTAAAATGAAAATGTTGTTTTCTGCTTTGTGTTTTTTTTTTCAAAACTGCGTCATGGCATTTGCATCATTCTGTATCAATACAGAAGCATCCATATCAATACATGTTTTAAGGCTTATTTAAGGCTTTAAAGAAATATACAGTTTTTTCTTTGTTATTTCTTTTTTCTTGTATACAGGTAGTGACCTATTTCTATTTTAAAATTAGTAAAATTAGTTTTTTTCACTGCCCATTTACATTTGTGAATAAAAAAATCTCCATATATAATGAGTAAATTACCGTTTCGATACATGCACAGGAGCACAGCCTTATTTTATACCTTTTATACTTCGAGCACCTGCCCCTCCAAAGGTCATTGCAAGGCCCTGTTCGACAGTATTTACTCACTATATAGCCCAGTTATTCTGTCAAATGTGTTAGCTGTAGATCAAGTGCACAAAGAAGAAGAATATACAAAATAGACTTTTTATAGAAATCCACAAAGAGTCAACAGAGGTAATTCACTTAAGCAAAGGTAGCACACAGTCCATCACCTCAATGAACAGCAACTAAAAGCCATCACTGGACTCTGATCAGGTGCTGGAGCCATCACTGAATTATAAAAATTATAAAAATTATAAAAAGAAAAATAAATAAAAATGACAAAAACACAAATAAACTTTAATAAGAATTAAATGAAAACAGAAAATACAAAGTTAGAAGTTCTGTAGGGAACACTGAGATCAGACAAAGAAGTGGAGATAATCCTGGTGCAGGTGGAATCCTGGAGGGAAAGCAGTTCCAAGGTGACTGGGATAGTGACTGGATAGATGACAGGAGATTGTGTCAAAAAGACATATGACCAAAGATAAAAATCTGCACCACTCTAGATCTAGAGTGGAATAAAAACAAAGTAGATAGATAGATAGATAGATAGATAGATAGATAGATAGATAGATAGATAGATAGATAGATAGATAGATAGATAGATAGATCTATCAGACACACAGAGTTATTCACCCAGTACATTCTGTTGTGCTCAGTATACGTTAATTTCTTCTCAACCCACAATGATTATCTTTTGTGAATGATTGATTGTGACCTTACATTTTTCCTTTTGGCATTGTCATTCTCTCAAACATAATGAATAATGGATGCGGAACACAAACCATTGATCTTTTTTACATCCAGCACGAGGAGCACCAAAGACTGAATTATTCAATTTGTTTCCATCAATGCTGAGTTTCTCATCAGTGCTGTGGGCTCAGGGGTTTTACCTGCCGTGATCTGAAATATACCAAACAAATGCTTTGTTTATGTTTGCCGTCTAGATTCAGCTGTAAGTTTTTATTGAAATTTCTAATTAATGCATTCTGTTTTTTCTTTTTTCTACCCAAAATGTATGTAAATACATGCATGAATGGATGTGATCCCTACTGAATAAGCCAGTGGGAATCTGTGCTCATGTGTTTTGACGAAAATATGAATGCATAGAAATTAAAATTAATTATGAGAGAGACATCAAATAAACATTTTTCAGAATATAAACCAATAAGACACACTGAATACATTAATTCAAAAGAAATAGCTCTGCCAAAAATAAAAATTGTCATCATTCACTTACGTTATTCCAAACCTATATAATTTTCTGATTTATTCAGAGCTTAAAATATCTTAATACAACAATATAATAATATAATTATGTAACACTTAAAAACACATATGTTTGAGATGCCATGATACTAAGCTGACCTTCTTTATGTGTGTTTTGAAGTTTTGTGTTCATTTTTATATTTTACTTCATCGTATTTCAAATTGTAGGAATTTGAAATCAGATCATATAATCAGATGAATCAAATTCTGATTAAGCATGTCTGTTTATTTTGTTGCGTTTTTATTTGCTTGTGATGTATGAATTTGATTAATTAGATTATGGGTAACAAAATGCTCTCTCTTTTGGCATGAGTTACACATTATAAAGTTGACCTCTGAGTGAACCCTGAGTAAAGGACATGGGTTTACACCCTTGCGCTTAATAGCTAATGCTGATGAATGTCAGTGTTTGCTGCCTAGAGCATTTATAAAAAGAATGCACAAATAAGCACTGGAGGAGGAACAGCTTTTGTGAAGCAGATAAATTGTTGATCGGCACACTAGTCTGGTGGGAAAACCTGACTCTTGAGCAGTGATGGATTTCTATAGAGCCTATTGAGTAGATTCTATATTTCTTCTTTCTGTTTTATCTGTCTCTCTTATATTTGCGGCTTTTCACATACATATAACACACATACAGGCATATCAGTATTAAATTTTTGGTTGCACTTTATTTTACAGTACGTGCACTTACATGTACTTACAGTGTATTTATCTAAGAAAGTTCTGGTAATACAAGGTAACCACATGGGGTAGGGTTAGGTTTAGGGGTAGGTTCAGGGTTAGTACCTAGTTATTATATAGTTATTGTAATTACTATAATAAGTACATAGTATGTACATGGGGAACAGGACTGTAACCTACAAACCTGACTCCAAAAAAATTGGGACACAATACAAATTGTGATTAAAAACAGAATGCAATGAGCTGGAAGTTTCAAATTTCAATATTTTATTCAGAAGTCAACATAGATGACATAGCAAATGTTTAAACTGAGAAAATTTATCATTTTCAAGGGAAAAATAAGTTGATTTTAAATTTCATGGCATCAACACATCTCAAAAAAGTTGGGACAAGGCCATGTTTACCACTGTGTGGCATCCCCTCTTCTTTTTATAACAGTCTGCAAACGTCTGGGGACTGAGGAGACAAGTTGCTCAAGTTTAGGAATAGGAATGTTGTCCCATTCTTGTCTAATACAGGCTTCTAGTTGCTCAACTGTCTTAGGTCTTCTTTGTCACATCTTCCTCTTTATGATGCGCCAAATGTTTTCTGTGGGTGAAAGAGCTAGACTGCAGGCTGGCCATTTCAGTACCCGGATCCTTCTTCTACGCAGCCATGATGTTGTAATTGATGCAGTATGTGGTCTGGCATTATCATGTTGGAAAAAGCAAGGTCTTCCCTGAAAGAGACGACGTCTGGATGGGAGCATATGTTATTCTAGAACTTGGATATATTGATGGTGTCTTTCCAGATGTGTAAGCTGCCCATGCAACACACACTCATGCAACCCCATACCATCAGAGATGCAGGCTTCTGAACTGGCGTCCCAGTTTTCCAAAAAGAACTTCTAATTTTGATTTTTCTGAACACAGAACATTTTTCCACTTTGCCACAGTCCATTTTAAATGAGCCTTGGCCCAGAGAAAATGCCTGCGCTTCTGGATCATGTTTAGATATGGCTTCTTTTTTGACCTATAGAGTTTTAGCCGGCAACGGCGAATGGCACGGTGGATTGTGTTCACCGACAATGTTTTCTGGAAGTATTCCTGAGCCCATTTTGTGATTTCTATTACAGTATCATTCCTGTATGTGATGCATTGCTGTCTAAGAGCCAGAAGATCATGAGCATCCAGTATGGTTTTCTGGCCTTGACCCTTACGCACCGAGATTGTTCCAGATTCT
This sequence comes from Carassius carassius, assembly GCF_963082965.1. Classification (NCBI taxonomy): domain Eukaryota; kingdom Metazoa; phylum Chordata; class Actinopteri; order Cypriniformes; family Cyprinidae; genus Carassius; species Carassius carassius. The sequence continues at coordinate 29,164,823 of NC_081779.1, forward strand.
CGAAAATAAATCGAAAAAATGTAACACAGGCTTACGCAGTTTTTCAATTTCATTACCATAAATACAAAAAGGAGTACTGTAAAGTAAATATGGACTATATATATATACTGCAGTGAACTGTAGAGAGGTGACATGATTGTTTTGTAATAAACTTTTATCAATAAAAACACTGTAAAATACTACCTGTTGCTAGTGTTTTAGGTCATTGTTGTAGGAGTGATAAAGTGTGTTTGTTGGTTGACAACCTTTGCTAGTGTTATGGAAGAATGCCTTAATTCGAGACATGTATGATGTTTTTTTGTTGGTTTAAGTCAAGTCAAGTCACCTTTATTTATATAGCGCTTTAAACAAAATACATTGCATCAAAGCAACTGAAGAACATTCATTAGGAAAACAGTGTCAATAATGCAAAATGATAGTTGAAGGCAGTTCATCATTGAATTCAGTGATGTCATCTCTGTTCAGTTAAATAGTGCCTGTGCACTTATTTGCAATCGAGTCAACGATATCGCTGTAGATGAAGTGTCCCCAACTAAGCAAGCCAGAGGCGACAGCGGCAAGGAACCGAAACTCCATCGGTGACAGAATGGAGAAAAAAACCTTGGGAGAAACCAGGCTCAGTTCGGGGGCCAGTTCTCCTCTGACCAGACAAAACCAGTAGTTCAATTCCAGGCTGCAGCAAAGTCAGATTGTGCAGAAGAATCATCTGTTTCCTGTGGTCTTGTCCTGGTCTCCGCTGTCTTTCAGGGCAGTAGAGGTCCTTTCTAGGTGCTGATCCACCATCTGGTCTGGATACGTACTGGATCCGGGTGACTGCAGTGACCCTCTGATCTGGACACAGACTGGATCTGGTGGCCACGGTGACCTCGGAATAAGAGAGAAACAGACAAATATTAGCGTAGATGCCATTCTTCTAATGATGTAGCAAGTACATAGGGTGTTATGGGAAGTGTTCCCGTTTCCGGTTTACCTAATTAATGCAGCCTAAAAATCCTTTAACGGATTTGGATATTAAAAGCATATTAGTATGTTATGTGCAAGCCAGGGTAAAGAGATGGGTCTTTAATCTAGATTTAAACTGCAAGACTGTGTCTGCCTCCCGAACAACGTTAGGTAGGTTATTCCAGAGTTTAGGCGCCAAAAAGGGAAAAGGATCTGCCGCCCGCAGTTGATTTTGATATTCTAGGTATTCTCAAATTGCCTGAGTTTTGAGAACGTAGCGGACGTAGAGGATTATAATGTAAAAGGAGCTCATTCAAATACTGAGGTGCTAAACCATTCAGGGCTTTATAAGTAATAAGCAATATTTTAAAATCTATACGATGTTTGATTGGGAGCCAGTGCAGTGTTGACAGGACCGGGCTAATATGGTCATACTTCCTGGTTCTAGTAAGAACTCTTGCTGCTGCATTTTGGACTAGCTGTAGTTTGTTTACTAAGCATGCAGAACAACCACCCAGTAAAGCATTACAATAATCTAACCTTGAGGTCATAAATGCATGGATTAACATTTCTGCATTTGACATTGAGAGCATAGGCCGTAATTTAGATATATTTTTTAAAATGGAAAAATGCAGTTTTACAAATGCTAGAAACGTGGCTTTCTAAGGAAAGATTGCGATCAAATAGCACACCTAGGTTCCTAACTGATGACGAAGAATTGACAGAGCAACCATCAAGTCTTAGACAGTGTCCTAGGTTATTAAAAGCAGAGTTTTTAGGTCCTATAATTAACACCTCTGTTTTTTCAGAATTTAGCAGTAAGAAATTACTCATCATCCAGTTTTTTCAACCTGTCCTACAACCAATACGCTTGTATAGGTCGTTTGTCCATATCCCTGAAATACGACCCATCAGAGCGTATACTACAATTGCGCCCCTATCGGCAAAAGTTCGTTTTCGTATTAATGTTTTGTACTCTTTTATTTGCCCTCTGGTTTGCGTTTCGTGTAGCTCAGTTAGTAGATTATTGCATTATACCTTGATATGTAATCATGCTATCATGGCTTCGATCCCAGGGAATGGACGTGCACGAAAATGTATATTCTCAATAAATCATAATTTAGCATGATTTCTGTGAGGGTTAGGTTTAGGGGTGGGGTAAGTTGTGGTCATTCGAGCGAATAAGCCACCTAGTAAAATATGTAGGAAATACTGTGAGATCGGTGTAAAACACCCACACATTGCATTTAAATAAACGTGTGTTTTGATTGGTAATCACGTTACACGTCAATTAATGACGACAGACGCAACGCGATACTGTCATTATATTTACGCCCGCTAGAGGGCACTTAACTTTAAAACGTAAATATAGGTCGTAATGAATGCTTGCACAAACGACCTATATGGTCGTTTTTTGTTGGAGGACAGGCTCAGTTTTTTATATCGACTATGCATTCCATTAGTTTTTCAAATTGGTGTGTTTCACCGGGCCGCAAAGAAATATAGAGCTGAGTATCATCAGCATAACAGTGAAAGCTAACACCATGTTCCCTGATGAGATCTCCCAAGGGTAACATATAAAGCGTGAAGAGTAGCGGCCCTAGTACTGAGCCTTGAGGTACTCCATACTGCACTTGTGATCGATATGATACATCTTCATTCACTGCTACGAACTGATGGTGGTCATATAAGTACGATTTAAACCATGCTAATGCACTTCCATTAATGCCAACAAAGTGTTCAAGTCTATGTTTAGTGCATTTTGGATGTTAAATTTAGTGGTGTGCGAAGCTGAAGGTTGGTAAGGAGAACTGGGTGAAAAGCTTTGAGAAAGTATTGAGAAATGTGTCCTAGCAATTGTAAAAAAAAAAAAAAAAAAAAAACACCACAAGCTACTACTTTCATCATGTTTAACTCATACTGAGGCGAGAACTGTTACTGTGTTGTGTTGTATAAACAGATAACATGAGAATATATAACTATTTTATGAGGTGGTTGTAGGGCTGTGGTTGTCCTTATGACAATGTATAAAGACATCAAAACACATTGTTATTGTAATCTTGATCAGAACCAGAATGATTGCATTCCCTTGCAATTGTAATGTCTTTGCAGTTAGTTTGGCTATAAAATCTGACTGAATGAGCTACATTAAAAAAAAAACACGGTTTACAGTCATTTTGTTAAGGTCAGGGGTTTTTATCATTTTTTACCGCTCCCCAGTGGTGGACGAAGTACACAAATCAAGTACTTGAGTAAAAGTACAGATACATATAATAAAATATTACTCCAGTAAGAGTAAAAGTACGCCTTTTTCAATTTTACTCAAGTGAAAGTACAAAAGTACTCGATTTTTTATGTACTTAAGTAAAAAAGTACTGAAATTTTATATATAAGCTACTTAATAAAATTTTATATTCGCACATATTTTTAATAATCCTACTGCTCAAAATACCTGGGATTTTTTCCAAAATAACCACTATATGGAGTCAAGATATATTTTTGTTGTTGATATGGACTACGCTGATGAGAGTGATGTTCACTGTGAAAGCTTACACTGTGATGTACCTGAGAGAAAACAGAGATAACCATCTGATTTCACCAGTAAGAACAAAGTCTTTTAAAGTTTGTTGTTTTACAGAACATCACAGTTAGGACTATATATGACATGATAATAAGGCCGGAAGTTAGGAAGAACATTTTAAAGGAAAATATAATTATATTTTCATATTTTCTCGTGCAGAAAGTCATATCAGGAAATTCCTAATATGGGCAAAAGCGTCCAGCTATTGCTGTATGAAAACAGTTTTTACACAGAGAAAAAAAGGCCAGAAACTTTTGGAAACACGAAGACATTAAACATACGATTGCAACAATATATGGTTTTTCAAGTCATCTTCAGCAGGTGATAAATAAAGTATGAACAATGCAGTGCTAATTGACAAAAACATTTTGTAGTATATAAACAAATCATTATTATTTGTTATTGTCCAGCAGTTATAGATTTCTAAGCCAATTAAAAGTTAGAAATTTGAGAGAAATTTAAATTGCCTTTTGTATCCACTACCAGTCAACAGTTTTTGAACAGTAAGCTTGTTAATATTTTTAAAGAAGTCTCTTCTGTTCACCAAGTCTGCATTTATTTGATCCAAAGTACAGCAAAACAGAAAAATCGTGAAATATTTTTACTAACCTATTTATATTAACTGTTTTTTATTTCGATATATTTCAAAATGTAATTTGTTGAAATTTCAAAGCTGAATTTTAAGCATCATAACTCCAGTCAGACAATCCTTCAGAAATAATAATAAAAAAAAAAGGTTTCTTTGATGAATAGAAAGTTCAGAAGAACAGCATTTATTTTGAAATAGAAATCTGGAATAATCTGAAATAGAAAACTATGTCTTTATCATCACTTTAGATCAATTTAAAGTGAAGTGACGTGACATACAGCCAAGTATGGTGACCCATACTCAGAATTCGTGCTCTGTATTTAACCCATCCAAAGTGCACACACACAGCAGTGAACACACACACACACTGAGAACACACACCCGGAGCAGTGAACACACACACACACTGAGAACACACACCCGGAGCAGTGAACACACACACACACTGAGAACACACACCCGGAGCAGTGAACACACACACACTGAGAACACACACCCGGAGCAGTGGGCATCATTTATGCTGCGGTGCCTGGGGAGCAGTTGGGGGTTCGGTGTCTTGCTCAAGAGAACCTTAGTCATGGTGTTGCCGGCCTGAGACTCGAACCCACAAAAGAGTCCTTGCTCAGTAGAAGTGCTCATTTCTATAATTTATTTTCCAAAAAACAAAAATTATATTGAGTTTAAGCTTTTGAATGATATATAGTGTACAATGTTGCAAAAGCTTTTTATTTCACATAAATGCTAATTTTTGGATCCTTATATTCATCACAGAATACTGAAAAAAATACTCATGTTTTAAATATTGATAATCAGCAAATCAGCATATTAGAATGATTTCTGAAGGATGTGACACTAAAGACTGGAGTAATGATGCTGAAAATACAGCTTTGATCACAGGAATAAATTACAATTTAAAATACATTCAAATAGGGAAAAAAGTTATTTTAAATATAAAAATATTTCACAATATTATTGTTTTTTGCTGTACTTTGGATCAAATAAATGCAGACTTGGTGAGCAGAAGATAATTCTTTAAAAACATAAAAATATTAACTGTTCAAAAACTGTTGATTGGTAAGATATATAGATTAAAGAAATGTTATATAGCCTACATATATAGCCTATATATATATATATATATAATTTCTGTCCCCCTCACTTCTAAAAAGATGGCTACGCCTCTGGATTTTTTCCTTCTCAAACCTTGTCTGTGGTGTAAAAACACCCCTGGCAAAACAGGGTGCATCTCTTCCCACTTTGATAATAGTTACCATGTTCTGAACATCACATCCTTTCTTTTCTACCCAGATGTAATCTATATATATATATATATATATATATATATATATATATATATATATAGGTGGTTGAATAAAAATATTTGGACATTATTTATAAAAATTACCTCAACTTCGCACCAGCAAGCTTGTTAGCTAGACAGTTAGCATCAGCTAACAATATTTACTTATTTTCAGTACGGTTATGAATAAACATTCATGTCTGTCTACTCGTCTAGTTATTCCAAACGTTACTGTTGATAAACAATGTAAAAACAGACGTCACATAGGGATGGTAGCATTTTAATAAAACTGTTAACATTACGGCAGCGGGGAATTTGAACGTGCATGAGTTATTGTATTTAATCTGTGTAATTTTAATGTTTGTTTTTTATTTATTTTTTATTTTTATTTTTTCTTCCTAAAATTGATGTGTCTGCATCGTCTGCACTCGAGCATTTCAGTGGGCTTAAATAGATCACTCTTTACAGCGGATTTAGTTCCCAAACAACTGACAATTTTGACCTAAATATGATTTTCAGTTACAATAATTAATCCAAAATTTCGACATTAGTAACTTACTTTTAGCAACATCAGACGCACGCGCGCTCACAAGATCTCCCGGTTCTTACTTCTGTAGACTCGCACTAAACGGTTCATTTGAATCAGTGAGTGGTCGACTCCAGAACAGCTGCAATCCATAGACAGTAGGCTGCAATCGGATCATTCTAATTCGTAAACGAATCGTTTGGTGCGATTTGCGATCTGATTTAAGTTTATTTTGAAAAGACTCAATCAAAAACCACTTCTGCGTGTCGGAGCACGTGATATATTATAGGGAGTAACGATATGTTTTATGAAATGTAGTGAAGTTAAAAGTACGATTTTATGCTTTGGAATGTAGTGAAGTAAAAGTAAAAGTTACTCAAAATAAAACTACTCCAGTAAAGTACAGATACTTGAAAAATTTACTTAAGTACAGTAACGAAGTAAAGCTACTTCTTTACTGTCCACCACTGCCGCTCCCTGTATATTAGTGTCTTCATCTGTGTCCTCTGTAGCAAATTAACTCAAAGGGGAAATGTATATAAATAAATACAATCAATTATAATTAATCACAAATATTTATATCAGCTGCCAGTAGTAACTGTAGCTGAATTAATATTACCATCAACTAATTTGTTCGTCCAGCGAATATTCAATGTAATTTCATATCAACTGTAAGAAATGATATTTTCATGGCCACAGAAAATAACTTCCCTATAGTACTAGTGTATTAGAGCATGTAGGAAGCAGTGACAGACTCAGAAACTCGTGCAATTTTTGCATAACTAGTCTAAACAAACAAACAAACAAAGAATTACACATATATGAGGGAAAAGCAAATGAGAATCTATGAATGAAACCATTAGAGAAAGAGGCAATGAAACTATGAAAAGGAGTCAGTTAACCACCTGAGTGAAACAACTTATACTAAACCTCGTTTCGTTTAGTTAAATGTATGATACTTGCATTTCCTTGGTTGTTGAATGAGCATCCAGAGGCAGTCTTGGATGAAAGTCTTGATGGTTTAAAGAGTGACAAACCCCAATGATGTTATTCTGACTCGTTTGTGGTTGGGAGAGTTTTCTCCCAGATGGAAAGTGAAGACATGGCTCTTGTCGAGGCCTGCCAGGCGCGGTTGTGGACCCTGGGACTTAGTGACTCCCACAAGAGCAGCTAACCAGAAGATGAAGCAGAAGAGCAGCAGAAGAATGATGAGAGAGAGAGCCAGTCAGCTTATGGTATCTTAAACTTTCATAAGGAAAGTTTACAACTCTTTGTCTTCTAGCAGAGTGTCCCTTCATGCTCTGAATTAATATAACAAGAAAACAGTGCATGCTATGAGGAGGTGATGTACACCAATGTGTAGGGCATTAAATGAGGATGAGGAAGCATGATCTTATCGATAAGGTTACATTATCTGGGGATTCAATCATAAAGCATGCATAAAATGATATACAATACAAAAACACAATACAAAACAGTAATCATAATGTCCTGATCTGGAGAAATGTATATTCATTTATATGAATGAATGGGGAAAAGTCCATTTCTATGGGCATTATGTGTCTTTCTTATTAGGACATTAATAAGTGATAGTTCCACATGCCTTTGAGCAATAAAACCAGCGTTATTGGATGATTTGTCATTGATTGCCATGGTAACCAGAGGCCTGTTCTTCCTCTTTGGGCTGTTGGTGAAAAATTTGTTAACTAAACTCTAAACTTTAGTTAACTCATTAGTTAACTAAAATGTTAGTTGCTCTTCTGTACTTGTCCACAGAACTCTAACACATAATTTTCTTTTTCTTTTTTTTTTTGGGGGGTGAGGAGGTTTGCTGGATTATTCATTATTCAAGTATGTTTGATTGCTACACCTCAGATCTGTGCGTTTAGGTTACAGTTGTTCTCTGTTGTTTATTCTCACTGAAAGGTGTTTATACCTTGCCTCCATCTTAATTACCTATGAGCTTTATTCCTTGGAACATAACACAGCTCTACTTACTCTTCAAAATAAATAAAACTACACACTGAGACAGGCATATACTATCACCCCAGCAGGGGTGATTACATTTTATTGTGCTGTGAGTAAACAGGTGATCAGCTGTTTAAAAGATATGTAGACTGCTGATGTGGGTGGCTCATGTGAGCGTGCATTTAATACACACAATGGTCGGACAATTAAACTGTTTCATAATCACATTTGCACATAGTATTTAGCTTTAAATATAATTAATAAAAAAAAAATCAAAAATCTAATTAAATATAACATTTAAAATATAAAAGGCTAGATAGATAGATAGATAGATAGATAGATAGATAGATAGATAGATAGATAGATAGATAGATAGATAGATATCCTTTTTATTTTACATTTTGTGTTTATATGAATCATTTAAAATATAAAAATAATTATATTTAAATTGAAGTTCTAAGCGCAAATACTATAAAAATGATTAAAAAACAATTTAACTGTTATAAGATAATAAACATCTTGATCCTTTCTCATTATTCTAATTTGTTTTTATTTATTTTAATTATTGCTTGAAAGAGCAGTTGTGATAACGTCATCAAATGAAGGATTTCAGGGGGAAAAATCATAGATCTTCCTCAGTCTGAAATGAGAACTTCTCAGGGGCTCCAGCGCTTTAGTGAAGGGTGTTCAATTGCTCCATTTGTCTTTGCTAATGATTTGTGCTCTATTTAAATGACTATTCCATGAGCGGTTTGCACACAAACATGCTCGAGAGAGATGAATGAGTCGAGATGTCAGATTAGATCAATAGTGGGGGTGGTACTGCTCTTGCTAATCAATTACTGCTTTATAATTGATACATTTTATATTTTTAATTTTACGTGTGATTGTTTTCTCCCCCACTATCATGCAGGTCTGTGTAAATGAGGGATGCAGAATTACTGGAGATTTTTTTGTATGGCACTATCTGTGTGTGTGTGTGTGTGTGTGTGTGCATTTGTCTACTTAACCCTATTTTCTGGACAAATTTGTACCCAGAAGAGAGCTACATTTGACAAAACCTGTAAAAATGTTATAGAAATTAAGTACTGGTAAATAAAGTTTTCATTTATTTACTAATTTATTCATTCATTTATTTTGTAAAAATTCAGAACTTTTTCTATAAGGGTTAAGGCTAAAAACGTACACAAACAATGTGAATGTTGTTCCGAGTCTGTGCTGTTTCCTTCTAGAAGTTATTACCTATAAAATGTGTTTGGACTCATTAAACTATATTTGCTGGTTTCCTTTAAGACCTTCACACAAGCACCCGTAAAGTCTATTGTTGTTTCTCTATCCGCAGTAGTTTGTTGTTGTTCCATTTTCCACTGTGAAACAATGGGCCTTTGCAAGTGAAGTGAGTGAAGTGACATTCAGCCAAGTATGGTGACCCATACTCAGAATTTGTGCTCTGCACTTAACCCATCCGAAATGCACACACACAGAGCAGTGAACACACACACACACACACACTGTGAGCACACACCCGGAGCAGTGGGCAGCCATTTATGCTGCGGCGCCCGGGGAGCAGTTGGGGGTTCGATGCCTTGCTCAAGGGCACCTAAGTCGTGGTATTGAAGGTGGAGAGAGAACTGTACATGCACTCCCCCCACCCACAATTCCTGCCGGCCCGGGACTCGAACTAAGACCTTCACACAAGCACCCGTAAAGTCTATTGTTGTTTCTCTATCTGCAGTAGTTTGTTGTTGTTCCATTTTCCACTGTGAAACAATGGGCCTTTGCAAGCTGATATGCAGTTAGAAAAATTGCATGCACTATTCTGATGATGAAATTTGTGTCATACACATCTGTATGTATACCCCAGCGTTTGCATAAAAAACAAAGTACACTTTGTAATTTAGAGTGCAGTAAGTCCACCATTATATATAAAAAAAAAGCATCTTTCTCCAACGATAAACATTCAGAAATAGCTGTATATCCTGACTAAATAAAACTATTTGCAAGCAACAAGTAAAACTCAGATGTTTTAATTGTATTATGGATCTTTTACCAGTGCCTGATTCCTTTTTGGAGGGCGCTTAAAAGCATGCACTTTTATTTTTCCCCATTTCATGTCACATAAATTCAATAATCACTAGTAAATGGTTTTTGGGAAGGACGTATTCTTTAGTTTCATCAACCAATCAGTGTCTAAATGATAACATTATCCGAATAATTAGTCACCTGACATTTCTGATAGCTTTCTCCATATATTAGAAACATATTTGACCATAAATCACAGAAGGAAAAAAAAAACCATACAAGAACAGACAAAACCATTTTAAGAAGTGAAATCGGTGTATGTGAATTGAAAGTTCAGTATTCTACTGTGTGTTTGGGCGATGTAGATTTCATCTGAATGTGTCTGGCTTGCCTGGTAGACATTTTCCTATATTTCATAAAGGTGCATGCAGATGGGATGAGAGGTGTATTTATAGAAAAAGAGGAATAGAAGATATCAGCCTGACACTGAAACCCTCCCACACCACCCCACACCTGTCTTCCTGTTCAAACCAGAGCCTCTCAAGGATTCCTCCGGCTGGCTTTGTCTTCTTTGCATGTCCCACGGGTGAACAGCAGGAAGCGCTTTATACAGTCCTGGCCTCTGATTGGCTCAGGGCTGGACAGGAGAACGGGCTTTGATCTGAGAGCTTGCACATATGGAAGCAATCTCTCTCAGCATGTGTGGAGAGGTATTTTAACAGCTATATTTGGGTTATAGTGAATAGAATTTTTTAAAAGGTGTATACGTGTAGAAGGTGTATACAGTATTTACTGCTGATTTTGGTCTGCAAAAAGAGTGAATCTCATGAGAGTGAATCCATTGCCTAAACTTCAGTGATCTACAGTGTGGGTGCTTTCACGCTAATACTGTTGTTGAGCACCCAGACTAGTTTAATGGCAGATTTTGTCAGAATTGATGTGAACGCTGTTGACTAAACAAATGTCTGCAATCGCAAACTGATTAATAAACTAGTCTAGAATATGGGTCATGTGAACGGTTCACTGCTAATACCAACCCTAAACCTACCCAATAGTGTTAACAAATGCAAAAGTGATATAAAAACACAACTGCTGACACCGTGCTGTTTTAATACGTTTGAGTCATTTTGTCAAACCAGTTTCACAGGATTATCTGATTATCTTCCAAGCACAACATCGTATCGCGTGGGCTACTGAGCAAACCTTCTGCATCAGAAAACCTTTACATATGAAGCTGTATACTTAACATTAAGAAGTATCAGTTTTCAAATCCCGCAGCATGCTAAAATTGTAAAAAGTCATAGGATAATATTGTGACAATTAGGCTTTCTTAATCAAAACTCTGACCCTGTTAAACATAATTTGTGTGAAAAATAATTACATTTGTCAAGAGTTTAACTGCCTCTAGTGTTTATTTTAACTGGAAACTGTAGCAATTCATATGCATAGGTACGGTTTTTGAGTTCTGCTTGTGGATGTCTAGTTTACTTGCTACTAATTGCTTCAAACTAAACCAATGATTCATTTTGATTCTATGTGGATAAATTCACTTACTTTCTTCACTTTTGGAAGATGTGTTGCACTATTTGTAACTGAATCTGGACTCTCTTAGCATTTTTGTGCGTACTTTAAAGTCAATGGTTAGTCTGTGGATATACTATCTGATCCTGAAACTGTGGAAAGCCAGAATATCATGGAGTTGGTAAAATATTGCTTTCCCAGCCTTGCAAAGACATATAAACATTGCTTGTTTTTTTCTATTCTGCATCAGTGGAATGTTCTTAAAACATTCTGTAAAACGTTAAGGTCATAGATGATGTTGTTGTAGATTTCAACTTGTTAGGTGAAGAAGGCAATGATGAATGAGCTGAATGAGAAATGATGAGCAAGACCTTTATAACTGTCCTTCTAAATGACTTCACTAACTCTTTAATAAAAGATGAGTGAGAGATGAGAAGGCAGAAAGTGTCATCTGATCAGACATTTTGAGGACATAACATTGAACAAATGACAAAACAGACAACATAAAATGGCATTTTTATTTCACATTTCGGAGTCAAACCTACGAAGAATGTCCAGAAGAAAATAATTTAGGACAACACTTGGGCTTTAAATTGGATTATGAAAAGTGGAGCAAGAGCAGGGAAATTAAGGGGCAATAATGCCACCATAATTCACAAAACGACACCCCAAATTCAAGATATTGCACAATACTGCACAATTAAAGGTGCTGTATGTAGGATTGACACCAAGTGGTTGAACTAGGTATTGCAATCCACATAAAAAATATTGGAGAGGAGTTTTTCATACAGTCCCTCCTCTTTTTTGATTGATTGTTTCTCTGACACCTTTCTTTTGCAAGCTTCCATGACTGGGATTAAATGCGCTGTGTTTCTCGCCAACTGGTTACCCGGGTTGCCGAAATACAATTGGGTAAACTGGCAGTGGGCGGGTTTCACAAGCCAAAACGGAGACAGACATTCCAGCCCGGGAATGCATATTTTTAAAGGAGAATAACTGTGTGCAAACATATTATGGTATTTTTATGCTTCAGTAGAGTCAAAAACTTACATATAGCACCTTTAAACAAAATCTATTATTGCTGTCATGCACCGGAATGGCTTGTTGTGAACACAGGTGTTTTTCACAAGGTAAAAAATGTAGTAAAATAGTGCAATAGTAAATATATATACAGGTGCTTCTCAATAAATTAGAATGTCGAGGAAAAGTAAATTTATTTCAGTAATTCATCTCAGATTGTGAAACTCATGTATTAAATAAATTAAGTGCACACAGACTGAAGTAGTTTAAGTCTTTGGATCTTTTAATTGTGATGATTTGGGCTCACATTTGACGAAAACCCACCAATTCACTAACTCAACGAATTAGAATACTTCATAAAACCAATTAAAAAAATAAAATTAAAAAAAACATTTAGTGAATTGTTAGCCTTCTGGAAAGTATGTTCATTTACTGTACATGTACGCAATACTTGGTAAGGGCTCCTTTTGCTTTAATTAATGCCTCAGTTCGGAGTGGCATGGTGGTGATCAGTTTGTTGCACTGCTGGGGTGGTATGGAAGCCCAGGTTTCTTTGACAGTGGCCTTCAGCTCATATGCATTGTTTGGTCTCTTGTTTCTCATTTTCCTCTTGACAATAGCCCATAGATTCTCTCTGGGTTTCAGGTCTGGTGAGTTTGCTGGCCAGTCAAGCACACCAACACCATGGTCATTTAACCAACTTTTGGTGCTTTTGGCAATGTGGGCAGGTGCTAAATCCTGCTGGAAAATGAAATCAGCATCTTCAAAAAGCTGGTCAGCAGAAGGAAGCATGAAGTGCTCCAAGATTTCTTTGTAAACGAGTGCAGTGACTTTGGTTTTCAAAAAACACAATGGACCAACACCAGAAGATGACATTGCACCCCAAATCGTCACAGACTGAAAACTTAACACTGGATTTCAAGCAACTTGGGCTATGAGCTTCTCCACCCTTCCTCCAGACTCAAGGACCTTGGTTTCCAAATGAAATACAAAAATTGCTCTCATCTGAAAAAAGGACTTTGGACCAATGGCAACAGTCCAGTTCTTCTTCTCCTTAGCCCAGGTAAGATGCCTCTGATGTTGTCTGTGGTAGAGAAGTGGCTCAACAAGAGAAATACGACAACTGTAGCCAAATTCCTTGACACGTCTGTGTGTGCTGGCTGTTGATGCCTTGACCCTAGCCTCAGTGCATTCCTTGTGAAGTTCTCTAAAATTCTTGAATCCAGTTTGCTTGACAATCCTCATAAGACTATGGTTCTCTTGGTTGGTTTGTGCATCTTTTTCTTCCACACTTTTTCGTTCCACTCAACTTTCTGTTAACATGCTTGGATACAGAACTCTGTGAACAGACAGCTTATTGGCAATGGATTTTTGTGACTTACACTTCTTGTGAAGGGTGTCAATGATTGTCAAAGACCATTTTAAAGGCTCAGGAAACCTTTGCAGATGTTTTGAGCTGAAAATCAGTAGACTAATTCAGTCTGTGTGCATAGAATTTATTTAATACACGAGTTTCACAATTTGAGTATATATATATATATATATATATATATATATATTGTCTTCATATTGCAGCCTTGCCTTGTAATAAGTTCCTGTTTTATCCTGTTATATTTATATTATACATAGGTGGTTTACATTAATGTAATTGGCTAAATGTATGTATATCACATAAAACCAACACAAATGCATTGAATAAGTAAAAAATAAAAAAGCAGCTAAAAAACAGCACTAGGGGGCATATTTTTCCCCTTAATGGAGAAGTGAATCTCTGCCCCTTGGTGAGACATTATTGGTGTTTATTATATTCCTCACCACATGGTGCTGGTTATAACACCTGAAAAGAGAAATTGGGTGTGGTAATTTTGGGTGAAATTTGGCAGGGGAAGAAAAGACACGCAAAAGATTAATTCAATAAGTCAATTCAAGTCAAGTCACCTTTATTTATAAAGTGCTTTAAACAAAATACATTGTGTCAAAGCAACTGAACAACATTCATTAGGAAAACAGTGTGTCAATAATGTAAAATGACAGTTAAAGGCAGTTCATCATTGAATTCAGTGATGTCATCTCTGTTCAGTTTAAATAGTGCCTGTGCATTTATTTGCAATCAAGTCAACGATATCGCTGTAGATGAAGTGACCCCAACTAAGCAAGCCAGAGGCGACAGCGGCAAGGAACCGAAACTCCATCGGTGACAGAATGGAGAAAAAAACCTTGGGAGAAACCAGGCTCAGTTGGGGGGCCAGTTCTCCTCTGACCAGACGAAACCAGTAGTACAATTCCAGGCTGCAGCAAAGTCAGATTGTGCAGAAGAATCATCTGTTTCCTGTGGTCTTGTCCTGGTGCTCCTCTGAGACAAGGTCTTTACAGGGGATCTGTATCTGGGGCTCTAGTTGTCCTGGTCTCCGCTGTCTTTCAGGGCTGTAGAGGTCGTTTCTAGGTGCTGATCCACCATCTGGTCTGGATACGTACTGGATCCGGGTGACTGCAGTGACCCTCTGATCTGGATACATACTGGATCTGGTGGCCACGGTGACCTCGGAATAAGAAAGAAACAGACAAATATTAGCGTAGATGCCATTCTTCTAATGATGTAGCAAGTACATAGGGTGTTATGGGAAGTGTTCCCGGTTCCGGTTTACCTAATTAATGCAGCCTAAAAATCCTTTAACGGATTTAGATATTAAAAGCATATTAGTATGTTATGTGTAAGCCAGGTTAAAGAGATGGGTCTTTAATCTAGATTTAAACTGCAAGAGTGTGTCTGCCTACCGAACAATGTTAGGTAGGTTATTCCAGAGTTTAGGCGCCAAATAGGAAAAGGATTTGCCACCCACAGTTGATTTTGATATTCTAGGTATTATTAAATTGCTTGAGTTTTGTGAACGTAGCGGACGTAGAGGTTTATAATGTAAAAGGAGCTCATTCAAATACTGAGGTGCTAAACCATTCAGGGCTTTATAAGTAATAAGCAAAATTTTTAAATCTATACGATGTTTGATAGGGAGCCAGTGCAGTGTTGACAGAACCGGGCTAATATGGTCATACTTCCTGGTTCTAGTAAGAACTCTTGCTGCTGCATTTTGGACTAGCTGTAGTTTGTTTACTAAGCGTGCAGAACAACCACCCAATAAAGCATTACAAAAATCTAACCTTGAGGTCATAAATGCATGGATTAACATTTCTGCATTTGACATTGAGAGCATAGGCCGTAATTTAGATATATTTTTGAGATGGAAAAATGCAGTTTTATAAATGCTAGAAACGTGGCTTTCTAAGGAAAGATTGCGATCAAATAGCACACCTAGGTTCCTAACTGATGACGAAGAATTGACAGAGCAACCATCAAGTCTTAGACAGTGTTCTAGGTTATTACAAGCAGAGTTTTTAGGTCCTATAATTAACACCTCTGTTTTTTCTGAATTTAGCAGTAAGAAATTACTCGTCATCCAGTTTTTTATGTCGACTATGCATTCCATTAGTTTTTCAAATTGGTGTGTTTCACATAAGTACTGTACACAAAAAACTCTATCAAAACAGTAAGACAGCTCAGCCTATTGCTTCTGAAAACTATAAGTTGCTCAAACTCCACATACAAGGACTGCATTATTTATTCATTCTGCTGGGCTGTAGGTGTATTAATGTATCAGAAGGTTAGTAGCCCTGACAGAGGAAGTGAAATGTTCAGTATCTGTTATAAGCCATGAGGAACAGGAGATGTCATTACTAAAGACATAATCATAACTTTCCTTTGTCGTTTGCTATGGGCTGTAGTTCAGTGTTAGAGCACTCTGGTGTGAAACTGCAGTGCATTTATGGCTCGTTTCAGTTGTAACACTGATAGATTAGTCATTGTTTTATGTCTGTAGAGAAATTGTTTTGTAAGTAGTGCAAGTCAAACCACTATTTCCTATTGCTCATTGTGTTAGGACTTCATCATCAGAATCACTAACGATACATATTAATCTTTGTTGTGTAACTACAAAAAACTAATTATATATTAAATGAGGTGGCTCGTTGAGGAGAGGTGTGCTATTTTCTAAGTGACTTTAAAGGAGCTATGTGGAGGTTTTTACTTAAAAAAATCTTTAAGATAGAGTTTTCATTTGTACATGTATGAGCCAACCATGATGTAAAAAAAAGAATGACACCTCGACTGTCCACCACGGTTGCCTATATCAGCCTGTAGGCTCAATTGTGTGTGGAGGAGTCGGGCCCGAATTGGCGCGAAAATTCACAAAATGTGACGTCATGCGTGTTCTCGTCTACTTGGGCTTACAACCGTACGGCACGCCAGCCATTATAGTAAGCAGCGGCAATAGTGTTTTCAAATGGACTCTACGGATGGAAAGAAGCGACCAGCCTCCAGCACAATTCAGACATCCACGGACACTCCTCGTAAGTTAAAAAAAAAGAGCGTGCGCACTGAGAACGAGCATGAGACTGGCTGCAGTTCCTCTAACGGCCACTGGTGTCAGTAACGGTTAGAAATTTCAGAACCTACGCAATGCTCCTTTAACCTGGCAGATGATAACACAAGAGAACAAAATTTCTAATTGTCTTAAAATGAAGGAGGAGTCTGCACTCCAAAAAAAATTATAGTAGTTTGGTTCAAAGATGTCGTCAAAATATGTCATCGTATATTAGTGGGGGGTGGAAGGACCTGGGGATAAGGGATCTGGGGGGAGGGTTCATAGTTCAGTGGTGCCTGGGGCAGAAGAGGGATGGGGGACAAGTTTGGGAGCGAGTTCAGCTTCCTGACAGCCTGATGGATGAAGCTGTCCTTCAGTCTGCTGGTCCTGGCCTGGAGACTCCGCAGTCTCCTCCCTGATGGCAGCAGACTGAAGAAGCTGTGTGATCACCTGAGATGCATATGGCGGGGGGGAGGTGGGGGGTCTCTGGCTCTTCTCAGTTCGCGGACCCAGAGCTTTGCGTGCATTGATCCTGTTGAAGGATCTCCTCACGCTGTCAGCGTGATCACCTGGTCGCCGGGAGGAGGTGGAGTCTTCTGTGCAGTGGTGCTGTTTTGTTGCTCAAAGCGAGCGAAGAAGGTGTTCAGCTCATTCAGTAGAGAGATGTTGCGGTCACAGGTCCGCGGTGGGGGCTTGTAGTCCATAATGGCCTGTATCCCCTGCCACAGGCTCCTAGTGTCTCTGCTATCGCTGAATCGATTGACTATCCTCCTGGAGTTCTGTCTCTTAGCCTCTCTGATGCCATGGGACAGGTTGGCCCTGGCTGTTCTCAGGCCCACCTCATCTCCAGCTCTGAATGCAGCATTCCGTGTCTTCAGGAGTCTGTAGACATTGTAGGCAGTGGCAGTCTCTGAGTACTCCTGGAGGTCAATTGAGTTATTGTATGTGGCAGCCTGCTTAAACATGTCCCAGTCAGTTGTGTCGAAGTAGTCTTGAAGAACCTCTGATGATGCAGATGCAGTCATGGGGGTCGGTGATGGTGTAGGCCTCCGTAGCAGACCAAGATCCCAAAGCTGTTCCGCGTGCGCTGAGTTTAACTTTAAAAATGCGGTGTTGCTGAGATCGAGCAGAAACTCGCGACTGTATGCGCGCTTACAGACAGGTAGATGCGATGACGACGTAAAAAAAAATGCGACTCACAACACAAAAAACACGAAAACACTGTTCTGTCGGGACAGAGAGAAGCCGCTGCGTGAGGACGCGCCGGCATCACTTTTCACATTTCGTGGCTTCATTGCCATCACTTATCACATCTCATTGCTTCCTTTGATAACGGCTTACTGTAACTGTGATTTTAACGATGCAAATTTTATTTTATTTTTTTGTGTCAATCAAGGTTGTCAAAAATCTTGACATGTATTTGAACCCAGAAGCTTCCTTTAACTATAAAATAAATGAGTCATTTAACACATTAATGTGTCTTTCATAAAAATATCTGATATTTTCCATTTCTCATAACTGCTGTGGGTCCATTACTGCAGAATCCTCAATCTCTGCATTAGAAAAAAAAAATTCTCCACCTCTAATGCTTTCTGTATCCGTCTTAGTCAAACACTCTGCTCCAGAGACTCCATAGGTGCTGAAAGATTAATAATGCTCATTCTTTCTCTCTCTAGATGACTTACCTAATGTTTTGACTTTCTGACGCTGCAAAGCTGTTTTTTAATGACCCCTGTCAACACAAACATGAACGATGAGCTCATTATATTGGTGGAAATTTTGATTATGATACTGAAATGAGCAGGAATTCCTTTCAGATATTCTGCAACCATAAATATTAACCAGTTTTATGGATCTGATTTAGCTTCACTGTGTGTGTGTGTGTATGTGTGGTGGTCTAAGTACCAATAATGCTTCATGTTTTCTTCTTTATAATGTAACACATTTGTATCATTATAGTGTTAATGTATGTTTTTGAACATTAGTTAAAAAATGCTTTACTTGGCTTAATTGTTTCATTTGGGTTTTTAATTAAAAGGGGTTCCCAGTCCTGCTGCCGGAGGGCCACTGTCCAGCAGAGTTTAGCTCCGTGCCCACTTAAACACACATGAACTAAGGTATTCAAGGTCTTCAGGATTGCTAGAATTTTCCAGGCAGGTATGTTGGGACAAGATGGAGTTTAACACTGCAGGATATTGGCCTTCCAGGACTATAGGATTGGACACCCCTTTCCTAAATGTACAAGAGAAAAATCTGAGACAATACAGTACTTCAATGAAACATACCTGTTACATTGTTTAACACCTCCACCTCCCTTTGAACAGATTTTCATGTGTTACCTGAGAAATTTATACTTAGAAACGGAGAAAAAGAGGTGTAATTTACTACAATAATGGAAGATTGGGACAAAAAATCTGATTAACGTGAATTTTTTTTAAAAAAATTGTATATGGGTTTTACTTTAAAGTCAAGTAGGGCAATCACTACGCACACCCTCACCGGAATACTAAGCACATCCACCTGATCCTCATCACCACCCAATCACCTCAGCACCATAAAAACCACAAACACGCACTCAATCGATGTCCGTTCTCTTTCGCGACAAGGTCTTACCTGTATGCTAACTCTAAAGACTAACTCTTCTTCTACTTACCTCTCTCCAGCGATTCTCCGAAGATCCAGATCCCCAGTGTGCGTGTGTGTGGTTCACCTTCCTCCTCTGACGTCTTCACCCAGCCTGCACGGATCCATCCCTCACTCCACCCTACACTACCTGCTCCTCTGCTTGTGTCTGTTCAATAAACCATTCTGTCTGTTACTCCTCAGCCTCCCGAGTGATCCGTAACAGAAGACCGGACCAACACCGCCAGGCACAAGCATGAGCCTCACGGACCCCTTTCAAGATCTGGTTAATGCACTCCGAAGGACACTCACGGCTACAACTGCATCCCCAACACCAGCGAGCACTTCCGTCAACGATGCCAGCACTTCCTCACCTTCTGTTCATGCCAGTCCCATGCCCCGGCCAGCGCTCTAATCTGGTGCGGCGGAGGAATGTAGCGGTTTCCTCCTACAATGCTCGCTGGTCCTGGAGATGCAACCGTACTTGTACCCCACTGAGAGATCTAAGGTAGCCTTTGTAATTTCTCAACTGCAAGGTAAAGCACTACTGTGGGCAGATTCAATATAGACTCAAAATAACCCAGTTATCCAGTCTTATTCCAGCTTCATTGACCATTTCCGTGAAGTTTTCAGGGGAAAATGTCTGTCAATGAATATGCCCTTCAGTTTAGGATTCTAGCGGCCTCCAGTGGATGGAACGAACAGGCTTTACTGACTACCTACCGTCAGGGATTGGAACCTTGAGTGCGGTTGCATCTCGCTGCATACGAGGACACTATCAGGCTAGAACAATTCATCCAGCTGTCCATCCGCTTCGCCACTTGTATGCAGTCGTGCCTCGAAGAGCACCAGGGCCAGGCGTATTCCTCTATGCCACTCTGCCGACCAGAGGCCGTCAGCTCCCGTCAGCCGTCAGAACCAGCCAGTGAACCCATGCTACTAGACTCCTGTCGTCTCTCTATGGCTGAACGACAAAGACGGCTGGCCCAGAATCTGTGCCTCTACTGTGCAGCCCCAGGGCATGCCATCGCTGTATGCCCCGTCCGTCCTCCTTGTCCCATGGTGAGTGCCATTCTCCCTTCAAGATACCAAATGAAACCACTCACCACTGTTGTGACACTTACTGCCGCTGACATATCTCTTCCAGTTTCCGCCCTCCTCGATTCTGGGTCAGCTGGCAACTTCATCTCCGGCGCCCTCTGCCGTCAGCTCAAGCTCGCTACCACGGCAATGCCATCAGCCTACCAAGTCCACACTATCACCGGCAAGAGAGACATAGAGATGTGTGCGTCATAGTGTGGGTCCCATATCCCTCCAAACCGGACTACTGCACCATGAAGAAATCCATTTGCTGGTTCTGGAGGAATCCACAGCTGACGTGATTCTAGGGCTCTTTCCATCAGCCCTCAGTGCAGTTCCTTGGATACAACATCAGCAGCAGTGGCATCCGGATGGACGAGGGGAAGGTAAACGCCGTCAGAGATTGGCCCACTCCAACCACCATCAAGGAGTTACAGCGGTTCCTTGGCTTTGCCAACTTCTATAGACGGTTTATACAAAACTTCAGTACCATCACCAGCCCTCTCACCAGTCTCCTCCGTAACAAACCCAAATCTCTCTCCTGGACTCCTGCTGCCACAGAGGCCTTCCACATCCTTAAGGAGGCCTTTACGACCGTCCCACTCCTGGTCCATCCCGATCCCGACCGACCCTTCGTCGTGGAAGTCGACGCCTCGCCCACCGGAGTGGGAGCGGTCCCTTCTCAGCAGCAGGGGAATCCCAGTCGCCTCCACCCATGCGCCTTCTTCTCCTAGAAACTCAACCTGGCGGAGGTCAACTATGATATCGGCAACCGGGAACTGTTGGACATCAAACTGGCCTTGGAAGAATGGAGGCATTGGTTGGAGGGAGCCAAACACCCCTTTCTGGTCCTAAAAGATCATAAGAACTTAGAGTATCTTCGAGTCAATGTCAATGTCACCTTTATTTATATAGCGCTTTAAACAAAATACATTGCGTCAAAGCAACTGAACAACATTCATTAGGAAAACAGTGTCAATAATGCAAAAATGATAGTTAAAGGCAGTTCATCATTGGATTCAGTTATGTCATCTCTGTTCAGTTAAATAGTGTCTGTGCATTTATTTGCAATCAAGTCAACGATATCGCTGTAGATGAAGTGTCCCCAACTAAGCAAGCCAGAGGTGACAGTGGCAAGGAACCGAAACTCCATCGGTGACAGAATGGAGAAAAAAACCTTGGGAGAAACCAGGCTCAGTTGGGGGGCCAGTTCTCCTCTGACCAGACGAAACCAGTAGTTCAATTCCAGACTGCAGCAAAGTCAGATTGTGCAGAAGAATCATCTGTTTCCTGTGGTCTTGTCCTGGTGCTCGTCTGAGACAAGGTCTTTACAGGGGATCTGTATCTGGGGCTCTAGTTGTCCTGGTCTCCGCTGTCTTTCAGGGATGTAGAGGTCCTTTCTAGGTGCTGATCCACCATCTGGTCTGGATACGTACTGGATCCGGGTGACTGCAGTGACCCTCTGATCTGGATACAGACTGGATCTGGTGGCCACGGTGACCTCGGAACAAGAGAGAAACAGACAAATATTAGCGTAGATGCCATTCTTCTAATGATGTAGCAAGTACATAGGTTGTTATGGGAAGTGTTTCCGGTTCCGGTTTACCTAATTAATGCAGCCTAAAAATCCTTTAACGGATTTGGATAATAAAAGCATATTAGTATGTTATGTGTATGCCAGGTTAAAGAGATGGGTCTTTAATCTAGATTTAAACTGCAAGAGTGTGTCTGCCTCCCGAACAATGTTAGGTAGGTTATTCCAGAGTTTGGGCGCCAAATAGGAAAAGGATCTGCCGCCTGCAGTTGATTTTGATATTCTAGGTATTATCAAATTGCCTGAGTTTTGAGAACGTAGCGGACGTAGAGGATTATAATGTAAAACGAGCTCATTCAAATACTGAGGTGCTAAACCATTCAGGGCTTTATAAGTAATAAGCAATATTTTAAAATCTATGCGATGCTTGATAGGGAGCCAGTGCAGTGTTGACAGGACCGGGCAAATATGGTCATACTTCCTGGTTCTAGTAAGAACTCTTGCTGCTGCATTTTGGACTAGCTGTAGTTTGTTTACAAAGCGTGCAGAACAACCACCCAATAAAGCATTACAATAATCTAACCTTGAGGTCATAAATGCATGGATTAACATTTCTGCATTTGACATTGAGAGCATAGGCCGTAATTTAGATATATTTTTGAGATGGAAAAATGCAGTTTTACAAATGCTAGAAACGTGGCTTTCTAAGGAAAGATTGCGATCAAGTAGCACACCTAGGTTCCTAACTGATGATGAAGAATTGACAGAGCAACCATCAAGTCTTAGACAGTGTTCTAGGTTATTACAAGCAGAGTTTTTAGGTCCTATAATTAACACCTCTGTTTTTTCAGAATTTAGCAGTAAGAAATTACTCGTCATCCAGTTTTTTATATCGACTATGCAATCCATTAGTTTTTCAAATTGGTGTGTTTCACCGGGCTGCGAAGAAATATAGAGCTGAGTATCATCAGCATAACAGTGAAAGCTAACACCATGTTTCCTGATGATATCTCCCAAGGGTAACATATAAAGCGTGAAGAGTAGCGGCCCTAGTACTGAGCCTTGAGGTACTCCATACTGCACTTGTGATCGATAGGATACATCTTCATTCACTGCTACGAACTGATGGCGGTCATATAAGTACGATTTAAACCATGCTAATGCACTTCCACTGATGCCAACAAAGTATTCAAGTCTATGCAAAAGAATGTTGTGGTCAATTGTGTCAAACGCAGCACTAAGATCCAATAAAACTAATAGAGAGATACACCCACGATCAGATGATAAGAGCAGATCATTTGTAACTCTAAGAAGAGCAGTCTCAGTACTATGATACGGTCTAAATCCTGACTGGAAATCCTCACATATACCATTTTTCTCTAAGAAGGAATATAATTGTGTGGATACCACCTTTTCTAGTATCTTGGACAGAAAAGGGAGATTCGAGATTGGTCTATAATTAACTAGTTCTTTGGGGTCAAGTTGTGGTTTTTTGATGAGAGGCTTAATAACAGCCAGTTTGAAGGTTTTGGGGACATGTCCTAATGACAATGAGGAATTAATAATAGTCAGAAGAGGATCTATGACTTCTGGAAGCACCTCTTTCAGGAGCTTAGATGGTATAGGGTCTAACATACATGTTGTTGGTTTAGATGATTTAACAAGTTTATACAATTCTTCCTCTCCTATGGTAGAGAATGAGTGGAACTGTTCCTCAGGGGGTCTATAGTGCACTGTCTGATGTGATACTGTAGCTGATGGCTGAATGGTTGCAATTTTATCTCTAATAGTATCGATTTTAGAAGTAAAGTAGTTCATAAAGTCATTACTGCTGTGGTGTTGGGAAATGTCAACACTTGTTGAGGCTTTATTTTTCGTTAATTTAGCCACTGTATTGAATAAATACCTGGGGTTATGTTTGTTTTCTTCTAAAAGAGAAGAAAAGTAATCGGATCTAGCAGTTTTTAATGCTTTTCTGTAGGATATGTTACTTTCCCGCCAAGCAATACGAAATACCTCTAGTTTTGTTTTCCTCCAGCTGCGCTCCATTTTTCGGGCTGCTCTCTTTAGGGTGCGAGTATGCTCATTATACCATGGTGTCAAACTGTTTTCCTTAACCTTCCTTAAGCGTAAAGGAGCAACTTTATTTAAAGTGCTAGAAAAGAGAGAGTCCATAGTTTCTGTTACATCATCAAGTTGTTCTGAGGTTTTGGATATGCTAAGGAATTTGGATACATCAGGAAGATAACTTAAAAAGCAGTCTTTTGTGTTAGAAGTGATGGTTCTTCCATACTTGTAACAAGAAGTAGAATTTACAATTTTGGCTATATGAATTTTGCAAAGAACTAAATAATGATCTGAGATATCATCACTTGGCTGAATAATTTCAACACCATCAACATCAATTCCATGTGACAGTATTAAATCTAGAGTATGATTTCGACAATGAGTAGGTCCTGAAACGTGTTGTCTAACACCAATAGAGTTCAGAATGTCTATAAATGCTGATCCCAATGCATCGTTTTCATTATCAACATGGATATTAAAATCACCAACTATTAAAACTTTATCTGCAGCCAGAACTAACTCGGATGTAAAATCACCAAACTCTTTAATAAAGTCTGTATGGTGCCCTGGTGGCCTGTATACAGTAGCCAGTACAAACATAACAGGGGATTTATCATTAACATTTGTTTCTTTGGATAATGTTATATGAAGTACCATTACTTCAAACGAGTTATACTTGTAGCCTGCCCTCTGAGAAATCCTGAAAACGTTGTTATAAATTGAAGCAACACCTCCACCTTTGCCTTTTAGACGTGGCTCATGTTTATAACAGTAATCTTGGGGGGTGGACTCATTTAAAATAATGTAATCATCAGGTTTTAGCCAGGTTTCTGTCAAACAGAGTACATCTATATTATGATCAGTGATCATATTATTTACAAAAAGTGTTTTCGTAGAAAGGGATCTGATATTCAATAAGCCAAGCTTTATCATTTGTTTATCCATATTGCTTTTGTTTTTATTTGTTGAACCTCAATTAAATTGTTAATCTTAACTTGGTTTGGACGTTTTTTGTATTTTCTAGTTCGGGGAACAGACACAGTCTCTATAGTGTGATATCTAGGTGAAAAAGTCTCTATGTGCTGAGAATTAACTGACCTCTGTGACGGGAGGCAGCTAGCAAACGGTCGGTTTAGCCAGTCTGTCTGCTTCCTGACCTGGGCCCCAGTTAGTCAAGTATAAACACTAAGACTATTTGCCATATTTCTAGAGAGAAGAGTGGCACCACCCCAGGAGGGATGAAGACCATCTCTTTTAAACAGGTCAGGTCTGCCCCAAAAGCTCGTCCAATTGTCTATGAAACCTATGTTATTCTGTGGTCACCACTTAGACATCCAGCCATTGAGTGATGACAATCTGCTATGCATCTCATCACCACGGTAAGCAGGGAGGGGACCAGAGCATATTACAGTGTCTGACATCGTGCTTGCAAGTTCACACACCTCTTTAATGTTATTTTTAGTGATCTCCGACTGGCGAAGTCGAACATCATTAGCGCCAGCATGAATAACAATCTTACTGTATTTACGTTTAACATTAGCCAGCACTTTTAAATTTGCCAAGATGTCAGGCGCTCTGGCTCCCGGTAAACATTTGACTATGGTGGCTGGTGTCTCTATATTCACGTTCCGTACAATAGAATCACCAATAACTAGAGCACTTTCATCAGGTTTCTCAGTGGGTGCATCACTGAGTGGGGAGAACCTGTTTAATGTTTTGATCGGAACAGAAGAGCGGTGTTTTGACCCACGACTACGCTGCCTCACCGTCACCCAGTTGCCCTGCTGCTGGGGCTCTGTTTCCGGAACCGAACAATGTACAGGAATCCCTGAGCTAGACGCATCCAAAGCCGTATCTAGAGCCCTAACATTTTTACTGTCCTCAATTAAAGTTTGGATGCGTGTCTCTAATTCTGAAATCTTCTCTGTCAGCCTAACTATTTCCCTGCATTTATCACATGTGAATCCCTCATCAGCGACAGAGATAGATAAACTGTACATGTGGCAAGAGGTGCAAGAAACAATGATAGGAGAAGCCATTACTCACCGTGCTTGATGAAAATTCTTACTGCGGTTGTTTGATGAACTTGTGAAAAACTGGAGCGAGGGAGAGGAGAAAAAAAAAAAAAAAAACAGCGATAGGTTCGAATGAAAATGCTAATGACAAGCTAACGAGTGCTAACGCTTTGCAGGTGTACTGCACTCACGGAAATAAAATAAAAGTGAGCGATCAAAGTTAATCTGATAAGACTGATCGATAATATCAGAAATATGGTGTGAATTAAGTTATATTTTACCACTTTAAAAAACAGAGAGTGATAGTAAGATAAAGATTCTAGAGAAAAAAATAAAATAAAAACAGCTACACGGAGCTACAATTTGCTACAGAAGGCCAACAGGAAGTAGAGAAAACACTGTCCAACAGCGACTGCAGGGTGAGTGACTGTCGACTGTTCGAGTGGCCAAAAAATTAAATCCGAGACAAGCCCGCTGGGCGTTATTTTTCACCCGCTTCCATTTCACCATCTTATACCGCCCAGGGGTGAAAAATGTGAAGGCTGACGCCCTCTCCAGGTGTTACGCCCCCGAAGAGAATCCCGAAACTCCGGAAACCATTCTTCCAGAAAGAGTCATCGTCTCTCCTATTACCTGGTCCGCTGAGGTCTTTCCTCCTACCAAGCCTACCACCAACACCCCGCCGGGTTGCCCACCGGAACTTTAGTATATTCCCAGGACACGGCGCACTCCACTCATACACTCCGCTCACACATCGCTTGGCACTGGTCACCCGGGGGTCAATGAAACCCTCTCGTTGCTGAAGGAACGCTTCTGGTGGCCCAACATGGCCTCGGATGTCAGGAGGTACGTGAATGGATGTACAAGCTGCGCCATATCCAAAAGCCCTCGCCAGCTTCCATCAGGCAAGCTCCATCCTCTGCCCGTTCCCAATCGCCCGTGGTCACACCTAGGGGTGGACTTCATAACCGATCTTCCTCCTTCAGATAACAATACCTGCAATCTTGTTATAGTGGATAGATTTTCTAAATCCTGTCATCTTCTTCCTTTGAAGGGTCTGCCCACGGCCATGGAAACGGCTGAACTGTTATTTAATCATGTCTTCAGGTACTTCGGCATCCCAGAGGATATCGTCTCGGACCGAGGCCCCCAGTTCATCTCCCGGGTATGGAAGGCTTTCCACTCACTCCTAGGTGTGGCCATCAACCTGTCCTCCGGGTACCATCCCCCGCTCAAACGGGCAGACAGAGAGGAAGGTTCAGGAGATTGGATGCTTCCTCCGTACCTTCCTTCACGGCCACCAGAACTCCTGGAACCAGTTCCTTGGGTGGGCCGAGTACGCACAAAACTCCCTTCGTCAACCTACCACCGGTCTCACTCCATTCCAGTGCGTACTCGGCTACCAACCACCTCTATTCCCCTGGGCAGGTGAACCCTAGGATGTCCCCGCCATTGACTACTGGTTCCGGGAGAGCGAGAGGGTCTGGGACGCGGCACACCACCAACTCCAGCGGGCTTTACGCAGACGCAGAACGACAGCCAACCTTCGCCGATCAGAGGCCCCAACGTACCAACCCGGTCAGAAGGTCTGGCTGTCCACCCAGGACATCCGCCTGCGTCTGCCCTGCCGCAAGCTAAGTCCCAGATTCATTGGCCCATTCACCATCATCCAGCAGATCAATCCAGTCATGAACAAACTCCAGTTACCCCCTGAATACCGGATTCACCCCACATTCTGTGTGTCTCTCCTTAAACCTCACCATCCTTCTGTCTCTCCCTCCACAGAACCTGGCAAAACGGAAGCCCCCCCTCCACTCCTCCTAGAAGACGGCGCAGCCTATGCAGTGAGTGACATCCTGGACTCCCAGCGGCGTGGTGGACAACTGGAACATCTAATGGACTGGGAAGGATACGGTCCAGAGGAACGTTCCTGGGTCCCACGCAACGACATCCTGGATCCTAACTTACTCGACACCTTCCACTCCAATCATCCTGACCGACCTGCTCCCAGGGGAAGAGGACGTCCACCACGTCGTCGGGGTCCTCGGCCCTCAGGAGCGGGCCGTGGGGAGGGGGGTACTGTTACAAACACGCCAGGTTCCACCTCCACGCAATCACTACGCACACCCTCACCGGAATACTAAGCACATCCACCTGATCCTCATCACCACCCAATCACCTCAGCACCATTAAAACCACACACATGCACTCAATCGATGTCCGGTCTTGTTCGTGACAAGGTCTTACCTGTATGCTAACTCTAAGGACTAACTCTTCTTCTACTTAGCTCTCTCCAGCGATTCTCTGAAGATCCAGATCCCCAGTGTGCGTGTGTGGTTCACCTTCCTCCTCTGACGTCTTCACCCAGCCTGCACGGATCCATCCCTCACTCCACCCTACACTACCTGCTCCTCTGCTTGTGTCTGTTCAATAAACCATTCTGTCTGTTACTCCTCAGCCTCCCGAATGATCCGTAACAACAACAACAATGTCACAGTGGGAAGTCGTGGCCTAATGGTTAGAGAGTCGGACTCCCAATCGAAAGGTTGTGAGTTCGAGTCCCGGGCTGGCAGGAATTGTGGGTGGGGGGAGTGCATGTACAGTTCTCTCTCCACCTTCAATACCACGACTTAGGTGCCCTTGAGCAAGGCATTGAACCCCCAACTGCTCCCCGGGCGCCGCAGCATAAATGGCTGCCCACTGCTCCGGGTGTGTGCTCACAGTGTGTGTGTGTGTTCACTGCTCTGTGTGTGTGCATTTCGGATGGGTTAAATGCAGAGCACAAATTCTGAGTATGGGTCACCATACTTGGCTGAATGTCACTTCACTTTCACTATAAATTTACTGATTTGATTCGGTGGCTATATATATATATATAAATGTGTGTTTGCATGTAAAATGTTTGCAAACTTTATATATATTATATTACACACACACACCATTTTTCATGAGCTGAACTCAAAGATCAAATACTTTTTCTATGTACACAAAAGGCCTTTTTTCTCTCAAATGTTGTGTTAAGCACAACGTTGATATCAGCAAACCGCTCACCCACATGACGCCATACACACTGTCTGCCATCTGCCCTGTACAGTGAAAACCGGGATTAATCCGTGAAAAAAACAACTCTCCAAGTGCCAGATGCCATCGAATGTGAGCATTTGCCCCCTCAAGTCGGTTACAACGACGAACTGCAGTCAGGTCAAGACCCCGATGAGGACGACGAGCATGCAGATGAGCTTCCCTGAGACAGATTCTGACAGTTTGTGCAGAAATTCTTTGGTTATGCAAACCAATTGTTGCAGCAGCTGTCCGGGTGGCTGGTCTCAGATGATTTTGGAGGTTAAGGTGCTGGATGTGGAGGTCCTGGGCTGGTTGTGGTTACACGTGGTCTGTGGTTGTGAGGCCGGTTTGATGTACTGCAAAATTTCTGAAACGCCTTTGGAGACGGCTTATGGTAGAGATATGAACATTCAATTCATGGGCAACAGCTCTGGTAGACATTGCTGTAGTCAGCATGCCAATTGTATGCTCCCTCAAAGCTTGGGACATATCTGGCATTGTGCTGTGTGATAAAACTGCACATTTTTTTATTGCGGCCTTTTATTGTGGCCAGCCTAAGGCACACTTGCGCAATAATCATGCTGTCTAATCAGATCTTGATATGCCACACCTGTAATGTGGATGGATTATCTCGGCAAAGGAGAAGTGCTCACTAACACAGATTTAGACAGATTTGTGAACAATAATTGAGAGAAACAGGCCTTTTGTGTACATAGAAAAAGTCTTATATCTTTGAGTTCAGCTAATGAAAAATGGGGGCAAAAACAAAAGTGTTGCATTCATAATTTTCTTCAGTGTATATATATATATATATATATATATATATATATATATATATATATATATATATATATATATATATATATATATATATATATATACAGTACAGACGAAAAGTTTGGACACACCTTCTAATTCAAAGAGTTTTCTTTATTTTCATGACTATGAAAATTGTAGATTCACACTGAAGGCATCAAAACTATGAATTAACACATGTGGAATTATATATGGAATTATATACATAACAAAAAAGTGTGAAACAACTGAAAATATGTCATATTCTAGGTTCTTCAAAGTAGCCACCTTTTGCTTTGATTACTGCTTTGCACACTCTTGGCATTCTCTAGATGAGCCTCAAGAGGTAGTCACCTGAAATGGTCTCCCAACAGTTTTGAAGGAGTTCCCCGAGAGATGCTTAGCACTTGTTGGCCCTTTTGCCTTCTGTTTGCGGTCCAGCTCACCCTAAACTCGATTGGGTTCAGGTCCGGTGACTGTGGAGGCCAGGTCATCTGGCGCAGCACCCCATCACTCTCCTTCTTGGTCAAATAGCCCTTGATGCCTTTAGTGTGACTCTACAATTTTCCTAGTCATGAAAATAAAGAAAACTCTTTGAATGAGAAGGTGTGTCCAAACATTTGGTCTGTACTGTATATATATATATATATATATAGACACATACACACACACACACACACTCAAATATTTAGCTAAATATTTTAACTATAGTTGAGACCTTCAAAGAATTATATGGCACCAAGTTGTAAAGATATTATATTAAATAATAATAATAATAATAATAAACTTATTATATATATTTTTAAGCTTAAAGTTCTCCTAAAAATGTAAATGCTGTCATTATTTATTCACCATCATTCTAAATCCATAGGGATTTTTTTCTTATTTTAAAGATTGCAGTAATTAACAGCTCATTGGAAGGTATGATTATGAATTCAGAATAAATGTTTGCATGATTTTAGAAGATTTGTGATTATATTACACAAGTTGTAAGGACCATTATTATGATACTTTAATTGTGCTTTTACATGCTTGTGGAAACTTTGGCCTCAACCCAAATCAATCCAGTTTTAAACAAATAAGCGATCAGCAAAGATTTTCAGAATTTTTCCTAACATGTTCTAAGGAAAACCAAAAGTCATTCAGGTTTGGAACAGCATGAGACTAGGTAAATAAAAGCAGAATAAAAATGTTGGGGTTAGTGTTCCTTCACGTTCTAATTAAGCATAAATTAGAAATTTAAGCGCAAATTGCTGTTTTCTAAATGTCACGGTGTCTGGTCTGTGTTTCCCTGGGTGTCCACTAGTGGTCTCACTTCCCCATAGGAACCTCACTGCAGGCACTACATTTCCCACAAAGCCTTGTCCCTTCAAAACGGTAATTGCACACCTGTTAATTGCACTCAGCTGTCTTCACTTCCATGGTCATTATCCTGTCTATATATACCGGTCTATTTTCTGTCTGTTTCATGGAGTCCTTATTTTCCATCACCTGGTTTCCTCGTGTTTCGAGTTTCTTGTTTCCTGTTTGTTTGTTTCTGGACTGATTTTTGGTTATGACCCCTGCTTGTTTTGATTCTGATTTTTGGATTACCCAATAAACACTCACTGCTCTTGGATCTCTCGTCTCCTGTGTCCCGATCGTTACAGAAGGACTCTATTCGATTAGATCCAGCAGTGTGGGATTTTGTCTCCGTTCTCAAGCCAGCATGGAGGAGTGGAGGACAAGATTCAGTAAATTAACCACCCTCCATCAAAGGGGGAATGAGGTGGGTGGTGTGGCACAAGAATTCTGGACTTTGGCGGTAGGATTGGGGTATAATGATGAGGCCCTGAAGGACCTATTCAACGACTGCCTGGATGACCCTTTGCCTGGGTGGGAGATGAAGGACTTTTGGGGGTTCACCAGTTACCTTCAACATTGTAGTCAATGGGATACACAGACCACACCCTTCTCTCCAGACACCATGGCTGCCGGCCCAGCGCCACTGCGCAAGATGGCCACCACCCCAGCGCCATAGCGCAAGGTGGCCACCGGTCCAGTGCCACTGCACAAGATTACAGCCACAGGTGACCCTCCAGAGTCGAGTCAGGTTCCCGTTGACCCTCCAGAGTCGGGTCAAGTCACCGTTAACACTCATGAGTTAAGCACTAACACAGTTTAGACCTCAGGAGTCTAGTCAAGTCACCGACTATCTTCATGGGCAAAGGCAAGTCACCAATGATCTTCATGAGCAAAGTCAAGTCACCAATGATCTTCATGAGCAAAGTCAGGTCACCAATGATCTTCATGAGCAAAGTCAAGTCACCAATGATCTTCATGAGCAGAGTCAAGTCACCATTGATCTTCCTGAATCCATTCAAAACACCACGGATCTACCAGAGTCTCTCCACATCTCTGCTGAACTACCAGAGTCTCTCCACGTCTCTGCTGAACTACCAGAGCCTCTCCACGTCTCTGCTGAACTACCAGAGCCTCTCCACGTCTCTGCTGAACTACCAGAACCTCTCCACGTCTCTGCTGAACTACCAGAGCCTCTCCTCGTCTCTGCGGAACTTCCAGAGCCTCGTCACGTCTCAGCCGAACTCTCTGAGCGCTCGACTTATCCTGTCATGGCCACAGAGGCCACCCTTAACCTGTTCATGTTCTCTGTTTCAGACTTGCCTAACCAGACTTGCTCTCCTGTGTCATCGATCCCACTGTGGTGGTCTTCGGCGCCGCCCAGGTGGGCTCCTGTCCCGACCGCACGGCTGTGGTGGTCTTTTTGTTTTTTGCATTTCCTGTCTCTGTTTCCCTCTGTTGCCTGGCCCTCCGTCCCTCCCCCTGGTCCTCTGCCGGTCCACCTCCCTCCTGGTCTCTGTGTTCCTTGTTTTGTTCTTGTGTTCGGGTGGAGCATCTGGTAGCTGCTCCGTAGAGGAGGGGGTAATGTCACGGTGTCTGGTCTGTGTTTCCCTGGGTGTCCACTAGTGGTCTCACTTCCCCATAGGCACCTCACCGCAGGCACTACATTTCCCACAAAGACTTGTCCCTTCATGACGGTAATTGCACACCTGTTAATTGCACTCAGCTGTCTTCACTTCCATCGTCATTATCCTGTCTATATATACCGGTCTGTTTTCTGCCTGTTTCATGGAGTCCTTATTTTCCGTCACCTGGTTTCCACGTGTTCCCTCTAGTTTCGAGTTTCTTGTTTCCTGTTTGTTTGTTTCTGGACTGATTTTTGGATTACCCAATAAACACTCACTGCTCTTGGATCTCCCGTCTCCTGTGTCCCGATCGTTACAATAAAGCCACACCGACGAAAATATTAAACAATGCACCATAATAATAATGGTAATGGTAATAATGCACCATTTAAGTTCTTCACTTTCAGTTTACACTGTTTGTTGTTGATGTACAAACAGATGCCCAAGGGTACGTCCATGTGGCACACCTCAGCATCCACCACTAGAAATCCATTTTCAACCTATATATACATATATATACATATATACATATATATATATATATATATATATATATATATATATATATATATATATATATACGGCTCACACTCCAAGTCACAAGCCATGGCCATTCAGTTTATATGAAGATGGTGAAAAGCATATAGTAGCTGCTCACCAGGGTTTGGGTTACTTTGATGACTGGCGTCTTAATATTTGAGCGCAGTGAAAGCGCCAGGCACAGCACTTTCCACTGCAGGCAGCTGGAGAGGAGCTTTACTGCAGCTTAATTAGAGAGGAAAGCCGTTATCAGAGCGTCAGGCAGGGAAACGAGTGCCAGGTGCAGGATCTGAATGTTTCATCATGGGCCCAGGTGAGAGACGCAGCAGCCCGGTGAGAATGAGCAACAAATTCAGCAGGCGCTGATGCATATGGGTGAATGGGTTGGTCGATAGAGTAGGATTAGGGAGTTTAAGTGTGTGCGCTTCAGTATGTGTTTTTGAAGGTATGAAGGATTTTAAAATAATATTGCGCAGACAGTTTTTTGTTCAATCTGAAAAGAATTCCCCCTATTTTTGGGAAAGCTACCATAGTTGTGTCTATCTTACAAAAATGGATAACAGTAACAAATCATTTGTAAATGAAATTTGATAATTTCATGGCTTACTAATGGACAACATAACTGCACTGCAGCATCACAGGCATGTAATTTTAGCACATTTACCTGATTTTATGTGCTTCTCTGACAGGATTAATTCAATTATATATATATATATATATATAACTGAATATATATATAACTGAATTATAAAACTATACTAAATCACAAATATATAGCTATTATTGTATTTTAAACAGTGCATATCATGTTAAATGCCAAGTGTTTTTGGAGCAAAATAATGTTATTAGAAAATACTCCACTCTTCTCTACAATGGTAACCTATATAATTTATACAGTTCTAATAATTCCAACATTATTAAACATTAAACACTATCAAGCCTCCCGGTTTTCTTATCTACAATTTTTCACTCTCCTCATTAAGCCCCAAACAAAGCATGCTGGGAACAATTCCCAAAACATACATTGATGACGTCTCTGGTCACATGGTTTTCACAGAATGCAAAATTGTTAATTGATGTGAAGCAAATAGTTTAAATTGCACTACTTCCAAATTAAGAAAAGTACATTAATTCAGTTGGATTCAGTATAAAAGGTTCTTTAGAATAAGGCATATGCACTTTTTTTCAGTGTATCACTTCCAGTTTCATGTATCACTTCCAGTGTAGACTTACTCATTCATAGCGGCATATTTAAAGCTATCCAGCTATCAGAGAACACACCAGCTTTGTGCGTACATTCATAAAAATAAAAATAAAAATTCTTGACTTAACAATACTGATTTCTTAAACACACAGTACATCTTTTTTTATCGACCAGAACATGGTATTTAAAACTGTAAACCATTAAAAAATTATTACAATTACTAAACATACTGAACATTACTAATTCTCCAAGTGAGTTGCCCCATTGATCCAGATCGAGAGATTTGTTCTGTTTGGCTGTGACTGTTTTATTACAATAATTGTTTTCTTCTAACATTAAGGGTGATCAAACACATAATTCAACTCTGGAAACTTGGTTGGGTTACTTTGGTTAGGACATTTTGTTTTAACAAATGTTAAAGTTACATGAAACAGCATTCAGAACCCTTTTTATTTCTGTGAATATGACATTTTGTAGATCATATAATTTGAATGTATTTTGTGTTTGTAAGTAAGGGTGAGTAAAGAATTTTCATTTTTTAATTGAATCTTTTTTTAATTGGATTAATTGCTCTCTGTGGTAGTATGTGATCTGACACAGTGCTAGTGATGGTGGTGGTATTTTAGGGTGTGTGTGGTCATAGCAGTGCCCTGAAACTGGCATGTGAGTGAGACAACATTATGATGTTAAATTCACACACTTCACTGAAATATACAGAGAGATTTCGACCAAATTAATTTATTATTTAAAACAAGACCAGACATTGAACTCAACGTTTCAACTAAAAATTATTATAAACACAATGCATTGGAACTGCAGACCATTGCTATTACATATTTATATTCCTAACACTGTGAGTTTTTGTGTAGCTGGCACTTGTGCAGTAAATATTACTAGCAAACAGGCTTGAATCAATTATTCAGGCTAACATGAGGAGTACAAAGCAGGCACAGCAAGCCCACTCCAAGCAGAATGCAGGGAAATTGGGTCAGTTTCATAACATTTTCACAGGAGTCTGCTGCTGCAACCGCAGATGAGCCATGGAAACACTTAGATGTCAGAAAAACAAATCTACAGTCACAGAAAATGAATGCATTAACAGCAGCAAGGGGTCTGAAATGTTATGTGTAAAGTGTAATGTAAAACAGTAGCATGCATGGGGGTAGGGTGGGTGTTGTGGGGAGGGTGGGGGGATCAAGCCCCTGTCCCTTTAGTCACGGACGCTAAAGTGTCCTTTCAGTCCAATCTAGGTGCCCCCCGTCCATAATTTCTACCGCGATTGTTCCCTTCATCTACTCCCCCTCAGGAGGTCTGTGCGCGCCACTGACGTAAAGTCTTGGTTTAGAATAAAGCCTTTCACTAAAATGCCAATCTGAACTGATTGAAATGCAGGAAGATACTGATGTGTTTAATCACAGTAATCACTTTTCAATTTCTTCTCATATGTGCCATGTCTATTTCATGATTCTCACAGTGTATTCTCTCAACATGATTAATTTTATATCATTTTACCTGTATCACAAAATAGTTGTATTTTTCTTTAATTAAAGACGCAACTGATTTAAAAAATAGAGGAATTCATAAATTAATATAGCAATCCAAAAACAACCATAATTCATTTGTTTATTTATAAAGCTAAACTTAATCAGCAGAGGTAGTGATTCAAGTGTAATGTGTAATTAAATAGAATAATTAAACAGAGATATTAAATAATGACAGTGCAGAGTTCTTCATTTGTATTAGGTTTCCCAGTTTAATTATTTCTGATCACCTCAACCATTAGATCTGAAATGCTTTCTGTAACAGCAGGGAACTGTTGGCAGAGACTATACTGAAATGACTGTATTGTGCATGCATATTGTACTTGTCAAATGTTTGGAAACTTCATGATTTTTAAATGTTTTATTAAATTCTCTTAAGGTTACCAATGCTGCATTTATGTGCCCAAAAATAAAGTAAAACAAAACTAATATAGTGAAATAGTATTACCATTTAAAATGTTTTCTGTTGTTATATAATTTAAAATGCAATTTATTTCTGAGTCCAAGCAGAATTTCCAGCATCATTACTCCAGTCTTCAGTGTCACATGATCCTTCAGAAATCACCTCGAATATGCTTAAGAAACATTTTTGACTATTACCAGTGTTGAAAATAGTTGAGCTGCTTGATATTTATGCAAAAACAATCATATAATCACAGCTAAATGTGAAGAATGTTCTTTGAGACATTTTCTGCTCTTTATTTTTTTTTCATCTTCCTCCATGTTTCTTCACACGCTTGTGTAAATAAAGTAAAGCAGTCCTGCTTATTGATGGCTATGTAAATTAATGAATGGTTCGGCAAAATTTCTGACATATTTCCGACTTTTACACTTTATATATTGCCCAGCCCCACTGTGAAAGACAAACCTGTCAAAACATTTCACTGTGGATGAATAGTATTGCATCACTGATATTGTCTGATTTGAACGCTCATTGTTCCTTTTTCACTTCAGGAAAAGTTTTCAACATTCAGAACCTTATAGATCTCAGTTATGACAGAGGAGCCCAAGCTACAATTGGGGATCTCCTCTTTCCTCTGGTCTTTATAGTGCACAGTCTTCAATACGTCTGGACTTATGCATCCACCGTTGAGTTGGGAGTTTTGGGAGCGGTGAGCCCTTGGAGGAAGGGACTCTGCCCAGCTTTTAAGACTTTAATGAACCTTTGAAAGGTGGGATCAGAAGAGTAGAGCCCAGGGGCTTATCAAAGAGAAGAGGATTTCCACATGATCATCCGTCTCAAAGCTGTGGATCTTCTGCAGACCCAAACAGCCCCTGTCTGCTGTACTCACATACACACTCACTTGCACAGCCCAATCTCTGCTATGAAAATCATAATACAGAGTTTTGTGCAAGATATTGATAAATATGATTTACCATGGCTGTGGGTTATGAATTTTTGTGGATAGTTTGAATAAATGAATCAGGTTTGAAACCATAATATACTGTAGGAGATAAAAAGCATCTGTGAAACAAGCTATGTCAAACTGATCATGAATATAAGTTTCCATTTTTGTCCAAGTAACAAACTAGGAATTGTCCTCTCACTTTTGTGCCCATAGGCGTGCTGGTCTAAAAAAGAGGTGTGTTCAGGCGCATTGCAGGCGCATTGCTATTTTAAGGAGCTGAAAATAGACTGCACCATAGACCAACTCAAACCTGGTCTAAAGTCTGGCGCAATGTTTTTTCTTTGTTATTTAAAGAGCGTACACACTGCTTATCAAACACAGGGACGCACAACAGTCAGTTAATATTAAAAATTAAATGATTGCAATGCATAAGATTTTTTTTGTAGGCTAATATATATATATATATATATATATATATATATATATATATATATATATATAAAGGCCTACATATCATAATGGATAGTCATCGCATTTATCAGAATTAGTCTAATTGTCTATTTGCTCGCACACAAACAGCTCCGTTTCATCTCGGAGACACATTCTGTCTTTGCGCTGGCCAAATTTTGCCATGTAAATAGCAAATTCGTCATGGCACGAGTGCAACTGGCTCTTAAGGGAATGGAAGATGAGACTCTGATTGGTTTATTGCCACGTTATGCCCAAAAACCCCCATTACTCATTAAGAGATTAGGGACAACCTGTTTAGACCATGCGCCCGGGCGTGCCAACCGTTTTTCCGTCTTTAAAATAGCTAAGTGGATTTGGACACGCACTGAGTGCACCTGTGCCGGGCGCTTTACACTTTGCGTTTAGATCATTAAAATAGGGCCCCTATTCTATAATTCATCGTATTCAAGTCATTATAAATGCAAAATGGTTAATCTAGTTGTCATAAATTGCCAAACACATTTTTTTTTATTGTTACACATTATTATTAGACTTTTTTTGTAAATTTGGCATGAATTGTTCAAGTGAATCTTGACTAATGAAGAGAATGTAGATCAACCAATGATAAACCATTTCTCTGAAATATCTTAAAGGTTCATCTCATGAATCTTCAGCAACAGTTTTTCTCAGTCACTTTGGTTCATTTTTCAGAAATGAAACAGAAATGAAATTCTCAAAACTACTTGTACAACCTCCACATCATTTAGTCATTTATACACATCATAAAACCAGTTTCTCATTCTTTTGAACAAGTTGCGATTGCTTTTGTACATTCATGCAATTGATTACGCACATTTATCTGCAGTTTCCTACATTATTAGTTGCTATTGTCATGTCGCTCAAAATGTATTATATAGTTTTTTGTGCAATCGTCTTACCCCTCAAAATATATAGTCTTTAGTTCATCCTATAAGTCATTAAATGCCAAGCACACTTTTTTTTTGTAAAAAACTTTTTGTAAATTTGTCATGAATTGTGCAAGTGTATCTTTGCTAATGAAGAGAATGTAGATGATAAACCATTTCTCTGAAATAGCTCAAGGGTTCATCTCATGAATCTTCAGTTGGAAAGCTTATACTGTATAGACAGAGGACAACACAAGAGTTACAAAATCTGTAACCTATTTTCCTATTTTCAGACCTATTTTCATCTTTGTGCCCATATTTCCTTTTCCTTTTCTATATCACAAAAACATTGTAAAGGGTTTATTTTTTTATTTTATTTTTTTTGGTCAGACCACTAGTACTGTAAAAGTGTAACTGTGAATTCTATCCAGTCTCTTTCAATCAATATCCCACATACAGTAATGTGTAAATGTATACTACTTTTGAAATGGATATATGGCATACATAAGCAAATGGCATACTGTTCAATACAGTAGTTTACATCAGAACATAGATCAGTTATATTGACAACATGACTAAGCAATTTGACTGTCTTATCCGTAAACTATGACACAAGGACTTGTCATTCTGATGGCACTGACATGTTCATTGACACATATATTTATTTTTGAGAGATGAACCAAGGATTCTGAGCAAGAGACTGGCTTTAGCAGGTAATCCATGGTGTTTTGCTATTTGTGAGTTGTTTTGAGAAATGCACTTACTGTTTTGCAAATGTCAAGAATGTTTTGAGAAATGTACCAAAGCGACTGAGAAAAACTGTACTTGTGGTCTGACCAAAAAAAAAAAAAACATTATATATATATATATATATATATATATATATATAGAGAGAGAGAGAGAGAGATAGATAGATAGATAGATAGATAGATAGATAGATAGATAGATAGATAGACAGATAGACAGATAGATAGATAGATAGATAGATAGATAGATAGATAGATAGATAGATAGATAGATAGATAGATAGATAGATAGATATTTTCCACATAACAATGTTATTGTGATATAGAAAAAAGGAAAAAGTAATATGGGCACAAAGATGAAAATAAAAAATAAGTCCATTGGCAGAATTTGTTACTCTTGTGTTGTCCTCTGTCTATACAGTATATGCTTTCCAAGTGAAGATTCATGAAATGAACCTTTGAGCTATTTCAGAGAAATGGTTTATCATTGGTGGATATACATTCTCTTCATTAGTCAAGATTCACTTGCACTGTTCATGAAAAATTTACAAAAAATGTGTAATGTGAAAAAAAAAAAAGAGTGCTTGACAGATGAACCATTTTCCATTTAATGACTTATACGATGAACTAAAGACTATATATTTTGAGGGGTAAGACTATTGCACAGAAAACTATATAATACATTTTGAGCAACAAGACATTAGCAACTGATAATGTAGGAAACCTTAGTTAAATGTTCAGTACACAGACCAAAAGTTTGGACACACCTTCTCATTCAAAGAGGTTTCTTTATTTTCATGACTATGAAAATTGTAGATTCACACTGAAGGCATCAAAACTATTATTTAACACAAGTGGAACTATATATGGAATTATATACATAACAAAAAAGTGTGAAACAACTGAAAATATTTCATATTGTAGGTTCTTCAAAGTAGCCACCTTTTGCTTTGATTACTGCTTTGCA
Source organism: Carassius carassius (assembly GCF_963082965.1). Lineage (NCBI taxonomy): Eukaryota > Metazoa > Chordata > Actinopteri > Cypriniformes > Cyprinidae > Carassius > Carassius carassius. Next base: position 29,205,551 of record NC_081779.1, read on the forward strand.
CACTCTTGGCATTCTCTTGATGAGCTTCAAGAGGTAGTTACCTGAAATGGTCTTCCAACAGTCTTGAAGAAGTTCCCCGAGAGATGCTTAGCACTTGTTGGCCCTTTTGCCTTCTGTCTGCGGTCCAGCTCACCCCTAAACCATCTGGATTGGGTTCAGGTCCAGAGACTGTGGAGGCCAGGTCATCTGGCGCAGCACCCCATCACTCTCCTTCTTTGTCAAATAGCCCTTGATGCCTTCAGTGTGACTCTACAATTTTCATAGTCATGAAAATAAAGAAAACCCTTTGAATGAGAAGGTGTGTCCAAACATTTGGTCTGTACTGTACATAATCAAATGCATGACTGTACCAAAGCAATAGCAACCTGTTCAAAAGAAACTGAGAAACTGCTTTTGTGATGTGTATAAATGACTAGATGACATGGAGGTTGTATAAGTAGTTTTGAGAATTTCATTTCTGATCTGAGAAATGCACCAAAGCGACTAAGAAAAACTGTAAATGGTACATATTAGTACTTGCATACAGTATTACTACCTAAAGTGTACATATTAGTACTTTCTAAAAGGGTATTTCACCAGTGACAGTGTAAGTGTGTTTGTAATCTGCTTTATAGTCAAGGTTGTGAAACATTTAAGTATGTTAAATATTTAAAATGTTAAATAACTCACATTTCTGGCCTATGATGCAGAGATTTGCTGCCATCATTCTGTGATTCTGAGAAGTTTCCGTTGTTGTGTTACTCAAAAGAAACAATTTTCACATGGCCACAAATGAGATGCTCCAGCAAATTTTCTGGAGCACTTGAAGTTTTATAGACATATTTTTAAGGTCATCCCATCCCTTGTTTCTGCCAAGGGTAGAGCACAATGCAAACTTAATTGGCGTTCAATGATAAGAAATACAGATGGTACTTCGAAAGCTTTTAGCAGTAGCTGCTCAGCACTGAACATTATGTTCTATACATAACTGCACCATACTCTTGCATTATCCCTCAATATAAGCTCTATTTAACCCCATTTTGAAAACAAAAAGAGTTCCTGTTTATTTTCCTATGTACTGTGACCTTGTGGTTGAATGGTGCAACCTTTAAATAACTTTTAATGCGTAAACAGATCCACAGTTATTATCTCCACCAGCTGCAGCAATGACCGAGACCGCTGGTCAATAAAGTGAGGCCTTCAATTGATTTGTTTCAATGTACTACATTTACTTTAATTGCACAGCAAATTGTACAACATTGAACACTTTTGGGAAGTTTGTGAAAACGGTTTGTAGACTTTGTGGTCAGAATATTTTTAAATCTAAAGTAATAAATAATGTGGAATATAGATGCAAGCAGCAATTATCGGAGTCCAAGCTCAAACGGCTTGTGTATACAATACAGTTATACAATGCCTGTCACAATCTCACCAGGCTTTTCCACCACTCAACGCACCCAATCACCCAAGTACTAACCAGATTCATCAGCTCATTACGCTCCCAGCACTATAAAAGCACACACTTCCCTTGACCTAATTGGGTATGTTTACATGGACAACAATAATCAGATATTACCATGAAAGTCTGATTAAGAATCTACTGTGTAAACAGAGATTTTTGATTACCTTAATCTGGCTAAAGTCATACTCGAAAATAAACAAAACGAATTTAGACGTGGAGTATTCCTGTTTTTGTTGCATTATTGAAGTGTAGTACAGACTTAATCACACTATTATAGGACTTTTTGCCACATTTTGTGACATGATACACTAGTGTTGTCACGGTACCAAAATTTCAGTATTCGGTACCGATACCAGTGAAAATCCATGGTTCTCGGTACCAATTTCGATACCAAAGCAAAACACAAAAATATGCTAATTAAAAAAAAAACTTTTTATCACTAAAAATAAAACCAATGCCATTCTTTATACTTATTTACAATTATGTTTCAAGTTTTTCTACAAGTAATATAACTATGAAAAACAGTAAACAAGTTTCACCCAAATTTAATTTGTCTTTTAATTTATGAAATTTAAACACATTTTATTTTTTGGTAAATAAAGGGGATTTGCTATTAAAATTAAAACATGGAAGAAATATTGTGTGATTAATTTTTAATTAACAGTAGTAGCAGTATCACATACATTTTACAAAATAATAGTAATATTTCTAGCACAATGCCTTTATGTAAAAAATAATTTGTAATGAATGCATATTTGTCATTTATCTGAACTGGTGGTGATGCTTAAGATATTTTTGTTCATTGAGGGTTTCTGTAAAAAAAAAAAAGTAATAGATCATAATAATTATTATTAAAAGATAATAATACTACTAATTCTACTACCATACTAACAATATACAATGCACTATGGATTGATGAGCTGGTGGTTCATGAATATTAATCACGTTGTCTGCGTTCGGTCGAACTGATTTGCTGAAATCAAAACAGGGACGTTAATAGATGAGCGCCAGCCAATGAAATTGCCATTTGCGCATTAGCTCCACCCACTACCGGAGAAACCGGCATATCTTTTGTTTTTTCGAAAATATGAATAATTCTAAATATAGTTTACATGTAGCATGTCGATTCAGCGTAGTAAGACTCTCGCTCTCTCCCTTTGCATGTGTGAGAAACAGAGCTATCAACAAAGCGACGGCGAGTCGTGCTCCTTCACACAGAGTTTACAGTTTGGCAAATACCATAGACAGTAAAAGAGGCAAATACAGGTGTACTGTGCGTCCATTGAGATGAATTGAAAAGTACAGATCGCTTGATGGAGAGAGAACTCTGAAGCGCTCAGTCAGTGTTCAGCGATTGAAAATATATCTGCGCCAATCTTATAAAAGCCTCGAACATACACACACTGGCGAGTAAAATCTAAGAATTTATTAGCCAATGGCTAACAATAGACATTATTTAGTCGCCCTGAGTAAAATTTATTCACATATGCGAGTGATTTACATCCGCAGAACATGCAGGATGCAGATTTCAACCAATTTTTGCGGCTTAACATTTACAGATACTGGTCCATATGGAGATTTGATTAATTTATGCTAACTTGACAAATTCCGTGACTGTCCATGTTAAAATGTAAGTTTCATTTTCATGACTGGATTTTGAGATTCCGTCCGCGTTTTGTGCTTCGCGGAAATCATAGCGCTGTATGCATCCAGAACCGGGTTTGAACGGGTCCTCGGTACCACCGGTACTTACAGAAACCTGGTACCGTGACATTTTCTTTTTTTTAGTACCGACTTGGTACCGAAGTACCGGGTCTTTTGACAACACTATGATACACACACGGCAGTGTTCGACTTTTTGATGGCAAACAAATGAGCATGGCTTTAAGCAAGAAGGAACATTTTTATCTGTCGTCGTCATCTGTTTGCACATAGAGCATGACAAATAATTGACTGCACTTGAAGCTTTTGTAAGATTAAAGATAAACCACCCAAAACTGTATACTGAAGACAAACTGTATGTTTTTCTGGAGGGAACGTCGGATGGGGTTGCATGGGAATACAACCCGAATTCCGGAAAAGTTGGGACGTTTTTTAAATTTTAATAAAATGAAAAGTAAAAGACTTTCAAATCACATGAGCCAATATTTTATTCACAATAGAACATAGATAACATAGCAAATGTTTAAACTGAGAAAGTTTACAATTTTATGCACAAAATGAGCTCATTTCAATTTTGATTTCTGCTACAGGTCTCAAAATAGTTGGGACGGGGCATGTTTACCATGGTGTAGCATCTCCTTTTCTTTTCAAAACAGTTTGAAGACGTCTGGGCATTGAGGCTATGAGTTGCTGGAGTTTTGCTGTTGGAATTTGGTCCCATTATGCCTTATATAGATTTCCAGCTGCTGAAGAGTTCGTGGTCGTCTTTGACGTATTTTTCGTTTAATGATGCGCCAAATGTTCTCTATAGGTGAAAGGTTAGCACCCGGACTCTTCTACGACGAAGCTTGATTTCCAACAAGAATGTCAAATTTGGACTCGTCTGACCATAAAACACTATTCCACTTTGAAATAGTCCATTTCAAATGAGCCTTGTCCCACAGGACACGACGGTGCTTCTGGACCATGTTCACATATGGCTTCCTTTTTGCATGATAGAGCTTTAGTTGGCATCTGCTGATGGCAAGGCGGATTGTGTTTACCGACAGTGGTTTCTGAAAGTATTCCTGGGCCCATTTAGTAATGTCATTGACACAATCATGCCGATGAGTGATGCAGTGTCGTCTGAGAGCCCGAAGACCACGGGCATCCAATAAAGGTCTCCGGCCTTGTCCCTTACGCACAGAGATTTCTCCAGTTTCTCTGAATCTTTTGATGATGTTATGCACTGTAGATGATGAGATTTGCAAAGCCTTTGCAATTTGACGTTGAGGAACATTGTTTTTAAAGTTTTCCACAATTTTTTTACGCAGTCTTTCACAGATTGGAGAGCCTCTGCCCATCTTTACTTGAGAGACTCTGCTTCTCTAAGACAAAGCTTTTATAGCTAATCATGTTACAGACCTGATATCAATTAACTTAATTAATCACTAGATGTTCTCCCAGCTGAATCTTTTCAAAACTGCTTGATTTTTTAGCCATTTGTTGCCCCCGTGCCAACTTTTTTGAGACCTGCAGCAGGCATTAAATTTTAAATGAGCTAATTAAGTGGATAAAAGTGTAAAATTTCTCAGTTTAAACATTTGCTACGTTATCTATGTTCTATTGTGAATAAAATATTGGCTCATTTGATTTGAAATTCCTTTAGTTTTCATTTTATTAAAATTTAAAAAACGTCCCAACTTTTCCGGAATTCGGGTTGTATAATTATATATTATATTATAGGAATATATTATTCATAATATTGTCTTATTCATAATAAGGTAAATATTTAGATTACTGATGTTCATGTAAATGTACTCATTGTCTGGTCTCCACTGTGGACTCACTCCCCATCCATACTTTCTTACGCCAAGTTCATCTCCGTCTCCAGTCTCTTTCCATCTCTACTTATCTGTCCACTTACTTTCCACCAATTCCTGGACTTATTCTCCAATCCATCAGACAATCTGTGTGTGCTCAACAACCTGGTAAAACAGATCAAGATCATCAGTACTATTATCACCCTATGCAAAGACTACATCTGCTTCATTACTCACCTGCCTTTTTGTTATTCTCATCAATGTCAATAAATAACCTGTTTGTGTTTAACTATATCTGTTAATATTGTGGTGGCCCGAAGGTAGCACAGTCCGTCACAATGCAGCAGTCACCTGCAGTACCATGGAGGGCATCATCAGAGGACACAAGGTCTGGGCTAAACCGTGGTGTTCAGGACCAGGGACAGCTCTAACACAGGTGTGCCCCATTCCCCTCTGACAGGGAGCCTCAGCTGCAGGCTTTTGGGCCCAATTAGCACTCACATAAAAGAGAACAAAGAAGCCACAGAAGGCAGTGGACCAGTCATCACCCGTCCACCATCTTGAAGATAGATGCTTAATTGACGACGTGAGTAAAAGGAATCACCTTAACTAATCCTACACCTACTCTGCCTCTTTTCCAGAAGTAAGCCTAATGCTACAAGGAGCGACCAGAGAAAGAAGAATTGCCTAAGTTACAGTTTTACCACTTTCCCCTGTCTTATGACAAATAAAGAAACTTAACTTTTGCTCCATTGAAAATTCTGCCAAGTGAATGATTTACTTTAACCTCCAGAGGTAAACCCTCCCAGTCTTGTGTGTGGAGGTTACATATGGTGGAGAATGTGGGCATGAGTTAAGCCTCGCTTGGGATTCAGACAGTGAAGAGAAACAACAAGAAAAATGGAGGAAGCCCTTATCCCTCTGCCAATCATTGAGACCCCTTTCAGCAGGATTGCACTAGACATTGTGGGACTGCTGCCAAAATCGAACCGTGGACACTGATAACTTCTAGTCATCCTGGACTATGCCACCCGATTCCCAGAGGCCATACCTCTCCGATCAGCCACCTCAAAGGCCGTGGCCAGAGAACTGGTCCAACTCTTTAGCTGGGTGGGGATAGTAGACGGGATCCTTACTGACCAAGGCTTGTGCTTCATGTCTACTGTAATGAACGAGACCTGTCGGCAACTGAAGGTAAAACAACTCAAAACCTCCATATACCACCCCCAGACTGATGGGCTGGTAGAGAAGTTTAACAAAACCCTTAACCAAATGTTAAAGAAAGTGATTGACGTTGATGGTAAAAATTGGGATCAGTTGTTACCATATGTCTTGATCGAGTGGTCCCACAGAGCTCCACTGGTTTCTCACCCTTTGAACTCCTCTATGGGCGACGACCTCGAGGGATTCTGGAACTCGCTAAAGAGAGTTGGGAACAGCAGTCATCAACACACCGCACCATTGAGCATGTTGAACAGATGCACGACCGAATGGCAAGGATCTGGCCAATTGTAAGGGAACCCATGCAACAGGCCCAACAACAGCAGGCCAGAATATACAACAGGGGGGAGAAGATTAGAGATTTTCACCCTGGAAAAAAGGTATTGGTTCTGGTCCTGTCCAATGAGTGCAATTTCCTGGCCAAGTGGCAGGGACCCTATGAGATTGTAGAGCGGATGGGCCTGGTCAACTACAGAGTACACCAACCTGGCCAAAGGAAAGGCCAGCAAATCTACCACATAAACCTTCTGAAATTGTGGCATGAACCTATTCCCCCTCCAAGTGATGTACTCGCAGCCAGTGTCACTTCTCCTATATCCCCGCAGGTAAAGATGGGTAACCAGCTCTCCCCTAGGCAAAAGCACGAGTTACAAGAACTGGTGTGGTGAAACCGGGATGTCTTTTCTTATCTGCCTGGATGGACCTCCCTTATTGCCCATGAGAAGTAACAGAACCAGGGAAGGTTGTTAGACTTCGACCCTACAGGATCCCAGCAGCAAAAAGGGAAGCCATCCGGATGGAGGTAAAGAAAGTGCTTGACCTAGGTGTTATAGAGGAATCCCAAAGTGCGTGGTCAAGTCCTATCGTCTTAGTACCAAAACCAGATGGGAGCACATGATTCTGTAACGACTACAGAAAACTGAATGAAGTTTCACAGTTTGACGCCTACCCTATGCCAAGGATTGATGAGTTGATCGAGCAACTTGGCCCTGCACGATTCATCACAAGCCTTGACTTGACAAAAGGGTACTGGCAAGTACCTCTAACCCCCAAGCCAAACCAAAAACTGCCTTCTGCACTCCTGAGGGGGCCTTTCAATACCGTTTTCTTCCTTTTGGGGTCCATGGGGCACCAGCCACGTTTCAAAGACTCATGGATCGAGTCCTCCGTCCCCACCAGCAATATGCTGCTGCATATCTAGATGACGTTGTTATCCATGACAGGTGTTGGGAGGAACATCATCATCTAGAAGCTGTCTTACAAGCATTATGATCAGCGGAGCTTACAGCAAACCCAAGCAAGTGTTACCTTGCCCAAGAAAAGGCCAACTATCTAGGATACATGGTTGGGAGAGGAAATGTGAGACCCCAACCTAAGAAGATTGATTCCATCCTCACCTGGCCCCGGCCTCAAACCAAGAAACCGGTAAGAACCTTCCTGGGTCTAGTTGGTTATTACCAAACATTCATAACTGGCTTCGCCACAAAAGCAGCCCCCCTAACCGAATTGACCCGCAGCTATCTCCCAAACCAGGTTAGCTGGACCGAAGAAAAAGAACGGGCCTTCATCGAACTTAAGTAAGCTCTCTGTTGTGAACCAGTCATACAAGCCCCAAATTTCAACAAACTGTTTGTTCTACAAACAGATGCCTTTGAAGTAGGGGTTGGAGCTGTACTGTCTCAGTTGCAGGATGGTATGGAACACCCAGTCATGTTTATTAGCTGTAAGCTGCTGCCCCATGAGAATTATGCCATAATTGTAAAGGAATGTCTTGCTGTAAAATGGGCTATTGAAAAGATTAAGATATTATCTGTTGGGTCGTAAATTTGTCTAAATAACTGATCATGCCCCAATTAAATGGATGTCTCAAAACAAAGGGAAAAATGCAAGAATCATTTGCTGGTTTCTTCAGTTGCAGGACTTCCAGTTTAAGGTAGAACACCGGGCTGGGAATTCTCATACTAATGTTGATGCCATGACCAGGAGGCATGACCGCTTTTGGGCCTGTGTTCCAAACAGGAGTTTGGAAGCTGGAAAAGGGGGTATGTGGTGGCCCGAAGGTAACACAGTCCGATACAACGTAGCAGTCACCTGAAGAACCATGGAGAGCATCATCAGAGGACACAAGGTTGGCTAAACCGTGGAGTTCAGGACCAGAGACAGCTTTAACACACCATTCCCCTCTGACAGGGAGCCTTGCTGCAGGCTGTTGGGTGCAATTATCACTCACATAAAAGAACAAAGAAGCCACAGAAGGGAGGGAAGGAGAAGACTGCAGACACTGTGTGATTTGTATGCAGGCTCAGCCTAGGCGGTGGACCAGTCATCACCCTGCCACCATCTTGAAGATAGACGCCTAATTGACGACGTGAGTAAAAGGAATCACCTTAACTAATCCTACACCTCCTCTGCCTCTTTTCCAGAAGTAAGCATAATTCTACAAGGAGCGACCAGAGAAAGAATTGCCTAAGTTACAGTTTTACCCCTTTCCCCTGTCTTATGACAAATAAAGAAACTTAAGTTTTGCTCCATTGAAAATTCTGCCCAGTGAATGATTTACTTTAACCTCCAAAGGTAAACCCTCCCAGTCTTGTGTGTGGAAGTTACAATATACAGTAGTAGACCTGTCTGACATCAATACTTGACATACAAAGCACAGCAATGGTAACACTCAACAAATAAAAACAGCACCTACAACATAAAGCAACAATGCAAAATTAGCAAACAACACAAACTGCTAAAATGGAACCAAAAACAAGTTCAATCTTACAAATAAAACCAAAAAGAATAAAAAAAAAAAAAAAAGCACACACACACACACACACACACACACAACTATACAGCATGATCTATTCATGTTTCATTGCATTCTGGGTGTCTGCAGAGTACATATGCACTGTAGAAACACAGTATGATGCAGTTTGTTTACAAATAATTGCAGCTAGATACAAGAGAAGTCCCATTGTGAAATTACTATGAAAGTAATGCAATTATTAACCTGGAAAGGATGTATTGCCTACAACATTAGCCCAAAAATGTCATTTAATTTTGATTTTAATATAACATATATCATTTATTTGGGTTTCAAAAAACAGCACTTAAATGTTCTTGGCTCTCACACTGACATTTGTCTATCTGATTCAATGGTTTCTTGTTATTTTTGGCAGCAGTCATTGAGTGTGTGTCTTCAGTCATCTGTGACCTTGTCAGCTGTCCTGTCTTTCCATGTTCGATTTCACCTTAAAATCATCTCATACTCCAAAGCCACACAATTCCTTTTGCTCTTTCCTCCTCATTCTTCAGGTTTCCTCCCGAGCACACCCACCTGCCACCATTCAGTGCACTGCTATGCCATCTGTCAGCATAGAAACTGGTAAAAAAAAAAAGTATTCTAACTCTATTTTGGCAAGGGGAATAAATGGAGTGTGTCATGGTCAAACAAAGTTTTGGCAGGAAACACAAATTTTGCTGACATGCATGCATTATTCTTCTCTCGCTCGCTCTCTCTGTCTCTCACTCTCTCTCTTTCTCTCTCTTGTGTGGGTGTGTTGTGTCTAGTGGTGACCCCAAAGGTTCCCTTTCCAGTATGACATATGCATCAAGATAATCAGCAAATGCTCCTAATGTGTTGAAAGCAATTTTTTTTTTTTCAGTGTCCATCGTCATGCTGGGTCAGGCTTTGAAGTAACACATGTGTTTTGTGTGGTAAACCAAGTGTGCTGAAACTAGACAAGTGTGAAATAGAGCCCTTCACCTTGTACGTGCTGGAGAGAGAGATGAACCATGGAGGGAGAGAGTGTGTGAAATGTTAATGACGGCACATGGTGAAAACGAGTTCTGAAACATCTGTATTAAGCAGCGTTGTGTTTGGCAGCCAGCTCAACCTTGGAGAGATGAATAAGACGCTCAAGCAGGACAGGAGAGCTTTGATCAGCTCCTCTAGTTTTACATACCACAAATATGGATGCTTCTTCTTTGTCTGTGATTCTGTCTGGCTTTCCCACTGTCATTCTCTCTCAGATTATTTTTCACTAGATTTGCTGTCATGCTCATCATTTTCATGCTTCTAAATGAGTACCTCATGCCGCTGATATATATGCTCAGTGTGATACACAGACAAAACTGACATTCTTCAATAGTATAGAAAGCAGAAAAATAGGGCAAAAATGCATATGGCAAATATGAAATGAAATTTGCATATAACAAATATTTGAAAAAATATCTAAATGTTTTGACCGGTTTAACTTGAACTTTTTTTATATTTTGGTGGCATTGACCAAGTCACAAACACAATAACTTTTGGGTGAGATAATACTTTTGCAGACATGCAATAGATTTCTGATGTTCCAGCAAACAGCTGTAACAATAGAACTTACAGCTTAGAGAAAGTTAAGACTGTTTAAGAAAAATGTGCCAAAATGATTGAGAAAAAAAGTAATCACATTGTGTCATTTTGATGACCAGTTAAAGAGAGTTATTGAACATGCATCATCAATTAAAGGTTGTACTAATGTGTGTAGACTTAAACAGTAAAACAACTCAATATGAATCCCTAGGACCCATTTCTCAACCCTTAGGTCACTTTTTCAAAACTCTTGTAACGAGATGTAATTTAAAAGTAATTATTGAATGCATTTTTTGCCAAAGCAATGATAAATGATCCAGAGATTAGCCTATACCAATGTAAAGATCACAATGTTGTGTTTTGAGGATTAAATCAAATGTTCTCAATATATATTACAACAATTGTATGTTTTGAAACAATGATTTTGTGGATAAGAATATGTGTAATTATAATGTAAGCATGAGATCAGTTTTGAAAGAATGACTAGTGATTTTACTAGTACTGTATGATCAATTAAGATTTTTGATCTAATAGTTTTTAAATTTACTAAGTTAATAGTACCGAGGCGAATAAAAAAAAACTGTAAACTGAATAAGAAGACATGCAAATGAAAAGATTGATAATACTGTAAGAGCTTTATGAATGAAAGTTACCGTGAATGAAACATTTACAGTGGTTATAGAAAAGAATCACCCCCTTTAAAATAATCACATTTTGTTGCTTTGCTGCTTGATATGAAAACAGACACAGTTTTTGTTTTATCCAGCTCTATTTATTTGTAACATCCAAGTGAAAGATACAACACCAACATTTCAGAAATGTATATGTATATATATCCTAGTTTAATTTTCTAGTTCTCAAATCACATTTATGCTTTTCCACACTCTCACATGGCATCTCAAGGCACATCATGCAAGTTTGAAGTCAGTAATGTTAAACATAATTGATTTTCACATGTCTAGTCTTGTGACTAATTTGAATGCTTTAAATTACACTTTCTATGGTTTGGCAGATACCGTAGCACCACCAATGATTGTTTATAATATGCCACAACATGAATTTCATCCACTTGGAAAAGCAGTCCTTCTAAAGGGTTCAAAAAGCTTCTTCTTCTTTTTTTTTTTTTTTTTCAGTTTGTAAATGTGTCATATGAATATATTTGGCAGTAATGTTGCATCCTGGTGTTCTTCCAACATTTTTTGCCAGAGTACCCAGAATAATTCAATACTGATAAGGCTAATTCAAGGACAGGGAGAAGTAGGTCTTTCCCATGATTCTTTAGTTTTTTCTTCTACATTTGATATTATCCATGGGCTCGTTACTTGATTCCTCCTGCTGTATTATACACGACATGACATTGCTCCATGGTGAGTATCAGCTATTCTCCACTAGCTACTGTGTAGAAGCTCTGTTTATTTGATGAATTGAGCTCCTCTCTTCCTGCATTATGATAATCTCCTCCCCGCTGTTTTTCTGTTTGCTTTGGCATTGAGCTGACGCTCTATTCCTGCAAGCTTTTATTGTGGGTTCTTGGCATTTTCAAAAAGAGAGGGAGACACCGAGAGGAAAAGCAGCACATAAAATGGGATGGTATGCATTGGAACACTCAGATGTTCTTGTGACCCAATGCATAACAGTTATTAAGACGGAATCCTTGCTTTTCTCATTCACGCTTGTGCACGCAGATGTTTCCAAAGCACATTGCCATTTGATCATAACAGATTCACCCCACTGCATCACTTAATGTTCTTTTCCTCTTCTAATGGAATCAGATGCAACGGAGGCGTTTTCCATTTTAGTATTCCCATGGTTACAGCATTCATGAGCGTATCTCTTTTGAAGGTATTGGCCCAGTTTTCAGGAGCATGTTTCTGTTGAAAACTGCCCATTGGCCCTAAAGTGCATTTTATTCTATACAAAAATAAAAAAAATTTTTTTTAATAAATATATAAATTGAATTGCCCACATACAAACAATAGCAAGAGCACACATATTGACACTGAGCACAATTGAGAAGAGCTAGTCTTGCTAAGGAAAACACAGTGACCTATGCAATGTCTTTCTAATTCCAAAGGCTTTCAGATCAGATGAATTAACCAAATGAATACAACACAAAGTGAACTTCAATGGCTGTGATTCAGCAACACAATTTTCACTGATTTTATTTACCCAAATCCAAACCATTACTGTTCAGCAAGACTGAAAAACACAAAAGTAGTTAAAATGTTTGGAATTTTGGGTATGATAGCTGCACTGTGTCTAAATATAGTGGTCAGCTGTATGGATAATCATTTTGCAGAATTAACACTCCAATACATGCATTAACTGTTTTGATATTTGCAATTGCTTCTTGTGATTGTAGCTGATCTGTGTTTATGTGGACATCTACCTAGATTATTATCTAACATATATAAACATGGAATTCCACATGGAGCCTGAAAAGATTGTTCCATTGTCATTTTCTTTTCTTTCTGTAATCTATTGTCCATTGTATTTACCTCCATTTTTTTCCAGTGGAAAGACAAACATCACTATTATTGTTGCTCATTTTGATAAACCCTTATGTATTAATCTTCAACACACAAGACATGTTGAGGAGAGGTGTACTGTTACTTTTCTAAGCAAAAAGACTGTTGCACAATAAAACAAATGAAAATATCCCATACTTAAATATTTGCCTAGTTCTCTTACGAGAGCTCTCTCGTAATGCGTCTTAGCTAAGACGCTACGGAAAAGTCTCTTTTCACGAAATACTGAAGCAAAAAATTATCCTTAATTTTGTATTTTTGTAAAGCGCATTTGCAGCAGTACACAGCCATAGGCGAGATGGCTCGTTCGCTCATTGGCTTGTTCTGCGGCAACTGCACAGCCTATCGAGCGCGGGCTGATGCAACATCAGACCAATAAGGGCGCTTCGTGCCCTTCTTGCCACTTCCCGCCGAAACGGGTGTGGCCCAACCTATAAAAGGAGCTCGAAAAGGCTGACTCACCTGATTTTTCATCTCTTCAGCGAAGCTCATGCATCGCTGGATCACGGAGGAAGCAAGCGCCGTCTGAGAAAGCATATCAGCAGGACGAGCCATTCTGAAGCTGCTGGCATCGCCGCCTTCCACTGCCGTTCCTGCTGCGCTATCCGGCGCCTATATCCTTTCAATTCTGTTATATCCAAGCTGTTCTTTATGTGTGTGTGTGTGTTCGCCCTGCGACACACACTCGTAAAAGAGCTCGCGTCTTTTTAAGATGCCTTCCTGCGGCTCGTCAGAGCCCCACTCAGCGAGGGAGACCGGTACGTCATCTGTGTCTCCTGCCTGGGTGAAGATCATGCAGCGCTCGCGCTCGCTGACGGCGGATGCCCCCACTGCGAGCTGTTGCCATGATGACTCTGAGGACTCGCCTGGCCTTTTTCTCTGAGCCTGCATTCTCCGCTGCGCTGAGGCGCCGTAAAAGCATCGCTTCCAGCAGATTCCGGAACCGTCTTCAGCTCAACCGAGCTCGCCGGTTCGCCCTGCTTCACCGGCCCCCCCTGCATCGCTTCCCGGTGGGCAGCGCCCGCTGTTTGCCGGCGCGTCGTCCGAGGGATTCGATCTCAGGGCCGCGTCGGGGGAAGAGGACACGCGCTCTCTGCTAGCTTCGGGCAGTGAGGGCTGGGCGCCTTCTGCTCAGAAGCCCAGCAGACGAGCTGACATCGAGAAGGAGCCGGGGCGAAGGCTCGTGTTGGCCGCGATGAGTCTCGGCCGCGAGTGGTTTGCACCAGCGCCCCCCCTCTCGTTCCCGGCTGGATGGTATTTCCCTTTCGGATGAGCGTACTTCTCAAAGCCCGCCTCATTTCTTCCTGAGCTTCACGAAGAGGTGGTGAAGGCTTGGAACGCTCCATATTCAGCACGAACTCGTTCGTCTGTCTCACTAGCATTCTCCACACTGATGATGCTAAAAACAGGAACTACCACTCACTTCCGCCGGTGGAACAGGCGATAGCGACGCACCTTTGTCCGCCCTCTGCTGGACGGCGGCAAAAGCGGTGTTGCCATCTAAAGCCTGCTGTGTGACGCTGCGTCGGCACTACTGACGATGGCTGCTTCATCAAAGCGCAGGTGTACGAGTTCCGCTGTGGCCGAGCTCTCACCCAAGCGCGCCGCTGTTTAAGTTCCAGGAACTGTGACTGTCTCAGCGTTTTCTGCAATGCGCAAGCCTGCACAGTTGCCCGCTTGCCTGCACACAAAAGCCGTTATCACAACAGCTTCAGCAACGCAGCTCGAGACCCCCGTTCTCGCTCTACCGGCCATCGCCCCGTGCCGCGGGGACCGCGGCAGAGGATTACGGAGAGGCCGGGAGCCCCGAAGCCATCCTAGGAAAGCCATCTACGCATGCTGCATGACGCTGCGTCGGCACTACACACGATGGCTGCTTCATCGAAGCGCCAGTGTACGAGTTCCGCTGTGGCCGGGCTCTCACCTAAGCGCGCTGCTGTTTCAGTTCCAGAGATTGTGACTGTTTCAGCGTTTTTTGCAATGCGCAAGCCTGTACGGTTGCCCGCTTGCCTGCACACGAAAACCGTTATCACGGCTACCCAGATATTTCCCGAAAAGGTGTAATTTCTGGTGTCCCGGCCACGGCCGATGGTGCTATAAATGTAGTGATGATGCCCACTGCTCAGTGCCCATCTCCACATATAAGCACAGCCCTTCACACAGGGCTCGCGCCCATAAAAGCGACTCAAGTCGATCACTCGCACTACATAGTAGACGTGCCCACTCCTCAGTGCCCACAATCACTATGTCACACGCGTCATGTGGTTTCTGTAAAAACGAAACCCGTGCACGTTCGTCCGGCCACGGCCGATGGTGCTATTAATGTAGTGACGATGCCCACTCCTCAGTGCCCATCTCCACATGTAAGCACAGCCCTGCACACAGGGCCTGCGCCCATAAAAGCGACTCAAGTCGATCGCGCACACTGCATAGTAAGCGTGCCCACCCCTCAGTGCCCACAATTACTATGTCACACGCGTCATGTGGTTTCTGTAAAAAACAAAACCCGTGCACACTCGTCCGGCCACGGCCAATGGTGCTATAAATGCAGTGACGATGCCCACTCCTCAGTGCCCATCTCCACATGTAAGCACAGCCCTGCACACAGGGCTCGCGCACATAAGATCGACACAGATCGGTCGAGCGCGCCACATAGTAGACGTGCCCACTCCCCAGTGCCCACATACACTATGTCACATACGGCGCGTGGCTTCTGTAAAAACGAGGCCCGTGCACGTACGCTCTGCACAGGCAGACAGCGAGTTGAAAGTAAATGTGCACATATGCAGCCCACAGTTACTCGCAGACATATCGAGTCCCACGGGACCTGCTCAGCCTTCCCCCAGTCAGTTAAGCGCCGGGACGGGGTCGAGGAGGAGCGATCTGCCCGCTGTGATCAGCGCGCTCCCCGCCTCAAATGCGCAGCACACCCTAGCGCCGCCGTTGCCCGGTCAACAGAGCGCGCTTCGCATCCAGCCCTTAGCCATTCATGCAGATGCATGGTCAGCGCTTCCAGGGGTTTCGGATTGGGTGCTAGGCATTATAAAGAGAGGCTACTCGCTACAGTTTTTTTCGACGCTCTCCGCGCTTTTCAGCGCGTGTCGAAACTACGGTCAAAACAGAAGTAGCACACATACTTCGGGCCGAAATATCAAAACTGTTGAGCAAAGGGGCTGTAGAGCCTGTGTCTCAAGCTCAAAGCGAGGGGGGGGGGGGGCTGTACAGCAGATACTTTCTGGTGCCCAAGAGAGACGGGGGTCTCAGGCCCATACTGGATCTAAGAGAGCTGAACAAGGCATTGATGAAACGCAGTTTCAAAATGCTTATGACCAGGAAACTCCTCGCGCAGATTCACAGAGGTGACTGGTTCATGTCAATAGATCTGAGGGACGCGTATTTTCAAATACAGATCAAACCACAGGCGATATTTGAGATTCGCCTTCGAGGGCCAGGCATACCAGTTTACAGTCCTCCGTGGCTCCTCGTACGTTTACGAGGTGCATGGATGCAGCGCTCGCTCCTCTCAGACTCAGAGGCATACGAGTGCTGAATTATTTGGAGAGAAGTTTATTTAGACAGCTCTAACTAGCTGGCCTCCATTACAGATGCATGTGATTTACACATTCCCAGCCGGCATTTCAATGTTGATTCAATGTTTAAACACAAAACTTACCAGCAACACATTAGGTGAGCATCTAACTTGAGCATCTGTGATAAAGCAATGCAAAAATACACACGGGTATTTATTTATCTTCTCCAGGTTACATGTCCTTTAAGCTACCCATTTGTAAACTCTGGTTATACTTTACTATTTTCAAAAGATAATAAAGATAGTGATTTTCTTACCTCATTTTGCCAGTATGTTTGCAGGACCTCGCAGAACACATCTGACCCTTCTTGTGTTCACAGTTTTTGTTCTCCTTTGACATGTCACGACTCAAATTCGCTCAAAATAAAAAAAAATTCACAGGCAAATATTAAATAATTCGGGACCGACCAGGCAGTCAGTTATAACGACCAGCAGCTCACAGTCAGCCGCCTCATTCACAGAAAGACGACAATAACGCTCATATTTTTAAATGTAGAAAGGCGCGAACCGATTAATTGTCCAGTTTCCTGAATGACAGCCAGATTAACCAATCATGATCAAAGTAACAAAATAAAACTACCAATAGGAGTTGTTTCAGTGTGATAAAGCAGCGAAATGTATTTAGTTTTATTGTTGTTAATGATGATAATATTTAACATATACCTTTAGATTTTAGAATAGGTATCATGACTAAAATATTTTAAAATGCTATTAAAATAATAATAATCTTAAATAATTTAATATAAATCATTTAAAAGTTTGTTAACCTTTTTCAACCATTTAGCATTAAACATTTTTAACGTTGTTTCGTTAAAACAACTTTCAATCATATTTCAACGTTGAAAGTTGGTCATGTGCTGGAAGTTTTTCAACTGTTAATCTTTAAACGTTGAATCAACGTTGTTTCAACGTTGAAACCACAACTGACCTTATTTCAACCATATTTTAATGTTGAAAGTTGGTCATGTGCTGGAAGTTTTTCAACCATTCGGCTTTAAACGTTGAATCAATGTTGTTTCAACCTTGAAACCACAACTGACCTTATTTCAACCATATTTCAACGTTGAAGGTCGGTCATGTGCCGGCTGGGTTGTGTCAAATTTCTCTTATTCAAAACCCATACAAGTATGCTTTAAATTAACAAACTGTTTACACTGGATCAAGAAAATCTGGTTACATTAGAAAAAATAAATTTTCAAGTGGAAGTTTTTAAGTTTTGGCGGATTAGCATGAACCCCTTTAGCCTGGTGTATGCTGTAACTGCACCAGCTTGCCGCAAAAAAACAAAAACAATAAACAAAAAAAAACAAGCAAATACCTGTTTCTGTCCATTCAAAGTTCATTCAGTGTATTCTGAAAAAAAAGTTGTCTAAATAATTGCAAATAACATATAAATCGTCATAAGACCATAATGCGTTGTTGGAGGAAGAGGTCGGAAAAAGAGAGATAAACAGTTTTAACTAATAAAGGGGATGAAAGAAGTAAGAAAGTAAGGATGAAGGCTTATGAAGTTTTTGATAAGAGAGAAATATCAAATATTTGATGTGTGGAGCTTTTAGTGGAGTCATGAATGATTTAGAGATCAATGATTTTCTTCTCTCTTACTCATTATATCTATTAATTTAAAATCTACATGCTCATCCAAGGAAATACCCGTTTTTACACCATTAAGCAAAAGTATGTCTGACCTAAATAAGGGAGTGAAAAAAAGGTTTCAGATGAAATGTGCACTTTTGTGTGGCAGTCCAAGTCATTAGCATGTTTTTTTCTTTTTCTTTTTTCTTTTTCTTTTTTTTTTTTTAATGCCAGCAGTGATCTAAAGTTTGGAAGACACTTATGTGTTGCTTGGCAGTTTGCCAGATAGCCATAGGTGGTAGAGGCAGATAAATAACACTCTTTTCTTCACAGTCCAAATCCTATTTGAAAACAATATGACTACATTGTGGATGGAATGTCTATTTTTATGCTGTTGCAGTATGTGCATGTATTTAAGGGTGGGGGTACAGATAGTTTTGCGACTCTCAGTATTGGAGTTGAAAAAGGGATTTGTAAGAAAAATCTGAAACTCTTTGTGATGGATTTAACCTGTTGTCATTGCTAGAGAACATCTGGGGTTCACTGTGCATTGTTGAACAGCTTTTCTAAAAAGCTACAAAAGCACTTCAAACACTTGTGTAAATTGTTGCTGAATTGATTAAGAAAATTCGTTACTTTTTAAGTCATTCTTCTGTTAAAATGAAAAAAAAATGTGTTTTACTGTATACCCTCTGCATTCACTAATCCTTTACACATGATATCCATGTGAGCATACCAAGAAGGCATGTTATATAATTACTTATAAAGCACTTTTGGTCACACTTTATTTTAGGGTACAGTTCTCACTATTAACTAACAATTAATAGCAACTTTTGCCTCAATAAACTCCTAATTACTGCTTGATAATAGTTAGTAAGGTACTTGTTAGGTATTGGTAGGATTAAGGATGTTTATAATTGTCACATGTATGATCTGTTTTAGTTTAGTTTTCTGTGTTTCCATTCTCCTGCCTTGTTTGTTTCCATGTTTTTTATTTAATTAGCTCCACACCTGTTTCAGTACTCCCAGTTTCTATTACTTAAGTCTGTGATTAAAAGAACTCTTTGATTATACTCGTCATGTGCTTTGTTTTGCACAACCTACATGTGACAATAATATGGTCATGCAGAATATGTATTGTGGCAGGAGGAGCAAACGACAGACACAGTGGGGGTGGCGTCAGGCCTCGGAGAGGCTTTTATTAACAGAAAAATAACCAAAACTGTGAATAAAAGTGTCCAAAGGGGAAATTGCATCCATCTCGTTGCCCGCGGTGCTTGAAGTGTCTAGACAGTAGGGATGGGCGATACCACATATTTTGTTTTTGATATGATACTGATACTTTTAATGGCCAGTATCGTTGATATCGATACCGATACAATACTTCTAAACTGAACTTATATTACGATTACCAAATTTATTTCATTATTATGAGTACAGTGGGTAATAATACCTACTTAATTTAATATTTGAAATGCATTTTAACATTCAATACACCTTAATTGCAACTTATTAGGTTATATTTTTGTTTACACATGGTTAAATTATGTTTATTGTAGTGGTAACCATGGTTCATTGTCATAAGGGATGGCCAGTAATAGGCTGTTGCATGCATAAAATGCAACCATTTTATTCGCAGAGTGTATGATTTATATTAACAATACAGAATAGAACATGAGCAATATGAACTTTTAACATTAAAATTTAAATAAATGTACTGTACAAACTAGGGTACAATTTCAATAGGTTTATTGTGAAATAACTCAAACATATAGCCTATGTTTTTTTCTGCATTGTTGTAGTCTGCCTTTTCCAAAAACATAAATGCTCTTTTACTATAGGCTACTCTTTTGAAACTCAGCTCTATTTAAATACACTGTCGGAAGTGAGTGAACGCTCTCTGTAATTGATTGATTCTGCCTTGCAACATTTGTGTGTGTTCAGATGAGCAGGAAAATCCCTTCCACACAATTATTTGCTAAAATAGGTTATTCGTCCAATTTAAGTCATATTGTAAGGCATTTTTTTTAGAAACAAAACCACTGGTAAATAAAAACACATTAATATTTCTTATTTGAGCATCGATACTTTCGATACTCACATCAGTATCGATATATTGATACTTTAGGATCGATTCGCCCCTTCCCTAGATAGCCTGACATCCAGGCCCGATGGCCGTGTAACGGGTGTGATTCTCATCCGGTTCGTGGGTCCGGCAGCTCACATCTCTGGTGGCACGGAAGTCCATCTACACACCCTTTTCTGGATCTACGAGGACACCTAGTGTGCATGCACGGGGGAAGAGACCGGTCTCCCGAGAAGAGGCGTGCTCGGCATTTACAGTTTTTTACAATCGCTAAGACAGTTTTTTCTCAATACTTCTAACAGTTTTCCTAAACTCTTTACACACCAACACACCTACAACACACAATTGTCAATTGGCAATTGAACTGAAACAAGTAATTTCATGCTCAAAATCACACATTGCAAACTAAACTTCTACACTAATTTTCAAATTACAATAATACACTAACACAATACACTACATCTATCATACACTTCAAACATATCTCAAAATCAAATTAATATTCCAAAACACTAACACCTTATCTTCCAACAGGAACATTTAGTCAATCATAGCACAATATCATAAAAACACTAACATCAAATGGAATTACAGAAACTACATTATTTTAGGTGTAAGGTTGGGTTGTTGGGTTTAGTAACTGCATGTATTTTTTTTATTTTGCTGAAGAAGTTCAATACAAAAACTCATCCACATCGAACCTGATATCTTCTCTTGCAAGGCATCTTGGGAAGAATCTTTTGGTGTGTCTTATCCACCCCTGGCAGTGTTCAGCTGTGATGTCTTGGCATGCAGCATCCATTGTATCCAGAAGGGGCATTTAGTCCTGTGGACGATGGTCATAAAGCTTCCATCTCCAGGCTGAGAAAAACTCCTCAATGGGGTTGAGGAAAGGTGAGCAAGGGGCAACGAAAAGGGACATCATCCTCGGATGGGCCTCAAACCAGGCTGTGACTGCACGGGAATGGTGGAATGCCACATTGTCCCATGTGATCACATATATTGACAGGTCTCCCACCTGTCATTTCTACCACTGGCACGAGTCTTTCATGTAGGTCTTTCAAAAACAGGAGAAGGCGGTCGGTGTTGTATGGGCCAAGCACACATTTATTCAGGAGTGCACCATTGATGGAGATTGCGGCGTATATGGTGAGGTTGACTCCTCTCTGGCCCGGCATGGTAACTGTGGCTCTTGTGCCAATTATGTTTCTTCCGCGCCGATGCCTTTTCTCCATGTTGAAGCCAGCCTCGTCAACGTAGATCATTTCATGAGGGACTTGAATGGCTTTCAACTCCATGACTCTCTGAAAGTAATCAGACACAGTGTGTGCAAATGCTTTACTGTATGTCCTACTGTTCTCCAGGTTTATAGAGTAGTTTACTGGAAAACACACTATGTAGTGTACAGTAATGACTATTGCGTAACCTTACCTGGACATATTGGCGACAGAGTTCTTTGATGGGCTCACTGTTCCTTTGAAAAGGAACTTTGTATAGTTGTTTCATTCGGACTCTGTGTTTAGCTAGAGTCCGAGAAATGGATGTTATGCTGATTGCTGCAATGTTCCTAAAGACAAGGTTGTCTTCTACAACTCTTGACTGAATGTCCTTCAATTTAATTTCATTGTCAGCAATGACCATGTTAACAATAGCAAGTTCCTGTTCTTCATTTAGGAGCTTTTCTCTGCCCCCTGAGGGAGCTAGACATCGAATCCTTGTGAGAGAGACAAAATAGTGTTACATATTAGAGACCAGAGACATACAGTCACTGTAATACATGGTAAAATTTACACTTTGCAGTAGGAGAAACTCTCATACAATATCCTACCTGTGGTAACAATATCCTACTGAACAATGGATGCCACTGTGTCCCGGCTGAGATTTGGCTGTACTCATTCACCAACCTCTCTGTATGATAGTCCATGGTTTATGACATCATAGCGATCGTAAAAAACTGTAATGTAAGTGCTAACAAAACGCAAGCTTCACATTTATAGTTAGCTTAAGAAACCCGCCACCTTCTCCAGCTCCACCTTCTATAGATCTGCTACGAGGTGATTCATGTATGCTATGTAACTGTGTTTAGCCATTCAGAATTCGAAAGTCGAAACACTCAAACTTTAGATTCTTCTTAATCTTCTTAATTCGTTCTTAAATAACAGTTCTGGCCCCTGAGACATAATGAAAATGGTAGCATCATTTTACCTTTTCTACAGATTAAATTGAGCAGTGTGTCAAAACAACGGCGCAGAACACACCACAAGTGCTTAGGGTTATTTAAAACGAGAAAATGAGAATGTCCCGTTAACTCGTCCAGATTAGTAGATCCTACCCCAGACTGTATTGTCTATATCCCACACTATCTATCCACATCTAATAAAAAATAAATAAAAAAGGAGGGGGGGGGGGGTAGAGATAATATATAACAGACAATATACAAACAGCAATATCATCACCAAATGCATATAGGTGTCTTCAAGCATCAGGATTGTTTAATACACATTATTAAATTGGAGTGCTCAAAACATTATATGGTTGGGTTGAATGTTGCAAAATGTTACCTATGTAATCTGTTGCACCAGAAAGAAATAACAAGGGACTTTGCGCAGAAATGCCACCAGAACTAATAAAACGAATGCCTCCAACATTATTATTATTATTTTATAATCATAACATGATTATTAATTTATCACTCAAGCAAGAGCACTGGTTTTTATTCTAAATGTCTTCACAATTGTAAATGTGATATTGATTTTATAGACTGATTTTTATATAGTTTAATAATCAAGAAGTTAATATTAGTGACATTTTAGCCAAAATATTCTAAGTATTTTCTTTCAAATTTCCTGTAGGTCATTAATGACCGCTTACAAACTCACAGCATGAGATAATGGTGAGAGTGTTGAGGATAAACTCACTAAATACATTTTTCACAAAGCTTTCTGTTTTCTTAACAAGTGAGGTTAACTGTTTAAAATCACTTTGGCTTTCAATCTATAATAAATCCATGATACTCTCCCTCTTTGTTTCTGTCTTTATTTCTTGCCTCCATATGAAGGCAGCTACCTCCCAGGATCTTAAAATATCTGCAATCTCTCTTGTTATTATAAAAGTCCCCAATCTCCCCTGAACTATTCTCTGCGCGTGCATTAAACCTCCCCACATTTGTCTTGATCTAATCATCAGTGTTCGCAAGGGAAATTTATTTCCCATTTCATACTCCTGAACAGATCCAGAGTGCAACTCTGAACTCGACTGAAACTCTTTTCATCTCTTCTCATTATATTTGGGCCTCAGATGTAGCTTATGTTGATGCTTCTGGACCATTACTCAGTTGATGGAACTGTTAGGGCATGTCTGTTGTTGTGGAGCCTCATTTGGGGACTATGGTTTGTTACTCATATTGTGAGAATGATCTGATTTCTCACTATTGTCAGTGCAGATAACAATAATCACATCTTGCGATGTTCTGATCCGTTATACTCTTACCCTTACGAAAATTAACCATGGTTTTACTAAAAATAAAACCATGGTTACTATAGTTAAACCATGGTAATCACAAATTAACCATGGTTTTGCTACATTAACCATGGTTTAACCATGGTATTTGTAGTAAATCTGTGGTTATACAAATGGTAGTCAACACGCCAAAAAACCATGGGTTACTACGGTTTTACTATAATAAAACCATGGTTATTTTTCGTAAGGGTATTATTCTGCCTGCCCTGAAAAAACACCATATACATGCTTGGATATCCATAACATACTTCAGGGACAACAGACCCTGTCTATGATTGTACTGCTGATATGCTATTTTTCACATTTAATGTGTAAAATGTTGTCTATTTTATAATCTTCTGATGTTTCTCTTTTTGCTGAGATGGAGTTAAAATGATTTTGGAATTAATCTCTGGTATGCTAATTTAGCCATCAATAATAGTCAACTTGATGTCAGAGTTCTGGCTTTAACTGATGGATTTGTCAACAAATGTAAGGTCAGCCTGTTTAACTGGCTGTTTCTGGGATTTCAGTATCTTTAAGTGATGGGAAGTTCGGATCATTTTACCAACTCGGACTTTTGAGTCTCGTTCAGCAAAATGAACGAATCTTTTTTCGAGTCATTTCGTTCATTTCGTTCATTTCAGCAAAATGTAATGAAAATGTTATGTGTTACTTCCCCAACACATCTAGTACTTACGCAAACGTTGATCACACTAAAAACAATGCAAAACTAAAATGCTATAAAATACAGAAAAAAAATTCATTCTTTACCTGGGTCTTTAGTCTGTGATTAGCTCACCTCACCTCTCATCTGACAAGAAGTCCTCGGGTTTAAGTCATTCTTTAATCACTTGACAGCCCCATACGCAAAACTAATGCAGTCTTGAGCCGGAAAGAGAATTGATTAGTTCATCTCATGAGTCTTTCGGGTCTCGGGTCGAGTTTGACTCGTTCCTTATTCACGTGACAGACCCATACGCAAAACTAACGCAGTCTTGAGCCGGAAAGAGAATTGATTAGTTCATCTCATGAGTCTTTCGGGTCTCGGGTCGAGTTTGCCTCGTTCCTTAATCACGTGACAGACCCATACGCTATTTCTGACATTTTCTGTCACTGTGTTTTTGTTACTGTTTGTTGAGGATCTATGGTTTGTAATTTTATAAATAAATAAAACCCTGTTATAAATAAAATATTGATTAATTTGTCTTTTTGACTGTCTATCGGTAAATAAACACTAGGCTATATAATAATATAATAATTCAAGCTTACAATAAAAAGTATTTATAGACTAGTTTGTTAATTTTTACTCCAATTTTGAGTTTGCTGGTATAATAATTGCTTTTCCTTGGCAGACTTGGCATATTGGTGCAATATATGTATAAGAAGATTGCTCAAAAAAGGACATAATGACATATACATTAAAAGCAAATAACATTTTGAATTTGAATTATTAATGTTAGTTTAAAACATTAAGGTTATGATAACTTCAGCTTTAACAGTTTTAACCCAGCTCAGAGTGAGGAGGATACTTCAGATCCTGGTGCGACTGCCAGTGCAGGGGCCATGTTTTGGGAAGACTTTGACGAGAGGGTAGCAAGCTTGAGGCCTTCTGCTACCTCTTCTAAGACCTCAGATGCTATAAAGGTGCAGGCTTACCTTGCAGAGTCACTCTTACCCCGCACATCAGACCCTCTGGCCTGGTGGAGGAGATGTTCACCAGGATACAAAAGCCTTTCTGAAGTCACAAAGACAAGACTTTGCATTGTGGCCACATCTGTGCCATCTGAAAGATCTTTTTCTAAAACTGGGCAGATTATCTCAGATAGAAGAAACAGACTCAGCCCATCCAAGGTCAGGGAGCTTGTTTTTTTTTTTATTCAAACATGCCTTAAAGCAAGTCCTAAAAATATAGCCACAGTGTGTTATTTCTTTTTAAAGCTTATTTATTTTTCTTTATTTAGAAAAAGACTAGCTTGTTGTGCAATATTTTTGTTGTTGTTGTGATTTTAAAGGTAATTTGTTATTGTTATAAGGCTCAAAAGTATGTACACAGTGTTTTTTAATGTTTATAAAGTGTCATATGTTTCAAAAGTATGGTTTATACAGACAATCTGATTTAATAATTACTCTAGCCAATGTTGTCACATCACGGGACAAAAGAACGAACAACCCGAAGAACCGAAAGATGAACTAATCAATTATCTTTCCGGCTCAATACTGCATTCTTTTACTGTCTATGGTTTTAGCGTATGGGTCTGTCACGTGATTAAGGAATGACTCGACCCGAAGACTCATGAGATGAACTAATCAATTCTCTTTCCTGCTAATACTGCATTGGTTTTAGCGTATAGGGCTGTCACGTGATTAACGAACGAGACAAAAACCCGATAGACCCGAACTATGAACTAATCAATTCTCTTTCCGGCTCAAGACTGCTTTGACTAACAGGTGAATCACTACTACTAGAACAGAACCTATAGAATAATGCACATGCGCGACTGAACAAATCACTCCCCGAGACGACTCGTTCTTCCCGAGTCACATTAAAGATTCGTTCAAAATGAACGAATCGTTTAAGAACGACACATCACTAGTATCTTTGTGTGTGGTGAAAAGGGCCAGGTTGTTAAGGTTACTCACAGTCTTTATTCTTAGTGATAAGGGGTTAAAATATGCAAACAATAATGCAGTTTAGAATTCAAGCTTGGTCGGCCACTGTCAAACAATGAGAAAGAATTGACTGGATTGAGTTTATTATCCCAGGAATGATTTCAGAATTCTAGGATTTCATGGTTTCGGAATTCCAGGATTTCATGGGGCTTTATTATGTTTACATGGCCAAATGTACTAAAAATTAAGCAGCTTGTCTGAAAAATTTAGATTTCACTCACACGCATAAATTGAAAATGTATCTTCAGAACTTGATATTTCCATGACATTTTAAAATTTTATTGTTTTCTAATCACCTGAAAATCACAATTTAAAAATGTCATAATATTTCCAGATATTCCATGAGTATGGGAACTTGGTAGTTACATGCACATATTTACTAATATTCCTAACTTACAAACTAACATACTGTCAGGATCCTGCCCAGTTAAGCACCCACACCTGATCCTACTTAACGAGCTAATCAAGGCACTATAAAACAGGTATCTCAGCACCAGTTCTGGGTTGAGCCTCGATTGGGATCTCCAACAGGAATTGACCTCACGATCTTTTCTCCAGCTCACCTCAACTTCAGAAGATCACCAGAAGTAACGTATGCTTACCTTTTGAGAAGCTAACCTGTGTGTCTTTGTTCTCCTGTCTCCAGAATGCCTGGACAAAATCTCTTACCCGAATTCCCTATGAGCCCCAATATCTCCTGAGTTCTCGTGCGACTCTCTGGGCAATGACCTTCCTCTGCAAGGCAAAAGAGACAAGTATTAATATCCTGGAATTGTGTGGCTTTGACGACTTGACGAACTCCTCTGTATTTCACTGAAGTGAACTCTACAGAACCCACACCTGAAATGAACCTCAACTCACCTCTCACAAACTGTTGTTTTAATCATCTCTATCTCCAGTGTACTATCCTGACACACTAGTACATTAGACCAATTAAAAACATGATCTAGCAATTTGGTGTGATTTTTATGTAAATATGAAGGGCACAATTTTAAATGGTATATCAAAAGATATTGCTGGAATAGAATTATTATTTTTTTTTTTTTTAAAGAATCGTTTCAAGCTAATTTGTGTAACAGGACCCATGCCATTGAAAAATGTTAAAATATTTTATAAACAATTACTTTGTTGCTATGCTGTCAAGTTTAAGTATACATCAATATCATTGACATATCACTCAGTCAATTACAATTTGTATTTAACTGCCAGTCTTAGATAAACATAAGCTGAGGCATCTCACTTATAGACCAATTTTGGTATATTGTGTAAACGGTGCACTTATAGTCAGTGTATATGTCATCACCTGGTTTCACAAACATGGCAGTAGCCAGTGGACCTCACTAACTTTCAAATCCTGGTTACGGCTATTGTTCAAAACACCTTTAGTCTCATCGCATCTTTGCAATGATCCTAACCCACAGCCAAACACTCCTGACCGCAATTCTCACTCGGAGCCTCTATTTATGACTTTTAAGACAAATAAAAATAGGGCTGCAGATGGTAGCTGAAACTTGAAGCAAAAGGAAGGTTACAAGAATGTTACAATATCCAGGAAATAGTCACTTGAGATGCATTAGCCATCTCGCTTGTTTTCCGGAACACTGTCATTTGATGCATTAGAAAACTCAGCGGCCAGATAGACAGCACAGTCTAATTGATCTATTTTTTAACCTCTTTATAAATGGTTTTAGGAGAGTCCTGAGAAGATTGAAGATTGGCTGTAAACAGGCCTGGAGCACTCACGGTGAACATGGGCAATGACAGCCACAACCACGTCTCTGTATGTCACGTTACGAATTCCCAAGAAATAGTCACTCGAGATGCATCCACCAAAAATGGCATGAGCTGTTTTATGTTCCCAGAGCATTCGCTGGATAAATTAGCCAAATTTTGGAGTGGTAGTTTTCTTCCTGTAATTGGTTTGTTTGTCAAACATAGGAGAGATGTCTTTGAGCTATAAAGCGACTGTGCCTGCTCAATTAAGGCAAAGAAAAGGGCAGTAAAGATACCTGTTGTACTCATATAAAGAGCCCCTCAGAGCAATACAAGAGAGGCATGACAGCAGAGGAGGCCTGAGCCATAATTACACATTTACCAGTTAATGTCTTTCACCCATCCTCCTCCTCATCCCCTAAACAGCTCTAACCCTTAGCTAATGGTGTGTGCTGCAATTGCAAACCAGATTCAGAAAGTTATTCCAACAATGCCAAAACCCAATTGCATTCTCAAAATCTAATTGCTTTCTTCAGTGTGATTAGTGAACTGTATTTCAGAGCTCTCTGCCCTGAATTAATTTCTTATATTCACCCATATTAGATTCATTGGAGAGCACTTTTGCAAAAGTCTCTTCTAAACAAAAGACCCCAATAATCTCATGAGTATCTCTTTCAGAATTTCAGAAGAGATCTTAACAAAGTCTCCAACCTATCCACTCCATTTTCTTTGCATTGACCATTTTATAGCTCTGTAATCTAAAATTTACATCAATAATTGTAGTTATTTGTGTTTTTTTCCCCTAAAGTAACAAAACTGCACACATATGAAAGACATATATCATTAGACTGCAGTTTATGAGATCTATAATGACAGTGAAATTTGAGGG
The DNA here is from genome assembly GCF_963082965.1 of Carassius carassius. Classification (NCBI taxonomy): domain Eukaryota; kingdom Metazoa; phylum Chordata; class Actinopteri; order Cypriniformes; family Cyprinidae; genus Carassius; species Carassius carassius. Next base: position 29,234,573 of record NC_081779.1, read on the forward strand.
GGTTTTTTTGTTTGTTTTTTTGCGTAATCTTTGTTTGCTATGGTTAACAAACTTACTAACCCTCCACAACATGTTATTTCTGGCTCTGAGGCATTTGTGAATTTATTTATAATTTTTTTTCTCAGATAAATTAAAGTTAATCAATGAATCCATTTCCAATGGCACCCCTCATACAACTGACTCAAATGTTAACTTGTTGTCAGCTGACTCGGCTCACTCAACATACTCTCTTTCTACTTTTACTCTCACTACTTCTGCTGACATAAGTGATCTAATTGTTAAGTAAAATTCTACATCCTGCCAGATTGATCCAACACTGTTTTTCTTAAGATGTGTGTTCCTGAGTTTGAACCTTACATAACACATATAATTAACTGTAGTCTAGCATCTGCCATAGTTCCATCAGAATTAAAAATTTAAAAAATGTCTCTTGAGCATCTAGAAATGAATAGGCCAATCTCAAATTTACCATTCTTAAGTAAAATACTTGGAAAAAGTTGTGGCTTCACAATTGAGATCTTAGTTAAATGCTAATTGCCTTTTTGAACATTTTCAGTCAGGATTTCGCACTGAAACTGCTCTTCTTTGTGTGGTTAATGACATTCTTCTGTCTATGGATTCTGGGTTAATAAACCTCTTGATTCTTCTAGATCTAAGCTCTGCATTTGACAAAGACTGCCATGAAATACTCAACTCTCATCTTTATGATATCGGTATCACTGGTTTAGCTATATCGTGGCTCATTTCCTACATCAGCGATAGGAAATATTATATCACCATACAAGGGTATACATCTGTCACTGCTCCATTCTCACATGGTGTTCCTCAAGGTCCAGATCTTGGCCCACTTCTGTTTATCATTTATTTATATCCACTTGGTGACATCATACACATGCATGGACTTCAGTTTCAATGCTATGCAGATGACATTCAAATTTACATAACCACCAGCTCTGATAGGCCATCATTGCTTGACTCACTTATTGCATGCATCAGGGATACTGAAACCTTAATTCATGCATTAATCACTTCACATCTGGATTATTGCTATTCTCTATTTCTTGGTCTGTCAAAAAACTTATTGCAAGGTTACAGTATGTTCAAAACTCCACAGTAGAAGATTTCCTACCTTCATCAGGCGTTCTGTTCACATTACTCCTCTACTGCATGATCTTCACTGGCTACCTGTGGAATCATGTATACACTTTAAAATATTGTTTCTAACATTTAAAGCATTAAATGGTCTTGCACCTCCATATCTGTCTGACCTATTGTACTCTTATTCTCCTGCCCGGTCCCTCAGATCATCTGAGCAACAGTAGGTCTTTTATCCATTCCCCCATTTTCAGCTGTCTACTGCAGGTGGTAGGTCATTCAGTGTTAATGCTCCTAAACTATGGAATTTGCTACCCCTTACACTTCATAATATATCTTCTTTGTCATCCTTCAAGACTGAGCTAAAAACGTATTGTTTAATATGTATTTTGGATAATATAGCTATATGTGGCCTTATATGTGTGTGTGTGTAAATGTCTCGTATAGCATTATGTTAAAGTGACCTTGAGCTATGGAAAGGCACTATAAAAATAAAACTTCTTCTTATTCTCCTTCTTCTTCTTAATAATTCAATAAATAATGGCAAATAAGAAATCAGAAAAAGCTTTATTGCCTGGTATGTTCACACATACAAGTAATTTGGTTAACACTTTATAATAATGTTCTGTTATAAGTTATTTATAAATTATTAGTTAATGATGAATGAATCATTTACAAAACATGACTATATGTTCATAAATGATTAATGAGTGGTATGCTGACAATTTACAAATGTGTTGTAAGTTATCTTAAAAAAAGTTCAAATCATGAAATAAATAAAACTGATCATTAGTAGATGGTAACTATATTAATTATATACTATTAACTATTATTAATAACTTATAAGTTATTAGTTGATACATTACTTATCACTTATAAACAATTTAAGTATTTATGTCAAAATCGTTTTGTGTAATTATCTCAATAAACAATTGTTAATCATGAACAAATGATGAATAAATCATTAGTAAATGATCAGTATATGATTTGTTGATGAAGTTGTAAGCTGGTCTGTGTTCAAAAGCACAAACATGCAGGTATGCTAAAGCACTATTTTTAAGAACTCATTATCACAAGCTGGATTTATCTGCTTATACTTACCCTTAAACATACCTGGGTATGTCACATAACCTGCTTTCTGGAATACCCCCCTGGAGAGTTCCACACCGAGGCAGCCGTACACGGTGCCATCTTGGTCTCCATAATAAATGTCACCAATGTGAAAGTTTATTTTGGAGCTGAAGGTGTTTATTCATTCACACCTTAACTCAATTTCTTCTCATGCTAAACCCCTCCGTCCCTCCTCTCTTGATTGAAAATATTTGGCAGACACTCAGATAGTAGGCATGAGTTTGTAGCTGTTCTCTTATCAGTACTGGATAACAAAACCATGTCAAAGAAGAGAGTGTTCTCTTGCTCTCTCTCTCTCTTTCTCTAAGGCATTTCTTGTATCATGCATTCCCCTCACTGAGCAGCTCTCAATGCTTCATATGAGGTGATTGGATAGAGCAAAGATGAAAATGTTCATGTCTGCACCGTCTGAGAGCGAAATTAAACTCTATTCCACTCACTTAACTCATTCCTCACTTAACTCATTCACTCTTCCAGTGGCCCACTGGGAATCTCTTAGACTGTCGCCTGTCTCTTATCAGCTCCTCAAGGTTATAATGACAACTAGACACGTATTTCACATTAAGTTACACACAGTCACATAAACAAATACAGAAGATGGAGGTGTAAATTAATGTCATTTGTCGGTATTGTATTAACTGTACTGGATTTGAAAAAAAGGTTATTATGATATAATAAAACTAAAAATTAAGGTGAAATCGAAACCATACTCACTCCATGGGCTCTGGTTTGGTTCTGTGTTGTTGGCATGGCAATCAGTGTTAGCTCTTTTTTTCTCTCTCTCTCTCTCCACTGTGTCTATTCAACATGCAGTTGATTTCTATAATAACAAGAAATTGCTAGCTCTATTTTTGTAAAAGTAATATACATATATATATATATATATATATATATATATATATATATATATATATATATATATATATAACTAAATCTGATATTATCTAAATTAAATGGAAATGTAAAATATTTATAAATAAAATTGGAAAATATTATTAGAATTAAGTAAAATTAGAAAACTATAATAACCTATAATAATAACTATAATATAATAAAAAAAGGGTTTAGTTTGGAAATATTCCTTGTAATATGATTGTGATTTGTTTAACCAAGGGCAGAAACATTATTACAGAAGTGGCACACAGGGGACATGCATTGAATACTGAAGAGCAAAGTCTGCCTCATTCTCTCTGCACGGTTAGACTGGGGTATTATCTGGGGGCTGTTAATTATGAAGTGTGGTTACACATCACTTTAACTGCACCCTAACTGCAGATTAGTGCATTATGGCCGCTATTATCATGACACAGTTTATAACTCTGTTAAACAGGATTTAGTATCAGGGCCGAGTCAGCGTCAGTTACCTCTCCCTCCCTTTTCATTTGTCGTGTCTCTTTCCTGGAGGAGAACACAACTCCTATGAAAGAAAAAACAGGGCATGAAAAACCCCTTATTGGTTTAGCAGTGGTATAAAAGTCAAGTCAAGTCACCTTTGTTTATTTACTTCTCTATACAATACATATTGTGTCAAAACAGCTTTACAGTGTCAAACAGAAAAAAGTCAATAATGCAATAGAACAACATGATGTTGTGTCTGTGTATGTGTGAGAAGCCGGTGCGATATGGTCCTACAAGTAAGATTTTACTATACTGTAAAATAAATAAAACTGTAAAGCTTTGTAAAATAAAGAAAACGTCTCAGATTACGAATGTAACCATGGTGACCCGTGTCTGAAGCATACACTGAAAAAACACCAACTTGTGGGCCGGCTACAGCCTCTGACATCACTATCGGCACAACTATAAACAGGCACCGGGAGAACACGTCATTCACTTCTTCATCTGAAGCTTGCGTCCGAAGCATGGCAGAGAGCTAGAGGATGCAATGTCTCGTTTCCTACTCAGGGAACCATGGTTACATTTGTAACCTGAGACGTTCCCTTTCAAGGGAACTTCGAACTGCGTCCTCTAGAGGGAACAGTATACCCATGCCGCCATGCTGAGGGGAGTGCAGGCCAGAATCATGGCAAGCACTAAGTACCAACTCTACCATTTCCATGGGAGTTGCCCCTGGGACGTTTAGACGGCTGTCTGTAACAGTACCCCTTACGGCCAAAGGCCTAAGCTACATACCCAACTTAATTGTTAGGGCCTCAGCCCAGGGTAGAGCTGAAGGCTTGGAATCAGGAAAGATTCCTTTAAAGGCATACGGCTAAGAACCTAGCATTTTATACCAAGTCTTGCCTGTCACACAAGGGCTACCGCTACCTTTCGCATAAGCTTGCTGAAAGAGCTGTCTCAACAGTTCTCTAGTAGCAACACTCTGTTTACATAGGTATACGAGGATACATAGGTGGAGTGGCGCCCAAGATAAATGGGACTTTTACCAACTCAAGAAAGAACACGAAGCAACCGCGAAGCCCTCACCATATAGGATATTAGAAAGAACACAGAATACTAGTGTGCGAACTTACCACAGTGTGGATTTCAGAAAGTGTGCAAAGACTTCATGTGCACACTTACCATAGAATGGATTTTCAAATACTGTTCTAAGGAGAGTCATCAACTCGATCTATGGAAACAATACTGGAGCTGCTAAACTACTACACTGCTAAACTAATACGCTGTATACGTTTTTGTTTTATATTTCTATAAACTTTATATTTTGCTTTGTCCTTTCTTTATTGCAGTTCTGGTCTTTAACATTGCAATCCTGTTTCTACACTCTAAAAACTGCTGGGTTGAAAACAACCCCAATTTGGGTAGAGAAGGATGCCATTAACAGCTACAGTTCATAAATAAAGCATTGTACATTTGTAGAAAATAACTTAAGATCAAATTGGACTTTGTTCAATTTTATATATTGTATAAAAATATATGAAAACACTTATACAATAAATGTGCAATTAGTTATGCTCTTTACCAACTATTCTGGCATGACAGTACACAAATAAATCACAACATTAACTCAGATATTATAACATTTAACAGACGCATGTGTGTGTGTGTGTGTGTGTGTGTGTGTGTGTGTGTGTGTGTGTGTGTGTGTGTGTGTGTGTGTGAGAAAGAATGTGAGTATGTGTATGACTGACAAGAGTGTAAACTCTTCTACTAAACAACACAGAAAAAGCATTTAACATTGTTTTTACAAATTATACACTTACAGTTTGTTTCATAGTCCATGAATACATATCATGCATCACGGTCAATTTTCATGATCTCTTTAGCATAATTGATGTAGTCATGAAGAAGCCCCATCAGCACATGTGACATCTTCTACATCATCCAGGGCAGTGTCCTCCTTTAAAACCACTGCTGCATCAGTTTAGAGGAAAGAACGTTCTCTTCTTTGACCAGCATTCATCCCAGTCACTGCCTGCTCTTCATCAGTGGCCTAGAAAGAGAAACACATTTGAAAAAATAAAACATTTAATTAAACTATCCATTTTCAGATAGAGGTGTATTCACATTCGTAAGGATAGGTAAATAATCTGTTTTATAATTTCCACACTTTGTGAGGTTGTTTAATGTCTCGGTCTACCACAGCTCATGTGAAGGCTATAATGGCAGCACTAGTGTGAGGGCATGTAATATTGTTTGAATAAATATTGCTTTCAGAAAACTTCTTTACTGAAACATTAAAACAGTCACATACCTCACAAATGTTCATGTACGTAGATGGCTGCTCTTCAAATGGTAGTTCACCAAAAAAAAAAAAAAAATCTTAATTTACTCTCCACATGTTGTTCCAGACTCATACAAACTCTGCTCATTTTTGGAAAACAAATAAATATATTTAATATTCTCTTAATTTGTGTCCTCCATTGCTAGTCTGGGAGACCAGTATTTTATTTTGAACATACATGTTTGCTATCATACAATTTAAGATTTATTCATATATAAATATCAGAATGAATTACTTCTACAATAACTCTATTTATGAGGCTTGAAAATACTGATTATCTAGACTATAAATGGATTAACAAAATTATGAGAAAATGAAAAATATATTCATTTCAATATATTCAAGTCTTATAGGTTTGGAATAGCATGAGGGCAAATAAATGATTTTTTTGTGTGAACTTTACCTTTAAGAGGGAAGACCAATAATGATTACTCTCCAAATTAGACAACTCCAAAGTTGGTTTGAGTCCTGCAATGAAAAACACGGACATCAATGGTTTTAATGAAATGAGCAGGTAATCACACAGTTGCTGCATCCAATTGTGAAGTAAACCGACAGGAGACAACAGAAACATTTATTTTCTAAATATAACTTACATAAAATCTCAAAAGAATGATGCTCTCCCATGTCTCTGGCTTTTAACATCTACAAAAATAAAAAACATACATTATTTTACTCTTAGTAAAAAAACAACAACAACTGATATCATGAAATTATGAAGTTTACTTGCCTTAAACCATCTTTCCCTCTCTTCAGAAGAAGCTGAGAAAACCACCTCCTCACACAAACAGACTTCTGTGTCCTTAACTCCAGTTAGTTTGAGTTTTGCAAAGAGGGACATCAATGGTTTCAATAAAATATGAACATATAATCACACTGTTGTTGCATCAAAATGTGAATTAAACAGGCAGGGCACAACAGAAACATTAAAAAAAAAAAAAAAAAATCACATCAGTCTCAAAAGAATGAAGTTATCTTGTCTCTGGATTTCAACATCTACAAAACAAGCATTATTTTAGTCTTAGTAAAAATAAATATAACTTGATGTTATTCTGAAGTTTACTCTCCTTAAATCCATCTGTCCATCTCTTCAGAAGAAGCTGAGAACACCTCCTCCTCCTCCTCAGACAGTCAGTCACTCTCACACAAACAGCTTCTGTGTCTTTAACTCTCGGCGCGAGGACAATGAAGACAAAGAGCTGGACAAGTTTGAAATATTACATGTAAAACATACTTTTAACAGTTACCACTTCAACAGCCTCAAAATAATAATGCTAGTCTTTACTATACAATGCCGTTTCCTTTAGGAGACTAACATACATTCAGTTTAACCGCGAAAAAAAAGACAAGTTAACATAAGCGTAACCGTGACCATAACCGTCTGTTAACGCCTCAAAACTTACAGATAATGTAAAATCTTATGTAAATATGACAAAATACATCAACGGATGTTATATTAAAATTACCTCTTCCGTTCAGTAACATTAAATGATGCCGTTAAGTCCTCCGTGTCGAAAACCGCGACCGTTTTTTTTTTTCTTCTTTTAAATATAACGTTAAGCACCTTTGTTTCCGCCTTTCATACAACTGGGTAAACAATAAACGATAACTTTACATTTTGAATATTTACTTACCATAGTCTTTCACTCGCTTCTCGCTTCTTTCACGATGAGAAAATGGCGGCTGCTCGCGTTCTCAAGCCAGCCCCGCTGGGTTACAACGGAGACCAATTTTCAACCCAAACTTGGGTTAAAACATCCCAAAATTCTATCCAACGGCCTCAACCCAGCATTTGGGTTGAAAAAACAACCCAGCGTTTTTTAGAGTGTATACTTAACAGTTTTTTGCTGAATGATTGTTTTCAGTTTTTTTAGAAAGTGACCTTGAGGTCTTGAAAGGAATTATATAAACCATGTATTAAGGCCAGCTTGTTTTTCAAACCAACAAAACAAACCTAGTACACCATCTCTGGTTTTTAGCAAAGGCAATATTACTTGTAGTGTGTCTGAAATAGCATCTGTGACCAATGAAAATGGAACAAAATGAAAGCATGTGCAGAAAATATGTCCTCTCACTAATGTTTATACTCTCCAATCCCTCATTCATTTGAAATGTTACTCACAACTGTAAATGGATTTTGAGATCAATGTTTCAGATTGCATGTGCTTCATTTAATGTTTGCTTACCCCTGAAAGACTGATCATCTGAATTTCATCATACACTGGTGTACAAATGAGAGATCTGAGAAGGCATGAAACAAGTTAACATCAGACAGGAAAGAGTGTGGTATATACTTATTTAGCATGTCCAAACAGGGCTCTAAACCGGTTCAAGGAACGGAAATGGAAACAAACAAAATTTTGACAGGAACAGAAACCAGAACCAGAAACGGAATAAAATTTTATAGTTCCAAACAGAACTGAAAATTTGAAATGGCCATTAACCGGTTTTGTTATATATACAGTATATATATATATATTCTGACATAGTTTCTAGATTATCACCCTGAGGAAAAATAAAGAAGTTGGAGGAGATGGAACAAGGGAGTGAGACAAGAAAGAGTGAACACAGTTCAAGTGTGACAGTAAAAAAAAATGCTAAAATGCTAATTTTATGGCACTGTCTTCCTCTCTCAATGAGGCATTGCTGCAGTGAAGGACATATTAATTATTGATACAGAGAGAAAGTCACCCTAGAAGTGGAATTTAACCCTCATAATTACAGTTGAGGATCTAATGTGGCTTAACCAGTGCTGTATTCAGTGATTGTGATATGATTATTGTTGCTGCTTGACATTCAGCATAGTGTATTGGGATGTTTTGCACTGGGTATTTTATTCTAGTCAGAACTAGTTGTCACAGCATGTTTGCAAAATAATCTAATTAAGATGTGTAAGTGTGGCCTCAGAGAGAAAAGGAGATCAAATAAAGTACATATGTGATGTACTCATTATAAATCTGTTGCTTTTTCTAAACAGTTCAGATCCAGACACACACAGTAGAGTATTTTTACATAGACATTGGCATGTGCTGCTTTTTACAGATCTTTCTGCTTGACAAAAGTTTGCTTGTGAAAAAAAAAACTTTTAGTGTATTTTTAACCTAAATATATGTAAATATATGTATCTTAATGTATTTTATTTCAAACAGTTAATTACAATTAAATGAAAATGTGTTATTGTTTACATTTATAATAAATGCAATTAGCTGAACTTAAGCTTTTAAACTTAATACAGTGCTTCTTTTAAAGTGCATCTTTATAATTCCATGATTGGTTCTATTGTCTTTTAAATGTGGTTGAAGTTTACGGTCAAGTATACTGACAAGCATTTACAGTAAACTACTAATTACTAAATGTTGTTTCTGTTAAAACTTTTTTTTAATTGGGAAACAACTCCAGGTGGGATGATTGTCTAAAACCCATATAGAATCATGCAATTCATTAAAAGATACCACTAACAACGGCCACCAAGGCATTCCATCACTGATGCCTCAAAAAGACATGCTTGTGAGAAGAGTTGGTGATGAAGGTGATGGTTTGAACTCTGAAGTGGTCAAGGAGCTGATCCGATCTGATGCTTCAAGCCAAAAAATTTGATGGAGTGTTTGGTTGTGACTAAGCATTGATCTTTGCTGAATTTAAAATAAGATTAAAATCTTCATGCTAGCTCCTTCAGTATCCCATGTCTGGAATTTTTTGGGACACATAGACTGCTGTCATACATAAGTTTCAGCTTATTCCCTCTGTGAACAAGTTTTGTTCTTTCTCTCTGCAACATGCACGAGGGGACCAGAAGAGGTATGCAGTGAAGCTTGGTTTTTCCTTTCAACGATTGGGGTCTGCAAATTCACAATATGTGCCCTCTCATGCACATTGACCTAAGGTTCACAGCTAAGGTTTCTCAGCCGGGTCCTGCTGAGGTCCACTCTCGATATTTTGACCCAGAAATGGTGCTCAGGCCTCTCATAGAAATGCATAGAAAACAGCAGAAGAGCATATGCTGGTCTCTGGATTCGATTCAACAAGTTTCATTGTGTTTAAGCAGTAACAGATCCATTGCACACACTTTGTCTCTCTCATGTTCTGCATATGTTGTTAACAGAACACAGGAGACTTGGTCTCAATTCATGGAGAGTTCAGAAGGACAATGTCTGCCCTCTCTTAGTTGCCCTGTTCTGCCCCTTTCAGTAAAGAATAGCCACCCTTCAAGGTGTCTCTATGCTTTGAAGTGGCATTTGATTAAGTCTCAGTGTAGCACGGTATGAATCCAGTGCATTGCCCTGTAGGAATTTTCTACAAGAGCATTTTCTCACTTGTGTATGTCATGGTTATTGATGCTGAGCATGTTCCTATAATAAGCGTCTCTTTTGGGAAATGCTTGATTGTCTCGGTTTAAGACAACTTGAGAAGTGCAGGCATGTTGGTGAGCCCTTCCTATTTTGGACCTAAGGTTACTTCCTCTTCGCTTTCACTTTTTGTCTTTTTAGAATTTCAAATTGCAAATTACTGGATTTCAACTGTGAAAATTAACTGAACAATGATAAATGTGACCATGACCATGCCTTTAGAATGTTAAGGATTTGCACTGACTAAATGAGCTGGCTGTTTAATTCTGACCAGTTGTTTGTTTGATCATCAGCCATAGTAGAGGTTCTGATATTACAAAGCAAATATTGTTGCATTGGGGAATGCTATGTTGAAAGTCTATGAGATGCATGCTTTGACTTGGTCAGAGGTTGTCACTCTGTCTGTGCAACTGCGCAAGTGTCAGTAATTATACTTATAATTATACGGTAATTATACAGAGTGACCTCCATAATTATTAAATTGAAGAAGTTTGGGAGAAGGACTATAATACGAGAAGTGACCAAGCACCTGATTGAGCTGCAGAGATCATGTGGAGAGATGGGAGGAACTTGCAGAAGATCAACCATCACTGCAACACTTCACCAGTCTGAATGCTTTATGACAGACTGGATTAACCCTAACCCTCAATACATGACATATGAAAGCCTGCTTGGGGGTCAGGGGTGTTTGGTGGAGGGAGAATAATAAATAAATAAATAAACAAATTCAAAAATAAATGACCTAAGGGTCTCTCAGATTCTCTGGTCTGATGAACATCCATTTCTAGCATCACGTATTGGAGGAAACCAGGCACCACTCATCACCTGCGGAATAACACTGCAACATTGAAGCATTGTGGTGGTAGCATCATGCTGTATGGGTATCTTTCAATGGCAGGGACTGGGGAACTGGGAAGGCTGAATGCAACAAAATACAAAGATATACTTAATTAAATCTGAATAGTTATTCAATGTGATATTTCAGTTAATATATGATATTTCAGATATTTCAGTGATATTTTTACATAACTTTTCACTTCTAGTTTATGAAAATGTAAATTTGGCCATACTACTCTTTTCTCATACTGTTATTTAGCCTACTAATCAGTAGGATGGTCACCATATTCAAATGCCATATTCAGCATGTATGTTGTCTACACCGGATTATCAGTGTTGCCACTGATCATCGTAGCCGAGGTCACCGTAGCCACCAGATCCAGTCTGTGTCCAGATCAGAGGGTCACTGCAGTCACCCGGATCCAGTACGTATCCAGACCAGATGGTGGATCAGCACCTAGAAAGGACATCTACATCCCTGAAAGACAGTGGAGACCAGGACAACTAGAGCCCCAGATACAGATACCCTGTAAAGACCTTGTCTCAGACGACCACCAGGACAAGACCACAGGAAACAGATGATTCTTCTGCACAATCTGACTTTGCTGCAGCCTGGAATTGAACTACTGGTTTCGTCTGGTCAGAGGAGAACTGGCCCCGCAACTGAGCCTGGTTTCTCCCAAGGTTTTTTTCTCCATTCTGTCACTGATGGAGTTTCGGTTTCTTGCCGCTGTCGCCTCTGGCTTGCTTAGTTGGGGACACTTCATCTACAGCGATATCGTTGACTTGATTGCAAATAAATGCACAGACACTATTTAACTGAACAGAGATGACATCACTGAATTCAATGATGAACTGCCTTTAACTATCATTTTTGCATTATTGACACTGTTTTCCTAATGAATGTTGTTCAGTTGCTTTGACACAATGTATTTTGTTTAAAGCGCTATATAAATAAAGGTGACTTGACTTGACTATTGAGAGGTGCTATTGTATTTCATGATGTACTACATATGCTTGCACAACTTCAAATAACAGGGTAAAGGGATTTGGAACATTTGTTTTCATACATTCAGCATTGTCCACAAAGGACAATGAAATCAATGAAAAAGAGAAAAATACATTTTAATGCATCCATTTTCTTCCAATCAAAACATGCAAATAATGACATTATCAGTCCGCAATTTCTTAAATTGCTCTCTGCATTTAGCTTTTTCACTGCCGGTTTGTAGTTTTAGTTATAGTGTCCAGTGAATTATGGCAGAATTGTATCCTGCAGTCTTCTTCAAATGCTGTGAGGCTGTCAAAACAGTTTTGTTCCTGTGGGCTGTAGATGAACACTTGTTATTGTCATACCTGCATCAGGCTGTCTGGTGAAGTTGAGCTGTACCTGTCATTCTCACCCCTCAATGACCTTGCTGTATCTTATCCAACTTTCATCTACTGTCAAACACTCTCTGTAGGTTCCCATTTTGGATATATTTTTATTATTATTTCTGTGTGTGTGTGTGTGTGTGTGTGTGTGTGTTTGTGTGTGTGTGAGAGAGAGAGAGAGATAGAGGGGGGGGGACCATAGGATGTGTAAGTGTGTCATTTAAGATTTAGCAGATTGTATTGGTTGTTACAAAAAATAAAAAATTAAATTGTTGCAAACTTGAAATGGCATTTGCATCCAAGTATACTTTTATAATCTGGCAAATTGTCCAAATTAAACAAAATATTAAAATAGAGCATTTAGATGTATGGCATGTATTATATTGTGTGATTACATTTGTGAAAATCTTTAAATGTTTGAGTGTGTGTGTGTGTGTGTGTGTGTGTGTGTGTGTGTGTGTGTGTGTGTGTGTGTGTGTGTGTGTGTGTGTGTGTGTGTGTGTGCAAAATAAGTACAGGAATGTTTATTAAAAGTAGTAGAGACATGAATTTTGATTTTATGTTTAATTATGAAAAATGCTTAATCACCAGACCAAATGCGTCTTGTTCATCCAAGTTACTCTCATCTTCACTTTTTCAAAATAGAAGGGGACCTAGGACGGATCCTTGTGGCACTCCATATTTTACTGATGATAAATGAGATGACTCCCCATTTAAGTAAACAAAATGGTAGCGATCGGACAGGTAGGATCTAAACCATCTTAGAGCCTGCCCTTGAATACCTGTATAGTTTTGTAATCTATCTATGAGTATGTCATGATCTATGGTGTCGAACGCATCACTAAGATCAAGTAAAACTAGAAATGAGATGCAGCCTTGATCTGACGCAAGAAGCAGGTCATTTGAAATTCTTCATACAGATCATTTTTGTGCAGGAAGATGCTCAATTGAGCAGACACAACGTTTTCTAAAATTTTAGACATAAATGGAAGATTTGAAATAGGCCTATAATTTGCCAGTTCACTAGGATCTAGTTTTGGTTTCTTAATAATAGGCTTAATAACTGCCAGCTCGAATGGTTTTGGGACGTGACCTAAAGATAACGACGAGTTAATAATATTGAGAAGTGGTTCTTCGGCTACAGGTAACAACTCTTTCAGTATTTTAGTGGGTACAGGATCTAATAAACATGTTGTTGGTTTAGATACAGTGATAAGTTTATTTAGCTCTTCCTGTCCTATATTTGTATAGCACTGCAGTTTATCTTTGGGTGCGATGGATGAAACTGAAGTGTTAGACGCTGTTGAATCTACATTCGCTATTGTATTTCTATTATATTCTATAATGTTATCTATTTTATCAGTGAGGAAATTCATAAAGTCATTACTATTTAACGTTGGTGGAATATTTGAATCAGGTGGCATCTGGTAATTTGTTAATTTAGCCACTGTGCTAAATAAAAACCTTGGATTGTTTTGGTTATTTTCTATGAGTTTGTGGATATGCTCTGCCTTAGCAGTTTTTAGAGCATGTCTATAGCTGGACATACTGTGTTTCCATGCAATTCTAAAAACTTCCAAGTAAGTTTTTCTCAATTTGCGTTCAAGACTACTAGTTACTTTCTTGAGAGAGTGAGTATTACTGTTATACCATGGCACAGTACATTTTTCTCTAACCTTTTTCAATTTGATGGGAGCAACAGCTTCTAATGTATTAGAGAAAATAGTGCCCATGTTGTCAGTCATTTCGTCTAATTCATGTGTATTTTTGGGTACAAATAGCAGTTGAGATAGATCAGGCAGGTTATTTGCGAATCTGTCTTTGGTGACTGGAACAATAGTTCTGCCAAGACGGTAACGCTGAGACATATAGTTAATATCAGTGATATGCAGCATGCACGATACAAGGAAATGGTCTGTAATATCATCACATTGAGATATCTATGTGTACGATATCTATAGCAGTAAGATCGATTCCATGCAATATAATTAAATCTAGTGTATGATTAAAACGATGAGTGGGCCTGGTGACATTTTGCTTGACTCCAAAAGAGTTTATTAGGTCAGTAAGTCCTAATGCATCATTTGTATTAGCAACGTGAATATTAAAATCTCCCATGATTAGCGCCTTATCAACTGTAACCAGAAGGTCTGAGAGGAAATCTGCAAATTCTTTTAGGAATTTTGTATACGGCCCTGGTGGTCTATACACAGTAGCCAGAGCAAGAGATACATTAGATTTCTTTTGCATGTCAGACAGTGTAACATTAAGCAGAAGTATTTCGAATGAGTTAAACCTGTATCCCGTTTTCTGGGTAACATTGAGAATATCACTATATATTGTTGCAAAACCTCCGCCACGACCAGTCTGACGGGGCTCATGCTCAGTAGTTAGGTGGAGTCGACTCATTTAGACCAAAATAATCATTTGGTTTTAGCCAGGTTTCAGTCAAGCAGAGTACATCAAAACTATTATCTGTGATCAATTTATTTACAATAACTGCTTTGGGTGTGAGTGATCTAATATTTATGAGCCCAAACTTTAAAGATTGTTTTTGTTCATTTACTTTACATGTTTCTGGTTTAATCATGATAAGATTTTTTCTATATACTACATTAAATTTATATTTTGACATCACTATTCGGGGAACAGACACAGTCTTAATAGATTGTACAGCGCAAGTACTTTTATCATTTAAGCGGGTGGAACAAAAGTCATCATAAGAGTTATTTGAGAATTGTCTAACTAGTCACATGGAGCGAAGTGTCCTGGAGATGTTGTCAGAGAGCAGCTCCGCTCCGACTCTGCTGGGGTGGAAGCCATCAGCGCGAAACGCTCCCAGAAAAGATTCCAGTTATTAACAAATAGCAGTTTCTGTTCTTTACACCATGACAACAACCATTCATTTAAAGCAAAAAGTCTACTGAATTTTTCGTGTCCTCGTCGATACGTGGGCAGTGGTCCTGACACGATGCGGGCGTCGTGCTGCGAACCGTCTCGATCAGGCTCCTGAAGTCCCTCTTCAGCGTCTCCGTCTGCCGAGAACACGAGCACCAGGGAAACAATGAGTGTGCACTTTACCTTCAGCTAACGTAGCACAGACGTGTCGGACGATGGAGTCTCCGATGATCACAGCGTCGCGTCCTGTCTCGCGGAGGGGAGCGAAGCGGTTCCGTGTGGAGATCTCGAAGACCAGAGGGGGAGAAGTCGTCGCCCGGGGCCTGGCTCGTGTCCTCCGCTGTGGACATCTGGGAAGTTCGTGTCCTGGGTGCACCGGGCCTGTTCAGAGAAACACACGGAGTAGACGTGGTGGGACTGTTAACAGCACGCTGTATACTTACCCCAGACTTGTGAGCATCAGCCCGGGATGATTCCAGCGTGGCTCTCCGCTCTCTCAGCTGGGACTGTCTCTCCTCCAGGTCGCGAATCTGCTTCCCTACGGCCTCGAGCTCGAGCTGCATTCGGTGTGTCCTCGCCTGCAATCAAAGGTAGACATTCATGCGCCATTAAAGCAAGTAACAGTGAGTACAGCAGTGGTAATGTGTGTGAATAGAGTTGTGTGTGAATAGAGTATTAGCAATGTAAGCGCAGTTAGCAGCAACCACGCCGCTGATGCTAACGGGCTATAAGCTAATAGCGGACCCAGGAGCTCAAAATAAAACTAGTGATAATGAGGCGATCTGATTGTTTTTGTTGTAGAATACAATAGAGGATATATTCACACGTCATATAAACGGAAACTATGGTGTATAAAATTTATTTTTAAGATAAAAATAGTCGATAAAAAGAATATAGTGACGGAGCTCAAACGCAGTACGGGCGCCATCAACAAACAGGAAGTGACGTAAATGTCAAGATTTAGGTTAATCAAAACCAAAGTAGTGATAGTTCATGAATCAGCATTTTGGTTGGTTTAAACTAGTGCTGTCAATTGATAAGAAAGAAAGAAAGAAAGAAAGAAAAAGAAAGAAAGAAAGAAAGAAAGAAAGAAAGAAAGATAAAAGATTTTAAATATACAGGTGCTGGTCATATAATTAGAATATCATCAAAAAGTTGATTTATTTCACTAATTCTATTCAAAAACTTGTATATTATATTCATACAAACACACAGTCTAATATATCTCAAAGAAAGGATTTTTAGAAATCTTGGCCAACTGAAAAGTACAAACATGAAAAGTATGAGCATGTACAGCACTCAATACTTAGTTGGGTCTCCTTTTGCCTGAATTACTGCAGCAATGTGGCGTGGCATGGAGTCGATCAGTCTGTGGCACTGCTCAGGTGTTAGGAGAGCCCTGGTTGCTCTGATAGTGGCCTTCAGCTCTTCTGCATTGTTGAGTCTGGCATATCGCATCTTCCTCTTTACAATACCCCATAGATTTTCTATGGGGTTAAGGTCAGGTGAGTTTGCTGGCCAATTAAGAACAGGAATACCATGGTCCTTAAAACAAGTACTGGTAGCTTTGGCACTGTGTGCAGGTGTCAAGTCCTGTTGGAAAATGAAATCTGCATCTCCATAAAGTTGGTCAGCAGCAGGAACCATGAAGTTCTCTAAAACTTCCTGGTATACAGCCGCAATTACCTTGGACCTCAGAAAACACAGTGGACCAACACCAGAAGATGACATGGCACCCCAAACCATCACTGACTGTGGAAACTTTACACTGGACCTCAAGCAACATGGATTGTGTGTCTCTCCTCTCTTCCTCCAGACTCTGGTACCCTGATTTCCAAAGGAAATGCTAAATTTACTTTCATCAGAGAACATAACTTTGGACCACTCATCAGTAGTCCAGTCCTTTTTGTCTTTAGCCCAGGCAAGACGCTTCTGACGCTGTCTGTTGTTCAAGAGTTGCTTGAAAAAAAGGAATGCGACAGCTGAAACCCATGTCTTGCATATGTCTGTGCGTAGTGGTTCTTGAAGCACTGACTCCAACTGCAGTCCACTCTTTGTGAATTTCCCCCACATTTTTGAATAGGTTTTGTTTCACAATCCTCTCCAGGGTGCGGTTATCCCTATTGCTTGTACATTTTTTCTACCAAATCTTTTCCTTCGCCTCTCTATTAATGTGCTTGGACACAGAGCTCTGTGAACAGCCAGCCTCTTTTGCAATGACCTTTTGTGTCTTGCCCTCCTTGTGCAAGGTGTCAGTGGTCGTCTTTTGGACAACTGTCAAGTCAGCCGTCTTCCCCATGATTGTGTAGCCTACAGAACTAGACTGAGAAACCATTTAAAGACCTTTGCAGGTGTTTTGAGTTAATTAGCTGATTAGATTGTGGCACCAGGTGTCTTCAATATTGGACCTTTTCACAATATTCAAATGTTCTGAGATACTGAATTTGGGATTTTCCTTAGATGTCAGTTATAATCATCAAAATTAAAAGAAATAAATATTTGAAATATATCAGTCTGTGTGTAATGAATGAATATAATATACAAGTTTTACTATTTGAATGGAATTAGTGAAATAAATCAACTTTTTTATTTCACCTATACATTTATAGTGCCCTCCATAAGCATTGGAACAGTAAAGACAAATAGCTTTCTCTGCTGTGGAGTCAAGACATTTGCATATATGATTAAAAGATGACTATGCGGCAAGTCAAGTCAAGTCACCTTTATTTATATAGCGCTTTAAACAAAATGCATTGCGTCAAAGCAACTGAACAACATTAATTAGGAAAACAGTGTGTCAATAATGCAAAATGACAGTTAAAGGCAGTTCATCATTGAATTCAGTGATGTCATCTCAGTTCAGTTTAAATAGTATCAATCATTTGCAATCATTTTCAATCAAAGTCGCTATTGCTGTAAATGAAGTGACCCCAACTAAGCGAGCCAGAGGCGACAGTGGCAAGGAACCAAAACTCCATCGGTGACAGAATGGAGAAAAAAAAAACCTTGGAAGAAACCAGGCTCAGTTGGGGGAAATGAAACCAGATGAAACCAGCAGTTCAATTCCAGCCTGCAGCAAAATCAGATTGTGCAGAATCATCTGTTTCCTGGGGTCTTGTCCCGGTGGTCGTCAGAGACAAGGTCTCTGAGACAAGGTCTTTACAGGGGATCTGTATCTTGGGCTCTGTCCTGGTCGCCACTGTCTTTCAGGGCTGTAGAGGTCTTTTCTGGGTGCTGGTCCACCATCTGGTCTGGATACATACTGGATCTGGTTGCTATGGTGACCGCGGAATATGAGAGAAACAGACTAATATTAGTGCAGATGCCATTCTTCTAATGATGTAGCAAGTACATCGGGTGTTATGGGAAGTGTTCCCGGTTCTCCTAATTAATACAACCTAAAAATCCTTTAATTGATTTGGATATTAGAAGCAAATTAGTGTGTAATGTGTAAGCCAGGTTAAAGAGATGGGACTTTAATCTAGATTTAAACTGCAATAGTGTGTCTGCCTCCCGAACAATGTTAGGTAGGTTATTCCAAAGTTAAGGCGCCAAATAGGAAAAGGATCTGCCACCCACAGTTGATTTTGATATTCTAGGTATTATTGACAGGACCGGGCTAATATGGTCATATACCCTGGTTCTAGTAAGAACACTTGTTGCTGCAGTTTGGACTAACTGTAGTTTGTTTAGTGTGCAGATCAATCACATAATAAAGCATTACAATAATCTAACCTTGAGGTCATAAATGCATGGATTAACATTTCTGCATTTGACATTTATAGCATAGGCCATAATTTAGATATATTTTTGAGATGGAAAATGCAGTTGTACAAATGCTAGAAATGTGGCTTTCTAAGGAAAGATTGTTATCAAATAGCACACCTAGATTCCTAACTGATGACGAAGAATTTACAGAGCAGCCATTGAGTCTTAGACAGTGTTCTAGGTTATTACGTGCAGAGTTTTTAGGTCCTATAATTTACACCTCTGTTTTTTTCAGAATTTAGCAGTAAGAAATTACTCGTCATCCAGTTTTTTATATCGACTATGCATTCCATTAGTTTTTCAAATTGTTGTGTTTCACCTGGCCGCGAAGAAATATAGAGCTGAGTGTCATCAGCATAACAGTGAAAGCTAACCATGTTTCCTGATGATATCTCCCAAGGGTAACATGTAAAGTGTGAAGAGTAGCGGCCCTAGTACTGAGCCTTAAGGTACTCCATACTCCATACTTGTGATCAATATGATACCTCTTCATTCACTGCTACGAATTGATGGCGGTTATATAAATACGACTTAAACCATCCTAATGCACTTCCATTAATGCCAACAAAGTGTTCTAGTCTATGCAAAAGAATGTTGTGGTCAATAGTGTCGAACGCAGCACTAAGATTCAGTAGCACTAATAGAGAGATACAACCACGATCAGATGATAAGACAGGTCATTTGTAACTCTAAGGAGAGCAGTCTCAGTACTATGATATGGTCTAAATCCTGACTGGAAATCATCACAGATACCATTTTCTCTATGAAGGAATATAATTGTGAGGATACTACCTTTTCTAGTATCTTGGACAGAAAAGGGAGATTCGAGATCGGCCTATTTTTGATTAGTTCATTGGGGTCTAGTTGTGTTTTTTTGATGAGAGGCTTAATAACAGCCAGTTTGAAGGTTTTGGGGACATATCCTAATGACAGTGAGGAATTAATAATAGTCAGAAGAGAGGATCTATGACTTCTGGAAGCACCTGTTCTAGGAGCTTAGATGGAATAGGATCTAACATACATGTTGTTGGTTTAGATGATTTAACAAGTTTATACAATTCTTCCTCTCCTATAGTAGAGAAAGAGTGGAACTGTTCCTCAGGGGATCTATAGTGCACTGTCTGATGCGATACTGTAGCTGATGGCTGAATGGTTAAAATTGTATCCCTAATAGTATTGATTTTAGAAGTAAAGTAGTTAATAAAGTCCTTACTGCTGTGATGTTGTGAAATGTCAACGCTTGTTGACGCTTTATTTTTTGTTAAATTATCCACTGTATTGATTAAATACCTGGGGTTATGTTTGTTTTCTTCTAGAAACAAACTTCTTCTAGAGAAGAAAAGTAATCGAATCCAGCAGTTTTTAATGCTTTTCTGTAGGATAGGTTACTTTCCCACCAAGCAATACAAAATACCTCTAGTTTTGTTTTCCTCCAGCTGCGCTCCATTTTCCGGGCTGCTCTCTTTAGGGTGCGAGTGTGCTCATTATACCATGATGTCAGACTGTTTTCCTTAACCTTCCTTAAGCATAAAGGAGCAACTGTATTTAAAATGCTAGAAAAGAGAGAGTCCATAGTTTTTGTTACATCATCAATTTGTTCTGAGGTTTTGTATATGCTAAGGAATTCGGATACATCAGGAAGATTACTTACAAAGCAGTCTTATGTGGTAGAAGTGATGGCTCTACCATACTTTTAACAAGAAGTAGAATTTACAGTTTTGGCTATATGAAGTTTGCACAAAACTAAATAATGATCTGAGATATCATCACTTGGCTCCATAATTTCAACACCATCAACATCAATTCCATGTGACAGTATTAAATCTAGAGTATGATTTCAATAATGAGTAGGACCTAAGACATGTTGTCTAACCCCAATAGAGTTCAGAATGTCTATACACAAATCTGCTGTGAATTCTATGGGCGTCGCCATCTTGCCTGCCGCCATTACTGCGTGCCTGCGAAGTGTGATGGTGTGACACTTGCCAGTGCCCTCTAATGACATTTCATTGAAAGCGGATCCTGCTCGTTAAAGATAATGTCTGGTGAAAGGGAACTTTGGGTAGATGATGTTAGGCAGTGGACAAAACATACTGATAAAGGTAATTTATTGACAACATAATGTAAAAAATATGTAATGTAATTAAGAATTGTATTAGTTGATGACAACAATAAAACCGAACGCTGTCATTAACAGCTTTGTTGCTTATATGTTCACAAGTTTCAAATAACTATTAGGCCATCCTTAAAAATATTATTGTTTGCCAATCCCCCTTTTAGTCCGTACGATTTGCCGATTGTAATTGTGTTAAGACCCACAGATTTTTTTTTACTCTTCAAACAACTAATACAAATGCAATAAAATGTGAGACACACGCAACTGATGCCACACATCCCTTTTCTAATGTACAGAAAAATCACGAAGCAAATAGGACACGGAGACCTACAGACTAGACAGAGCAGGAGACTTGATAGATGATAGAAGAAAAAAAACTCAGCTCTCAGATTCTGTCAATTTTGTTACGAAATTCAAACAATAAATACTCCTCCATCTTGACCAGGAACTCTGTGTAATCCGTATAGCCGTGAACATGGGCAGTCAATATGCAACAAAGGTTTGTGAATTTCACAAACGGTTTTATTACAGGCCTGTAGTTTTGTGCTGTTGTTAAAACAGCCAACCACACAACACGCTTTTCCCGGCATCACTGGACAGCATACGTACTAAAAAAACTAAATAAAAATAACTTTTCGTACAGCTTGAGCTAACATCTGCTACAGCCGCCTACAGGACCAACACACTACTTCTGCTGCTTCCTTAGCAGCAAAGGCAAGGAGTAATGGCGGCGCTGCTTTACTTCTGTGTTTTGCCGGATTTGTCTATAAATGCTGATCCCAATGCATTTTTTTCATTATCAGCATCGATATTAAAATCATCAACTATTAAAACTTTATATGCAGCCACAGCACTAACTCGGATGTAAAATCAACAAACTCTATAATAAAGTCTGTATGGTGCCCTGGTGGCCTGTATACAGTAGCCAGAAAAAACATCACAGCGCATTTATCATTAAAATTTTGTTCTCTGGATAATGTTATATGAAACACCATTAAACGAGTTATACTTGAAGTCTGCCCTCTGAGAAATCCTGAAAACATTGTTATAAATTGAAGCAACACCTCTCCCTTTGCCTTTTGGACGTGGCTCATGATTATAACAGTAATCTTGGGGGATGGACTCATTTAAAATAATGTAATCACCAGGTTTTAGCCGGGTTTCTGTCAAACAGAGCACATCTAGATTATGATCAGTGATCATGTTATTTACAAAAAGTGCTTTCGTAGAAAGGGATCTGAAATTCAATAAGCCAAGCTTTATCATTTGTTTATCCATATTGCATCTTTTTTTTATTTATTGAACCTCAATTAAATTGTTCCTCTTAAATTGGTTTGGGTGTTTTTTGTATTTTCTAGTTTGGGTAACAGACACAGTCTCTATAGTGTGATATCTAGGTGAAAGAGTCTCTATGCACTGAGAATAAACTGACCTCTGTGGTGTGAGGCGGCTAGCAGACGGTTGGTTTAGCCAGTCTGTCTGCTTCCTGACCGGGGCCCCTGTTAGTCAAGTCAAGTGACCTTTATTTATATAGCGCTTTAAACAAAATACATTGCGTCAAAGCAACTGAACAACAAGTATAAGTCAAGTATAAACTCTATGACTATGTGCCATATTTCTAGAGAGAAGAGAAGCACCACCCCAGGAAGGATGAAGACCATCTCTTTTCAACAGGTCAGGTCTGCCCCAAAAGCTCATCCAATTGTCTATGAAACCTATGTTACTCTGCAGCACCACTTAGACATCCAGCCATTGAGTGATGACAATCTGCTATGCATCTCCTCACCACGGCAAGCAGGGCGGGGCCAGAGCATGTTACAGTGTCTGACATTGTGCTTGCAAGTTCACACACCTCTTTAATGTTATCTCCGAATGGCGAAGTTGAACATCATTAGCGCCGGCATGAATAACAATCTTACTGTATTTACGTTTAGCATTTGCCAGCACTTTTAAATTTACCAAGATGTCAGGTGCTCTGGCTCCCGGTAAACATTTGACTGTGGTGGCTGGTGTCTCTATATTCATGTTCTCAGTGGGTGCATCACTGAGTGGGGAGAACCTGTTTAATGTTTTGATAGGCACAGAAGAGTGGTGTTTTGACCCGCGACTATGCCGCCTCACTGTCACCCAGTTGCCCTGCTGCAGGGGCTCTGTTGTCGGATCCGGATAATGTACAGGACTCCCTGAGCTAGATGCATCCAAAGCCGTATCTAGAGCCCTCACATTCTTACTGTCCTCAGTTAAAGTTTGTATGTGTGTCTCTAATTCTGAAATCTTTTCTGTCAGCCTATTTCTCTGCATTTATCACATGTGAATCTCTCACCTCCGACAGAGATAGATAAACTATAAATGTGGCAAGCAGTGCAAATAACAATAGCAAGAGAAGCCATTACTCACCGTGCTTAAAGAAAAATTCTTACCACAGATGTTTGATGAACTTGTGAAAAACTGGAGAGAGAGAGTAGTGAGAAAGAGTAGAGGAGAAAAGAAAACAGCGATAGATACGAATGGAAATGCTAATGGAAAGCTAACGAGTGCTAACGCGATGCAGGTGCACTCATGGAGCTGCACTCATGAATTTACAATAAAAGTGAACCATCAAAATTCTTCAAAATAGGTCTTATAATTAACATATAATATGATATTGATATCATATTAACATTAATTAATTGATATGATATCATATTAACATTATAAATTACTTATAATTATAATTAAGTTTTTTCAGAATTTAGCAGTAAGAAATTACTCCTCATCCAGGATTTTATATAGACTATGCATTCCATTAATTTTTTAGTTAAATAAATTGGTATGTTTTTCCGGGCCGCGAAGAAATATCAAGTCAAGTCACCTTTATTTATATAGCGCTTTAAACAAAACAGATTGTGTCAAACAGTGAGTATTTGGATGTGCTAAGGAATTGAGATAAATCAGGAAGATTAGTTACAAAGCAGTCTTTTGTGGTAGAAGTGATGGTTCTACCGTACTTGTAACAAAGTGTAGAATTTACAGTTTTAGCAATATGAAGTTTACACGAGATAAACTTCAGTTTACACATAATGATCTGTGATATCATTGCTTGGCTGCATAATTTCAACACCCTAAACATCAATTCCATGTGACAGTATTAAATCTAGAGTATGATTTTGATTATTATTATTATTTATATTTAACCATTTGCTGTAGCCCAAGCACAATCCCAAACACACTATGGCTACGGCTGTAATAGGGAGAACAAACATTGTATGCAGGGTCTCTATTCTCAGGGCTTGAAAGTATCTGGCTTGGTGGCTATGTTGGCTGAGGATACATTCTGGTGATAGGGTGTGCACTTGGCTATGCTTGGGGACTTGAGCGGGCACTGGGCTGAGCTTGGGGACTGGAGCCATCACTGGGTTGTACTCAGGGACTGGTGTCCTCAGGGGACTATACTCTGGAATGGACTCATTAATGAATTCAGTGGCTAGAGAAAACTTGTGACGGAGGTCGAGGAAGTGAGCCAATTCTGGGGCTTGAGCTGACACTGAAGCGGACTTGGGGGCTGGAGCAGAAGACCGTTTCTTTTTCCTCAGCCTCCTTCTTTGAGCTGAAGTTTTAAAGGTCTCAGGATGGTGCTGAAACTCTGAAAACTCTGAAACTCTTGTAAGGGAAACAGGTCAATTTAGCTCAAAGGGAATCGTTTAAGATTTTAAAGGGAATTTGAACAGAATCACTGTTTCACGGCTGATCACTGAGACGCCGTGCGATTCACTGAACGAGCCGTTTAACATCAAATCTGCGCTGGATATTAATATCCAAACTATAGTGAAAACACTATCAATTAGCACAGTAACAAGATCGGCAGTTTAAGACATTAACTTGTAAGCACAAAACCCAAGATACTTCTCTTTTCAATATGAATACGGCTTTATTAGATAAATCTAAGACATATAAACTAATCTAACACACAAATGCATGCACTCACACATTCACACAAGTTGCATGAAGATCGAAAGTTAGGGAAAGATGAGTTTAAGAGAATGGAAATGTGGAATCCCAAGTTTACAGCAATACGTTAAATTGCATAGACATGAACAACCATCAATCACGTAATTAGCCCTCGCATTGAGTTCCTCAATGAGGTTAAAATTATATTAGATACACCAGTAAAAGTCACAGTCTGGAGGTTACTTGCGTCTCCTGTGAAAAGGGAGTCCCCTTTGTTGTCGTTGAAAGGGGATTTTCGATGTCGCTGATTGGCTGGAAGTTCAGTAGTCGCTGAAGTGAAGTCTTGGGAAGCCCTGGTTGGGCGTTGGCTGAAGACGGAGTTGTGTGCGGGTTGAAGTTGAAACTCGACGTTACAAAACTTAACTCAGAACACGAAACTCTCAAGCGGAAAAGAAAAGAAATAAAGTTTGACGAGACTTTCTGGTGTTTCTTCTCATCGTGGCTAAGTAGCAGCAGGCGTGCAGGCTGAAGCACGCTGGAACCGCGGTCAAAGAACAGTGATGACAAACAGCATGGCTAAAAGCTAAAGCTAAGAAGCAAAGCTAAAAGCTGGCATGACTGATAGCAAAAGCAAGGCTAGAACTAAAAGCAGACATGACTGATAGCAGAAGCATAGCTAGAGACTAAAAGCAAGATTTTATGGTGTCCTAAGTATTTAAACTGGCCTGTTGGCCACACCTCAAATGTTGTATTGACCAATCAGATATTGTCTTGGCTCGGGGGTATCATAAATCATATGTTTATCTTACCAAGCATGTGGTCCGAGTTTTCCCGCTCTTGCAGGGTCTAATTTTGGACATTATTTCTATAACACGAATATGATACATTTGACAAATATTTGATTGTCAGAACTATTTCAAGCAAGCAGATTCGATTACAAAGATACTAGACATGAATATGTATCCTTAAGCTATCCCATAGTTATTAAAAGACATACACAATAAGTGATTATAACATGATAGTCAAATGTGTGGGTTACATGCAAATGAATATGGAGTTAAGCGATGGACTGATATTCATTTAGAGGTCATTTTGGAGTTCATTTTGGTCCATATATATGTACAAAAGACAGTTTCTTTGTCATTCTCTTGGCAAAGAATTCTGTGGAGACCAGAGGTTCAAAGCCCCTTCCCCCTTAGGAATTTCAGTCTGGTTCTGCTGGGTGGGGGAAGTAAAAAGATCTTGTGTAGTACTCTCATGGGTTTAAACATGATGTCCGGTGTTGCTTATCAATTACGAACAACAAATTTGACAAATCTCTTCTTCAAATTGAAATTGTCAATAATTGTTTTAGTGGTGTTAATGTTGAAAGCTGTTCTGTGAAAGCATTGGTTGGTTGGTTGGTTATCTTGCTTGGGACTTGTGGCACAAAATGTTTTATGACTTCCTGTTGCCTTACTGAGGAATTCAGCTCGTGTTTCAGCCACAGCCCTGATCGACTCTTTAATTTGACTGGTTCGAGTCATTTCTGCTACACTCTGGAGCAAATTTGTTGGCAGACAGACTGGCTAAACCGACCGTCTGCTAGCTGCCTCCCGTCACAGAGGTCAGTTAATTCTCAGCACATAGAGACTTTTTCACCTAGATATCACACTATAGAGACTGTGTCTGTTCCCCGAACTAGAAAAAACAAAAAACGTCCAAACCAAGTTAAGATTAACAATTTAATTGAGGTTCAACAAATAAAAAACAGAAGCAATATGGATAAACAAATGATAAAGCTTTGCTTATTAAATATCAGATCCCTTTCTACGAAAACACTTTTTGTAAATAATATGATCACTGATCATAATATAGATGTACTCTGTTTGACAGAAACCTGGCTAAAACCTGATGATTACATTATTTTAAATGAGTCCACCCCCCAAGATTACTGTTATAAACATGAGCCACGTCTAAAAGGCAAAGGTGGAGGTGTTGCTTCATTTTATAACAACGTTTTCAGGATTTCTCAGAGGGCAGGCTACAAGTATAACTCGTTTGAAGTAATGGTACTTCATATAACATTATCCAAAGAAACAAATGTTAATGATAAATCCCCTGTTATGTTTGTACTGGCTACTGTATACAGGCCACCAGGGCACCATACAGATTTTATTAAAGAGTTTGGTGATTTTACATCCGAGTTAGTTCTGGCTGCAGATAAAGTTTTAATAGTTGGTGATTTTAATATCCATGTTGATAATGAAAACGATGCATTGGGATCAGCATTTATAGACATTCTGAACTCTATTGGTGTTAGACAACACGTTTCAGGACCTACTCATTGTCGAAATCATACTCTAGATTTAATACTGTCACATGGAATTGATGTTGATGGTGTTGAAATTATTCAGCCAAGTGATGATATCTCAGATCATTATTTAGTTCTTTGCAAAATTCATATAGCCAAAATTGTAAATTCTACTTCTTGTTACAAGTATGGAAGAACCATCACTTCTAACACAAAAGACTGCTTTTTAAGTTATCTTCCTGATGTATCCAAATTCCTTAGCATATCCAAAACCTCAGAACAACTTGATGATGTAACAGAAACTATGGACTCTCTCTTTTCTAGCATTTTAAATAAAGTTGCTCCTTTACGCTTAAGGAAGGTTAAGGAAAACAGTTTGACACCATGGTATAATGAGCATACTCGCACCCTAAAGAGAGCAGCCCGAAAAATGGAGCGCAGCTGGAGGAAAACAAAACTAGAGGTATTTCGTATTGTTTGGCGGGAAAGTAACATATCCTACAGAAAAGCATTAAAAACTGCTAGATCCGATTACTTTTCTTCTCTTTTAGAAAAAAAAAACAAACATAACCCCAGGTATTTATTCAATACAGTGGCTAAATTAACGAAAAATAAAGCCTCAACAAGTGTTGACATTTCCCAACACCACAGCAGTAATGACTTTATGAACTACTTTACTTCTAAAATCGATACTATTAGAGATAAAATTGCAACCATTCAGCCGTCAGCTACAGTATCACATCAGACAGTGCACTATAGACCCCCTGAGGAACAGTTCCACTCATTCTCTACCATAGGAGAGGAAGAATTGTATAAACTTGTTAAATCATCTAAACCAACAACATGTATGTTAGACCCTATACCATCTAAGCTCCTAAAAGAGGTGCTTCCAGAAGTCATAGATCCTCTTCTGACTATTATTAATTCCTCATTGTCATTAGAATATGTCCCCAAAACCTTCAAACTGGCTGTTATTAAGCCTCTCATCAAAAAACCACAACTTGACCCCAATGAACTAGTTAATTATAGACCAATCTCGAATCTCCCTTTTCTGTCCAAGATACTAGTAAAGGTGGTATCCACACAATTATATTCCTTCTTAGAGAAAAATGGTATATGTGAGGATTTCCAGTCAGGATTTAGACCGTATCATAGTACTGAGACTGCTCTCCTTAGAGTTACAAATGATCTGCTCTTATCATCTGATCGTGGGTGTATCTCTCTATTAGTTTTATTGGATCTTAGTTCTGCGTTTGACACAATTGACCACAACATTCTTTTGCATAGACTTGAACACTTTGTTGGCATCAGTGGAAGTGCATTAGCATGGTTTAAATCGTACTTATATGACCGCCATCAGTTCGTAGCAGTGAATGAAGATGTATCCCATCGATCACAAGTGCAGTATGGAGTACCTCAAGGCTCAGTACTAGGGACGCTACTCTTCACGCTTTATATGTTACCCTTGGGAGATATCATCAGGAAACATGGTGTTAGCTTTCACTGTTATGCTGATGATACTCAGCTCTATATTTCTTCGCAGCCCGGTGAAACACACCAATTTGAAAAACTAATGGATTGCATAGTCAATATAAAAAACTGGATGACGAGTAATTTCTTACTGCTAAATTCTGAAAAAACAGAGGTGTCAATTATAGGACCTAAAAACTCTGCTTGTAATAACCTAGAACACTGTCTAAGACTTGATGGTTGCTCTGTCAATTCTTCGTCATCAGTTAGGAACCTAGGTGTGCTATTTGATCGCAATCTTTCCTTAGAAAGTCACGTTTCTAGCATTTGTAAAACTGCATTTTTCCATCTCAAAAATATATCTAAATTACGGCCTATGCTCTCAATGTCAAATGCAGAAATGTTAATCCATGCATTTATGACCTCAAGGTTAGATTATTGTAATGCTTTATTGGGTGGTTGTTCTGCACGCTTAGTAAACAAACTACAGCTAGTCCAAAATGCAGTAGCTAGAGTTCTTACTAGAACCAGGAAGTATGACCATATTAGCCCGGTCCTGTCAACACTGCACTGGCTCCCTATCAAGCATCGCATAGATTTTAAAATATTGCTTATTACTTATAAAGCCCTGAATGGTTTAGCACCTCAGTATTTGAATGAGCTCCTTTTACATTATAATCCTCTACGTCCGCTACGTTCTCAAAACTCAGGCAATTTGATAATACCTAGAATATCAAAATCAACTGCAGACGACAGATCCTTTTCCTATTTGGCGCCCAAACTCTGGAATAACCTACCTAACATTGTTCGGGAGGCAGACACACTCTTGCAGTTTAAATCTAGATTAAAGACCCATCTCTTTAACCTGGCATACACATAACATACTAATATGCTTTTTTATCCAAATCCGTTAAAGGATTTTTAGGCTGCATTAATTAGGTAAACCGGAACCGGAAACACTTCCCATAACACCCTATGTACTTGCTACATCATTAGAAGAATGGCATCTACGCTAACATTTGTCTGTTTCTCTCTTGTTCCGAGGTCACAGTGGCCACCAGATCCAGTCTGTGTCCAGATCAGAGGGTCACTGCAGTCACCCGGATCCAGTACGTATCCAGACCAGATGGTGGATCAGCACCTAGAAAGGACCTCTACATCCCTGAAAGACAGTGGAGACCAGGACAACTAAAGCCCCAGATACAGATCCCCTGTAAAGACCTTGTATCAGAGGAGCACCAGGACAAGACCACAGGAAACAGATGATTCTTCTGCACAATCTGACTTTGCTGCAGCCTGGAATTGAACTACTGGTTTCGTCTGGTCAGAGGAGAACTGGCCCCCCAACTGAGCCTGGTTTCTCCCAAGGTTTTTTTCTCCATTCTGTCACCGATGGAGTTTTGCCGCTGTCGCCTCTGGCTTGCTTAGTTGGGGACACTTTATCTACAGCAATATCGTTGACTTGATTGCAAATAAATGCACAGACACTATTTAACTGAACAGAGATGACATCACTGAATCCAATGATGAACTGCCTTTAACTATCATTTTTGCATTATTGACACTGTTTTCCTAATGAATGTTGTTCAGTTGCTTTGACGCAATGTATTTTGTTTAAAGAGCTATATAAATAAAGGTGACATTGACATTGACATTGGCTAAAGTGGACTCAGCGGCTGGAGAGTTTGAGAGCACAGGCCTTGGGATGCTTGCTGCTTATGCTGACATCAGCAGTGGATCTACTGCGCTGGATACTAGTCTTTTCCACCCTGAGATGGATCGGTTGGCAGGCATGATGGCTGGAGAATGGCCTTCTGTCACATTCACAGAAGAGGATGACAAATGATTGATTGATTGATTGATTGATTGATTGATTGATTTATAGCACTTTATTGTCCGTGTACACGGAAATTTGTCTTGCAATACAAGCTCCAACAACTACAATGCAACAACCTACAAAAACAAACTAAAAACATATAAGCATCAGTAACAACATAAATAGATAGTTAGTTAATATGATGGTGGGCCCTGCCCCATCTGCCCTTCAAGAGTAGACTTCAATATCCATAAAAATATAAATAAAAATAAAAGTAGGTAGGAATTAACACTTCTTTACTCTCCCGTATTTATTCAGCAGAGATATGGACAGAGGAACAAATGAGTATTTATATTTGTTCTTTCTGCAGTCTGGAACCCTATAATGCCTGCCAGAGGGCAGGAGTTTATACTCCCGCTACAACACATGGGAAGAGTCCTGGTGTCTGATGGTGTCTGATGGTGTCTGATGGATTCTCCACTGAGTGTTCCACCAATTTGGAGCAGATTCCCAGGAGCCGTAGAATCCTGGCCTTCAGATGAGCAGAGAGACCCCCAAACCACACTGCACCTCCATACTGCAGAATGCTTTGTATTGATGACACAAAGAAAAGATACAGGATCTCACTGCTCACTCCGAAAGACCTAAGTCTCCTTAAAAAATAAATTCTCTGCTGTACTTTGCTGCAGATATAGTCTACATGATAAGTCCAGGAAAAGTCACTATCCACGTACACTTCAAAGATATTTGAACAATGATTTTTGTTTTATGGTTTGATTGTGAATGATTAATGGTGTAATGTTGCACTCCTGAGAGGTGCCAAAGACAATCTCCTCAGTCTTCTGTGTATTGAGGATGAGGGCATTTAGAGTTTTCACATGGGCAAAGGTGTTTTTAGGAGTGTAACTTGCAGACGCCAGACCACTGATTCATCAAACCTGCTTTCCTTCAGTCCCTGTTCTTCTCTCTTCTGAGTATGTTGTAGTAAGTAACGAATATGCTTCGGGGAAATGTATTGGAGTAAAAGTATACATTTTAATTAGACAATGTAGTGGATTAAAAGTTGGCTGAAATATAAAAACTCAGTTAAAGTACAGATACTCCCAAAAAATACTTAAGTACTGTTACAAAGTATTATTACTTCATTACATTACACCACTGCCGTTATTTCTCTTAATAAATAATGATGAGTATATATTTTATGTTCTGATTAAGCAACATATTGTCACATTTCTTCCATTTTCTGTTTTCTTGTTCTTGTTTTTGTTTTGATTCCATTGACATCTCTCCTTTGATTAGCTTATTCTGTTTACCTGTATTTGTTACTCATCTCATTAGTTCCCTCGTTTAGGTGCTGTATAAGTTCTCCCTGTTATGTTCAGTCCTTTGCCAGTTATTAGTTTATGTGGATTTGCTTTTGCTCTGCTCTGTTGGATTTTCTCTGTTGTTTCCCTGTGGATTATTAAAGACTGCGGATTCTCTTCATCGTTGTGAGCTTTTAAAGCTTAAGCAAACTGTGATAGAATAACTGGCCTAAGATGGCGTGTTTCCCTTTGTGTAGTTTTCTGATTTTGGAATGTCTTTAGTTTTATGTTTATGGATCGCCCCGAATTCCTCCTCTTCTGCCTGCTGGAGCAGGGGGAACTCACCCTCTAGGACCACACCAGACTTTTCTTAGAAATCTCAAACTATACCAGCTACCCAGAAGCTTGTTTTACATCATGAGGCTCAACACCATGTGCGGAGATGTTCTTTGAGGGGATTTTGCGACTTCATCGTGTCCGTTTGTCTGCCCTGAACTGTCTGAACTGTCTATCTGCCCTGAACTGTCCATCTGCCCTGAACTGTCCATCTGCCCCATCATGACCATGGTGGTCGTGCCAGAACTCTTAAACTGTCCTGCAGTGGCCTGTCAGTCCACCAGATCTGCTGGGCTCCTTCGTTTCTCTGGCTCTGCCTTGATCAGTTGTTGACTCCTCATCACCTCAGGGCTCCACTCCTCCGGCTGTGCCTCATCAATCCATCCCATGACTCCTCTGGGCTCCTCTTTCCATCTCCTCCTTCCAGCTTCACCTTGGTCCTCTGTCACTCTGTCTCCACTGTGGCCTTCCGGATCCCTGCCTACACCTCGGTTCCCTGAGCCATCTGCTCCACCTTGGCCCTCCGGATCCTTACAGTTGCCTTGGCTCTGCGGCTCTCCATCTCTGACCCCAGGCTCCACTCCCACCTGCTCTGCTGCTGTTGGTTGTCCCCCTTGAGTTGTCAGCCCTTCCTCCACCATGGATCCTCCCTCCATCTGGTTTATTGATTTTTATTTTATGCCAAAACTCATTAGGATATTAGGTAAAGATTGTGTTCCATGAAGATATTTTGTAAATTTCCTGCGGGAAATCATATTTATTTATCTTTCAGATGATATATAAATCTCAATAATAAAAAAATACCCTTATGGCTGGTTTTGTGGTCCAGGGTTACATACTTAATGTATACAAAGCATAAATCAGATTTCAGATTGAGCACTCATTTGTAACACATGTTGAGCGTTCAGGGTTAATCATGATCATCTAATGTTCACTACTGTGTATGTATAAGAACATAACTTTTTAATACACAGGGGAAATTCCTGACATTAAACAAATAACCATTTACAAGTTTAGGAAGTTTGCATTGCTAGCAAAAAATGCTTACTTGTTAGGTGATGTTTTCTTATTAGATTTGGAAAATTTCCTATTAATTCAGTAGAATATATGGGAATACATCCTCTCTTAAATCTCCCTCTTTGCCATCAAAGCCCCTCCAGGGTACATCCCACTTAAATGGCTGATCTGATGAAGGACCTGGATAAAGGTCCAGGTAGCCGAGCTGCGCCGCACCACAGATCTCTCTCTCCGTGCTACCAAGCAGGCCGCCTCTTCCATGGGCAGGTCTGTGGCAGCCATGGTGGTAATGGAGAGACATCTGTGGGTGAACCTAGCAGACATCTGGAAGAAAGAATGGGGCTTTCTTCTCGATGGTCCCGTTTCACCTTCTGAACTTTCCTCCATCGAGACGGTAGTCGAGAAGTTCAGGGAGGCGAGGGCGTGCTCAGCTGCCTTCAAATCCTTCATTTCACGAAGGTCCAGGTCCGAGCCCGAACAACATAGGGTTCTTGGCCCGTTTCAATCTGAGGATCAAAGACTGCACAGAAGGCTAGTGTCACAACTCGCGCTCCTCCCCCACCTGCGGGATAGGGAGTAAGAGAAATCGTGGGTCATGAGGAGGCAAGCAGGACCTAAGGGATGTGATCCAGACGAGGCAGCGTTCTCGTCCGAATCTGAGCGATACCTAGGTATCTACTTCTTCCCTTTGGGGGTTTTTAACTCCTGCTTTTATCCTCCCCTTCCTAGTTCCCCTGTAACCACCAGCTCTCCACCTGATCTAGGTTAGGTGGAAACTTCTCGCATAACAGTCTTCTTTGCTGGACCTATGATGTTTTTGGCTAGTTCTATGTTCATAGCAACCACCTTACTGATGGTCCGAACTAAAAAGAGGCGTCCCTTGAGCAGGGCTCCAGCGTGGGAGGGTGGGTGACTATGTAACCCTTTCTGTATATGCTTATTTGTGTGTTAAATTGCTGGTGGTTATGTGTCTTCTAATAAACTCTGTGAGTTTCGGTTCCGGTATTAGGCAGCCGAGATCACAGGTTTCTGCGGGAGCCTCCTTGATCATCAGGCCTGGCACAGCACTGCAGGGAATTTCATGGATATCTGCCCAAGTCACCATGGGGGGCATCCTGGCCGCTTAGTTGTGCTGTCAGATCCAGTGGGAAGTGGAGGTGGTAGTTATGGAAGACTTCTTGTATATGCTGCCTCAGGTGATGCTCCCCTCGCTAGAGGTTTGTAAAATTTGAACTTGCCTCTCCCATGCGGTTCAGCGCCTTTGCGATGCTTAGGAACCTTTAAGGCGGGCGTACACGGTGCGATTTTTGCTGTCGTACGAGTTCGCATGCGATTTTTTTCAATCGTGTGGAAATCGCGTATGCTCGTATGGTCGCGGCTCGTATCATTGGCGATGAATTACGAGCCGAGCAGAGTGGTTTACGAGCACTTCCCGACATGTCTAAAAAGTTCGTGAGCTATCGGTTTGAATTCGTGACGTGTGCGCGGTTGAACGAGCCGATTTGTTGATTTATCTGAAGTTGACCAATCACGAACTAGGAATACCACAGAAGAAGAAACAAGAACAGGGCTGCGACATGGCGAATGTGGACTATTGACCAGGAGGATAAACTCGCTGAAGTCTGACAGGAACAGCGAGCGCTGTATGATGTTTCTAGCAACGTGTACCATGCTTTTTAGTTCTCTCTCTCTCGCGCGCGCTCTCTCTCACACACACATTATGTAGTTTACAGGGACTCTCCATAGACGTAACGGTATTCTATACTGTATATCCCCATACACTACCTCTATCCATTACGTAAAATGCATGTTTAAAATTAGTTTGTATCTGAAGAGCACAGCTAATTCAAGAGGACAGAAGAGCCAGGAGCAGCTCGCATGTCGAGATTGTAGAATCTGGCAAATGTAGAGGGCGTGGACCATCCCGCAGCGTTGCAGATGTCCAAGAGGGACACATCTGTGTGAGTGGAGGGAGCCTTGGCTCCCAAAGGAAGGGGAAGACCAGAGGACTCATAGGAGACGTTGATAGCCTCAAGCTCCCAGCACTGGGCCCTGATTCAAGAACCAAGGTTTCTTCCATATGTCTAAGGCACGAAGGCATCGCCACGTGACCTTGATAGTTCGGAATGGATTCCCCCTTAGGGAAAATCCCTTGGTCTTGAGCCACCACTGTAGGGGTCTCATGTGCAGTAGGCCAAAATGTATCACATTGGACGCAGCTGACATAAGCCCTAACAGTCTCTGAAACGGCTTGACAGTGAGTGACTGGCCTTCTCTGACTCTCTTGACTGAGGTAAGGATTGACTCGATCAGAGCAGGAGACAGACTTGCCTGCATTGTGGTCGAATCCCACACTATGCCTAAATATGTGGTTCTCTGAACTGGAGAAAGTACACTCTTCTTGGCGTTCAGTCTCATACCCAGCTCCCCCATAGGGGCGAGAACGACATCTCGATATTGAACCGCCATCTGCTCTGATTGAGCTAAAATCAACCAATCATCGATATAGTTCAGAATGCGGATGCCTTGCATACGGAGGGGAACCTGAGCCGCATCTACACATTTCGTGAACAAGCGGGGTGAGAGTGCAAGGCCAAAGGGAAGTACTCGATATTGGTAGGCTTTGCCTCCGAAAGCGAACCTCAGAAACTTCTTGTGTTGTGGAAGGATGGATATATGTAAGTATGCGTCTTTGAGATCTATTGTGACAAACCATTCCTCGGATCTGATTTGAGCTACAACTTGTTTGACAGTGAGCATTTTGAACTTCAGTTACATTACTGAGAGGTTTAGATGACGTAAACATTATTTTACTAAGCAAATAGTACATATCAATACTTTTTTTCTTTCTTTTGTTTCTAATGTAAATGTATAAATAGTCAATTTGATTTCAAAGTGGCCGTAGATTTAACACAGTTGCATTATACTGAAGTTGGCTGACTTGGCAAGTGCAAGTATGTAAAAAAATGTTAACAAGCTGACAATAATAAATCTAACCTGGTTTTAGTGAGCAGACAGTATCATTTAAAGCTATTTACATAGCACTGAATTTGTCAAGTGCAGTAGTTGTATGTTACATGGCTCAGATGATAATTATTTAATGCTTTAATTTACACAGACAAGTGTTTCAATTCTACCATGTATTAGGTTTAGTTTTTTTAGTTTTTTCTGCTCTGATGGCAAGCTAATAACAAGGTGATGCAAAAAATAGCAACATCTGACAATATTTTGCACTGTGTGCATGAGTGCTTTTTTAGAAATGTGTTTATTCCAAGGTTAATCTTATATGTGAGGTACAATTTCTAACAAAAAATTATTTTACCATGAATGATATTTAAAATTATTTTTACAAATTATATTAAAAAAATGATTATTGGTTCATCTGTTTGACCATGATATTTTATATATAGTGCAGCAAAGCAGATAATGCAGGTGGAAAATGGGAGAAAAATATAATGCATTTAATTTCTACCCTGCTGACGCAAGCATCTCTCTAAGGGCACTTGTATGCTGTGTGCATGTTTCTGTGGGATATAAAAAGCTCTTATTTGCTTAGAGTGTCTCTGAAGTCTGTTTTTCTGGATTTGGTATGTCTTTGAAAAGGCAGCAAGGAAAATAGGTTGGTGATAAGTGAAGCTCCTCACAAAAACATCTTAATGCTATTTAGGGAGCTGTTGTTACATGAATGCCTGTACACACTGATAAATGAAGTTTCAGAGAAACGGTTTGAAAGTCTGTGAATGATGATGATAAAGAAGAGGAACACTGAGGTCAAGGGGAGATAAGTAAGATTTGAACCATGACAATGCAATTCCACTAATGCCAACATTATTTTGTAGTCTACTCAAAAGGATGCTGTGGTCAATAGTGTCAAATGCAGTGCTAAGATCTAGTAGCACTAATAGAGAAATACAAGCACGATTGGAAGATAAGATCAGGTCATTTGTAACTTTGATAAGAACAGTCTCAGTACTATGATAATCTAAATCTTGACTGGAAATCCTAAGATATACCATTTCTCACCAAGAAGAAACATAGCATAGAATATACTGACTTTTCTAGTATTTTTGACAGAAAAGGGATATTTGAGATCGGTCTATAATTAACTAATTCTCTAGGATTAAGTTATGCTTTTTTTTTTGTTTTTTTTTATGAGAGGCTTAATAACAGCCTGTTTGAAGGTTTTATGGACATATCATAAAGACATTGATGAATTAATAATCAAATTGATTTATGGAAGTACCTCGTTTAGTAGCTTAGATGGAATAGGGTCTAACATACAGTACATGTTGTAGGTTTTAATGATTGAGAAGTTTATACAATTCTTCTTG
This sequence comes from Carassius carassius, assembly GCF_963082965.1. Taxonomy (NCBI): domain Eukaryota; kingdom Metazoa; phylum Chordata; class Actinopteri; order Cypriniformes; family Cyprinidae; genus Carassius; species Carassius carassius. The sequence goes on from NC_081779.1 coordinate 29,272,317, forward strand.
TCCTATAACGGAATGAGTCAAAGTCAAAGTCACCTTTATTTATATAGCGCTTTAAACAAAATACATTACGTCAAAGCAACTGAACAACATTCATTAGGAAAACAGTGTCAATAATGCAAAATGATAGTTAAACTCAGTTCATCATTGAATTCAGTTATGTCGTCTCTGTTCAGTTAAATAGTTTTTTTGCATTTATTTGCAATCAAGTCAACGATATCGCTGTAGATGAAGTGACCCCAACTAAGCAAGCCAGAGGTGACAGCGGCAAGGAACCGAAACTCCATCGGTGACAGAATGGAGAAAAAACCTTGGGAGAAACCAGGCTCAGTTGGCGGGCCAGTTCTCCTCTGACCGGACGAAACCAGTAGTTCAATTCCAGGCTGCAGCAAAGTCAGATTGTGCAGAAGAATCATCTGTTTCCTGTGGTCTTGTCCTGGTGGTCGTCTGAGACAAGGTCTTTACAGGGGATCTGTATCTGGGGCTCTAGTTGTCCTGTTCTCCACTGTCTTTCAGGGATGTAGAGGTCCTTTCTAGGTGCTGATCCACCATCTGGTCTGGATACGTACTGGATCCGGGTGACTGCAGTGACCCTCTGATATGGACACAGACTGGATCTGGTGGCCACGGTGACCTCGGAACAAAAGAGAAACAGACAAATATTAGCGTAGATGCCATTCTTCTAATGATGTAGCAAGTACATTGTGTGTTATGGGAAGTGTTCCCGGTTCCGGTTTACCTAATTTAATGCAGCCTAAAAATCCTTTAACGGATTTGGATATTAAAATCATATTAGTATGTTATGTGTATGCCAGCCTGACGGCTGAATGGTTACAATTTTATCTCTAATAGTATCGATTTTAGAAGTAAAGTAGTTCATAAAGTCATTACTGCTGTGGTGTTGGGAAATGTCAACACTTTTCGTAAATTTAGCCACTGTATTGAATAAATACCTGGGGTTATGTTTGTTTTCTTCTAAAAGAGAAGAAAAGTAATCGGATCTAGCAGTTTTTAATGCTTTTCTGTAGGATATGTTCCTTTTCCACCAAGCAATACGAAATACCTCTAGTTTTGTTTTCCTCCAGCTGCGCTCCATTTTTCGGGCTGCTCTCTTTAGGGTGCGAGTATGCTCATTATACCATGATGTCAAACTGTTTTCCTTAACCTTCCTTAAGCGTAAAGGAGCAACTTTATTTAAAGTGCTGGAAAAGAGAGAGTCCATAGTTTTTGTTATATGATCAAGTTGTTCTGAGGTTTTGGATATGCTAAGAAATTTGGATACATCAGGAAGATAACTTAAAAAGCAGTCTTTTGTGGCAGAAGTGATGGTTCTTCCATACTTGTAACAAGAAGTAGAATTTACAATTTTGGCTATATGAAGTTTGCACAGAACTAAATAATGATCTGAGATATCATCACTTGGCTGAATAATTTCAACACTATCAACATCAATTCCATGTGACAGTATTAAATCTAGAGTATGATTTCGACAATGAGTAGGTCCTGAAACGTGTTGTCTAACACCAATAGAGTTCAGAATGTCTATAAATGCTGATCCCAATGCATCTTTTTCATTATCAACATGGATATTAAAATCACCAACTATTAAAACTTTATCTGCAGCCAGAACTAACTCGGATGTAAAATCACCAAACTCTTTAATAAAGTCTGTATGGTGCCCTGGTGGCCTGTATACAGTAGCCAGTACAAACTTAATAGGCGATTTATCATTAACATTTGTTTCTCTGGATAATGTTAAATGAAGCACCCTTATTTCAAATGAGTTATACTTAAAGCCTACCCTCTGAGAAATCCTGAAAACATTGTTATAAATTGAAGCAACACCTCCACCTTTGCCTTTTAGACGCGGCTCATGTTTATAACAGTGATCTTGGGGGGTGGACTCATTTAAAATAATGTAATCATCAGGTTTTAGCCAGGTTTCTGTCAAACAGAGTACATCTATATTATGATCAGTGATCATATTATTTACAAAAAGTGTTTTCATAGAAAGGGATCTGATATTCAATAAGCCAAGCTTTCTCATTTGTTTATCCATATTGCTTCTGTTTTTTATTTGTTGAACCTCAATTAAATTGTTAATCTTAACTTGGTTTGGACATTTTTTGTATTTTCTAGTTCGGGGAACAGACACAGTCTCTATAGTGTGATATCTAGGTGAAAAAGTCTCTATGTGCTGAGAATTAACTGACCTCTGTGACGGGAGGCAGCTAGCAGACGGTCGGTTTAGCCAGTCTGTCTGCTTCCTGACCTGGGCCCCAGTTAGTCAAGTATATACACTAAGACTATTTGCCATATTTCTAGAGAGAAGAGTGGCGCCACCCCAGGAGGGATGAAGACCATCTCTTTTAAACAGGTCAGGTCTGCCCCAAAAGCTCGTCCAATTGTCTATGAAACCTATGTTATTCTGTGGGCACCACTTAGACATCCAGCCATTGAGTGATGACAATCTGCTATGCATCTCATCACCACGGTAAGCAGGGAGGGGACCGGAGCATATTACAGTGTCTGACATCATGCTTGCAAGTTCACACACCTCTTTAATGTTATTTTTAGTGATCTCTGACTGGCGAAGTCGAACATCATTAGCGCCAGCATGAATAACAATCTTACTGTATTTACGTTTAGCATTAGCCAGCACTTTTAAATTTGCCAAGATGTCAGGCGCTCTGGCTCCCGGTAAACATTTGACTATGGTGGCTGGTGTCTCTATATTCACGTTCCATACAATAGAATCACCAATAAATAGAGCACTTTCATCAGGTTTCTCAGTGGGTGCATCACTGAGTGGGGAGAACCTGTTTAATGTTTTGATCAGAACAGAAGAGCGGTGTTTTGACCCACGACTATGCTGCCTCACCGTCACCCAGTTGCCCTGCTGCAGGGGCTCTGTTTCCAGAACCGAACAATGTACAGGAATCCCTGAGCTAGACGCATCCAAAGCCGTATCTAGAGCCCTAACATTCATCCTCAATTAAAGTTTGGATGCGTGTCTCTAATTCTGAAATCTTCTCTGTCAGCCTAACTATTTCCCTGCATTTATTACATGTGAATCCCTCATCAGCGACAGAGATAGATAAACTGTACATGTGGCAAGAGGTGCAAATAACAATAGCAGGAGAAGCCATTACTCACCGTGCTTGATGAAATATTCTTACTGCGGTTGTTTGATGAACTTGTGAAAAACTGGAGTGAGAGAGAGGAGAGGAGAAAAAAAAACAGCGATTGGTTCGAATGAAAACGCTAATGACAAGCTAACGAGTGCTTACGCTTTGCAGGTGTACTGCACTCACGGATATAAAATAAAAGTGAACGATCAAAGTTAATCTGATAAGATTGATCGATAATATCAGAAATATGGTGTGAATTAAGTTATAGTTTACCACTTTAAAAAACAGAGAGTGATAGTAAGATAAAGATTCTAGAGAAAAAATTAAATAAAAACAGCTACACGGAGCAACGATTTGCTACAGAAGGCCAACAGGAAGTAGAGAAAACACTGTCCAACAGTGACACCCGCAGTCCTGGATAACACTGCCAAATTGAGGAGGATCCAATTGAGGAGGATCCAGTGAAATTGTTCTTCAGGGATCTATAGTGCACTTTCTCATGTGATACTGTAGCTGACGGCTGTTTGTTTATAATTTTATCTCTAATAGTATCGATCTTGGAGGTAAAGAAATTCATGAAGTCATTAACGCTGTGCTGTTGGGAAAGGTTTGCTTCTGTTGATGCTTTATTTTTTGTTAATTTAGCCACTGTATTGAATAAATGCCTGGGGTTGTGTTTGTTCTCTTTTAAGTAGATCTAGCAGTTTTTAGAGCTTTTCAATAAGTAGAAGTACTTTCCCACCATGCAATACAAAAAAACTCTAGTTTTGATTATCTCAGATTCCAGCTGGACTCTGAGATATCATAACTCTGCTGCCATTGACATCAAATCTGTGTGACAGTATTAAATCCAAAGTATGATTACAACCATGAATAGGCCCTGATACGTGTTGTCTAACCCCAATGGAGTTCAAAATGTTCATAAATGCTGATCCCAATGCATATTTTTCATAATCAACATGGATATTAAAATCACCAACAGATAAGACTTTATCTGCAGCCAGCACTAACTCAGATTGAAAGTTTGCAAATTCTTTTATAAAATCTGTATGGTGCCCTGGTGGCCTGTTTACAGTAGCCAGTACAAACATCACAGGGGATTTATCATTAATAATTGTTTCTCTGGGTAATGTTGAATAACCAATCCTTCAAACAAATTATAATTGAAACCAGAGCTTTGAGAAATACTGAAAATATGAATATAAATTGTAGTAACACCTCCCCCTTTACCTTTTGGATGTGACTCATGTTTATAACAGTAATCTTGGGGAGTAGACTCATTTAAAATAATCATTTGGTTTTAGCCAGGTTTCTGTCAAACAGAGCACATCTGAGTTATAAGAAAGGGATCTAATATTCATTATGTCAAGCTTTATCATTTGTTTATCTATATTATATCAGTTTTTTTATTTGTAGAACATCAATTAAGTTGTGACCCTTAAATTGTTTCGGTGTTTATTTTATATATTTTATAGTTTGGGAACAGACACAGTCTCTATACTATGATATGTAGGTGAAAGAGTCTCAATGAGGTAAGAATGAACTGACTTCTGTGACCTGATGTGGCTAGCAGATGGTCAGTTTAGCCAGTCTTCCTGATATTGAAGAGTAGTTGCCTTATTTATTTTCTTGCATGCTTCCCTGGTTAATTAAAGACTTTATTTTATTTATCTATTTATTTTTTATTTTTGTTTGCCAATGTTGGACTACAAATTTAAAAGAACACTGAATCCAAATAAGATTCACTACTATGCACTTATGAACTGTCCATCTGCTCTGTCTGGAACAGGGAAATTAGTCCCTTTAGGATAAGATGAGGGACTACTTAGATCAGATGTTTGAGCCATATAAAAACATCCGTCATTAAGTGAAAGTGAAGTGACGTGTGGCTGAGTTTGCTGACACATATTCTGAATTTATGCTCTGCATTTAACCCATCCAAGTGCACACACACATAAGGGGACACACAGACACACCGTGAACACAAACCCGGAGCAGTGGGCAGCCATGTACTGTGGTGCCTGGGGAGCAGTTGGGGGTCGGTGTCTTGCTCAAGACTCTCACCTCAGTCGTTAAATTGACAAAAAAGTGTGTTTTCATGGAGCATGACAGCATGGAGAGGAACACCACCCATCCTTCCACCACTGATGTGAATGAACTGAGCTCAGTGTCCACAGAAATATATAAGAAATTAAAAAATATTTACTCCCAGAATCCCCAGTCTCCATTGATCCCATTCAACCCTGAATCTCCCACGTCTCTGCTGGTTCCACCCAGACCCATGTCTACTTTGTCTCTAATGTTCCCATCCAGCCTCCCACTCCTTCTTCCTTTGCAGACTCCATCTAGTTCTTCAGCTTCGCTTCCTCTGGAGCTTTTTCCTCGGCTCTGCCTCTGTCTATACCAGTCCTTGCTCCACCTCAAACAGGCAGGCTCCTGACTTCACCCTGGCTCCTTCCTCCATCATTTCTGCAGTGGGACTTCATACAAGCTGTACTCTAGGTCTTCATCTGGCTCCTCTTTCCATCATCTTCTCCCTGGCACCTCCCTCCAGTGTCTCTACTCTGGGATGTTTCCCTCTACTCTCCACTCCTCTGTCTCTGCTCTACCTCTACCCCTAAACCTAACCATTTCTCAATATAAAGCACAGGATATAACAAACAGATACAAATAGAGTCAATCTCCTCTTTATATGAAGATATACTTTAGAAGACTTTTTAAGACTTTAAGAAGACTTCCGAATACTTGGACTGCACCAGAAATCATTTGTATTACATTTAAAGGGGTTTTGGTCAGTTCTTGCAATAAATTACTCTCACTGTACTTTTATCTGCTGTTGCATGTTTTACATTGTTGACGACTGGTTAGACAAGCATTTGAAAGCAATGAGTCCCTAGTTAATATAGTGACGCCGAAGAGGTACCATTCTGGTCTTAACAAAGACACACAAGGTTTGGCCATGCTTGAATTTCTGTTGCTTTGGGAGTGAGAACAAGTCATAATTATACATATTTAGGATGGGGGTTATAGTTTAACAATCAAATGATGTCCAATTCAGATAAAATACATTTAATAATTAATAATAATAATAATAATTTTAATCTTACTTGAAATGCCCATGCACAAATGACACTGTTTTCAGTGAAGGTCTAATCTACTCCAGGTCTGTCAGATTCTGAACATTAACTTACGTGCTATAGATCTCTTTTTATCAGATAACATTGTCAACCCATGTTGAGCTTTGGAAATTGCTCACACACACACACTTGTACTTTCAGACACATAGTCTGACCCACACTAGTCCAGACGGCACTAATATTTGCCAGATTGCCGCTGCAACCTACAAGAGTCAAGAAAGGTGCGGAGGTCACTGCACTTACATGTGTTAATTTTTTTCAGTGCTTGAGTGTTTGTGTTTTGAGTGGGTGAATATTTCTTTGTTTATATTTTGTGAAGTGAGAAACAAAACCACTGCTGACGGGGGATGGGTGAGGATAAAAGAGTTGTGGGGGTTGGGAGAGGGAAAGAGACATTTGGGGGTGATATGGAGCTCTGATGGGGTGCCTTTGAAAAAGGAAAGAAAACATTTAGAAACAGATGAAAATATTAAATAGGTAGAGTCACTGAACATTTAAGGGAAGAGAGAAGGGAAACAAAAGAACAGAAGACAAGAGATCAAAATCATGCATGAAAGAAAAATTAAGAAATCATATTTAAGAAACATGATGTGATGTGAAAAAAACATTTAATGATTTTTCTGTATCAGCCCTTGGTAGATTTAGAAATGCCAATACTGGGATTCCACCCAGACCCTATGGTTCATATTAAGTTCACTTGTCATTTTCTATAATTCTGATAAAATCAAGATCCTAAATGCTGATGTAGTTATCCAGCACTGACTGCCTGTGGGCAGCTGATTGAATTAGATGGCTATGTTTGTCCATTAGAAAGAGACAGAGAGAGAAAATAGTCTCTTTATGAGCTCTTCTTTAAAAAGAGAGCAAATGTAGAGTTAGCATTAATGAACAAATTATAAGCACTCAAAAGATGGATAGTTCCTACAGTAGTTATGAAATGATTTTATGAAAGGATGATTATGGAAAGGATTAATGAACTGATGTTTCTTGTTTACTCTCTTACTGAAATACACTGAGTAATAATGAAACTTATGTGATTATACTCATATTTATTATTCACATGACAAGCAATGACATTTGGTGACATTGTAGTCCACATGACATTTCAAGACCATTTCAAAACTTTTTTTGGTAATATTATAATGAGAAGCTTATAGGTTCAAAGTAGCTTTATCAACACTTGTCTTGTACTATAATTTGCAAATCAGAAAATAAATAGACATGAAATTGACAACCCTAGTCTTAATATTTAGTCCCACAGGCTTTGGTTAAAATTTATTGCAATCAAGTGCTTCCTATAACCAATTTGGTCCACTCCTTTTGTGGAAACTGCTCCAGTTCTCCCGTGTTATAATTGTGCTGCTGTATTCAGAACTCTCCAAAAGTTTTCAATGGGAATTAGATCTGAACTCATTTCTGGCAACTTTTGAACAGTACAGCATTTTGTCTTGAATCATTCCAGGGTGCTTATTGAAGTGTGTTTGAGGTCACTGTGCTGCTAAAAAAGACCAGTGTCAGCACCACGAGCGGGCCTGAGGGGTGGGCCTGGCCTTGTCCTTGTGCCTCCCTATGCTACCAAGTTCTACTGAGGAAGAATTACCGTCCTCCTGTACTGTATAATTGCATAAGAATAAAATACAATAAAATACAAATAATACATAGAAAATAAAAAATAGAATATGTGTTAGAGAAGGAGATTTTAATAATCATTAAAAAGCAAACACCACAAATGCATCTAATCCAATCTTATGGCCCTTCTTGAAACGGGTTTAAGACACGTTTACAGAGGTACAGGAGGTTTCTACATACCAAGGATAAATTGCACCTTACTTGTATGTTTGGCCTCCTTTGTATGGTGCTGAATGTACAGAAATGCACAAGTCTTATTTAAGACACTTAAACTGAAGTGTAATTACAGTTTCTAAATCAGACAAAGTGCTTAAAGCTTCTTTCAGGAAATGAGAACCGTTTACTGCCTGCTAGTCTGTCATTGGACTTCTAGTGAACACCTGGCAACTTCTGCTCAGCTGATTTCATGAACTTGACCATTCTCAGTACAGTTAGGAAGTAATTGAATTTTTTTTTTTACCATTTATTTATTTCATTTTTTATTGTTAAATGATTTGTATGACTTCAGAAATACAGAAAGAAGATGACTTTCTTTTGTGACTTATTTGGTAAGCTCAGACCATATGTTCTACATTGTGCATGAGTGTGACAGTTTAAAAAGCATCTGCTGACTCAGAGAGGAAAGGAAATTTGTGTGTTAAAAGGGTCAAAATGACAACAACACTGACAGATTAGACAAAAGTTTTTTATAATTTATTTATTTGTTTATTTTATTATTATTATTATTATTTGGGGATAAGCTTTATTCTTTGTTACAGAGGTCTTAGACACAAAGCAATAAGAAGAAGAACATTATTATTAATTATTTAAATTTAATAATCTACAAACACACTTTATTGCCCTTTATTTAATAAAAAAAAAGATGTAAATTGGAGATGGAAACTCATGTCTGTGATTTGGACTTGAGTCACAATTTAACTGCAAAAAATTACTTCACTTAGACTCGTGAACAACTGACTTGAAACTTGACGTGGACAGTCATTTTGGTATGGCATTGCTGGTTATGTTTTCTCTTTAACAGCATCAAACACCATATTTTCGATTCATTGCTTATTTACTAACTCCCTATCAATATATGCTGCTGCAGCAAATATCACAATTAATCTCTAAACACACTAAGCATGCATTATGATATACATGCTTGACACATCTAGGAACGCATATTCATCACCCACTGGAATAGTGTGGTTATGAATGAACAACAAACAATAACAATATAGCAAAGTCTTAGTTTAAGATAATCTTCATGTCATTTAATTTGAAGTGCAATCCAGTGTTTCACAATATCTGTTCACAGTGAACTCCAACTCTCCATGTGCTGTGAATACAATATGCATTTGCTGCAAAACCTAAAATGTAACGTTCCGTAAGAACCTTTAAAAATAACTGTAATGCAGTCAGGACTTGAAAATAACTGCAGACCTAAGAATGTTGTCAACCATCAGATTCATACTTTTCTGTCAAATACATCCAATAACGTCTCGGTTACGTATGGTAACCCTCGTTCCCTGAAGGAGGGAACGGAGACACCACGTCGGTGACCGACAAATATGGGATATCGCTTCGATAGACCAATCTAGTTCGAGTGTAAACTAAACGAGCCAATGCACATTGGCTTGCAATTATTGCATCCAGCTGCCGCTGATCACTGCGTGAGTATAAGAAGGCAGCAGGTGCAATGCATTCCAGTTTTTCGCTGAGGAGCCGAGCCGGGGACCCGGCAGCTTAGCGGCGGTACAGCAACCATGGCGACGGGACGTGGCGTCTCCGTTCCCTCCTTCAGGGAAAGAGGGTTACCATACGTAACCGAGACGTTCCCTTTCAGTCAGTCACTCTCGACGCCACGTCGGTGACTGACGAATATGGGATCCCTATCAAAGCGCCATGGGTGCTGCCCCTTCCAGTGCCCTGTGCGAGACGCCTGTGCCCCTATTAGGTGTAGGCCGGGGCTCAGAACAAGTAGCTCCACTGAGATTGGATGAGATTGGATAACACTGGGAAAACGTACCCGGTCCGCTTTGAACCGGGACACTGCGGAAGCCCCATCCTTCCGGAAGGAGATCTCTGAGGCAAATACACATATAGCATCCGTTTAGGAGTATACGGAGAAATTTGAGGTGACCTTCCCTCTTGGGAAGGCAGAAGTCTGCCGGGGAAACACGGGCTCTAAGGCTATACCGTGGACTATACACATACGAGTACCGCTTAGGTCTCAATATGGAACCCGCCCTTCCATGGTTCTCACGGATGCATCATGAAGGCCTGGTGTCGGACGTTCCGCCGCATCCAGCTGCTTAGGGTGATGGAGGATCTCAACAGGGTCTACAGTACGGACACTCTGGAGCAGTTTAAGCAAGCCGACACTAACCGGGGCCTCTCAGTGCCAGTACCCGTTTGAGGTGAGAATACAGGAGGATACCGGCTCTACACGAAGGCTATATAACCTAGCGAACGTGTTAGGGGTCGCCCAGCCCGCAGCTCTATAAATATCTGTCAGCGAGGCGCCACGAGCCAGTGCCCAGGAGGATGCAACACTTCTAGTTGAGTGAGCTCACAACCTGAACGGGCAGGGCACATCCTGAGCCTGACAAGCCAGGGTTATGGCATCCACAATCCAGTGGGCCATCCTCTGCTTAGAGACGGCACTCCTCTTCTGCCGGCCTCCGTAACAGACAAAGAGCTGGTCTGAGGTCCTGAAGCTTTGTGTCCGGTCTATGTAGCACCTTAATGCTCGGACGGGACAAAGCAAAGCAAGGGCTGGGTCTGCCTCCTCCAGGGGCAGCGCTTGCAGGTTCACCACTTGGTCTTTGAAGGGTGTAGTGGGAACCTTGGGCACGTAGCCAGGCCGGGGCCTCAGGATTACCTGGGAGTCAGCCGGCCCGAACTCTAGGCACGAATCGTTGACCGAAAATGCATGCAGGTCCCCTACCCTCTTGATGGAGGCCAGTGCAAGCAGGAGCAGAGTTTTCAATGAAAGAAACTTTAGCTCAACTGAATGCAAAGGCTCGAATGGGCCCTTCTGTAGTGATTTAAGCACTAGAGACAGGTCCCAAGAGGGTATACAGGGGGGCCGGGATGGATTTAACCTCCTGGCCCCTCTTAGGAACCTGACGATGAGGTCATGCTTACTCAAAGACTTCCCTTTTACGGGGTCATGGTATGCAGCAATAGCAGCAACCTTGACTTTGAGGGTGGAGGGAGAGAGCCTTCACTCCAGCCCTTGCTGCAAAGGACAGTTCGACCGCAATCGGACATCTTCGGGGGTCTTCTAGGCGAGAAGAACACCACTCGATGAACAGGTTCCACTTCAAGGCGTAAGCATGTCTCGTAGACGGTGCTCTTGCCGAAGTGATGGTGTTCGCTACCTCTTGGGGTAGGTCACCTGAAACCTCCACGTCCCGTCCAGGGACCAGACATGGAGTTTCCAAAGGTTTGGACGTGGGTGCCAAATGGTGCCCCATCTTTGAGTCAGTAGATCCTTTGTCAGAGGAATTGGCCAAGGAGGGGCTGTCGCAAGGAGCACTAGTTCGGGGAACCAGGTCCACGTGGGCCAATACGGCGCTACTAGCAAGACTTGCTCCTCGTCCTCCCGGACTTTGCACAGTGTCTGTGCGAGAAGGCTCACTGGGGGATACGCATACTTGCGTAGGTCCTGCGGCCAGCTGTGTGCCAGTACGTCCATGCCGAGAGTTCCCTCGGTCAGGGAGTAGAACAACTGGCAGTGAGAGGTCTCTGGAGAAGCAAACAGGTCTACCTTTTGGGGAAGTCGTGGCCTAATGGTTAGAGAGTCGGACTCCCAATCGAAAGGTTGTGAGTTCGAGTCCCGGGCCGGCAGGAATTGTGGGTGGGGGGAGTGCATGTACAGTTCTCTCTCCACCTTCAATACCACGACTTAGGTGCCCTTGAGCAAGGCATCGAACCCCCAACTGCTCCCCGGGCGCCGCAGCATAAAAATGGCTGCCCACTGCTCCGGGTGTGTGCTCACAGTGTGTGTGTGTTCACTGCTCTGTGTGTGTGCATTTCGGATGGGTTAAATGCAGAGCACAAATTCTGAGTATGGGTCACCATACTTGGCTGAATGTCACGTCACTCACTCACTCACTGATCGGCACTGAACCACCTCCAATTCAGCTGGAACGTCAGGGGATGGAGTCGCCATTCTCCCGGGAGCATTGCTTGAGACAGCTCGTCGGCTGTACGACTGAACAGGCCTGCAATGTGAATGGCACAAAGTGACCTCAGAACCTTCTGACTCCAAAGGAGGAGGTGGCGGGCGAGTTGCAACATGCGACAAGAGCGCAGACCACCTTGTCGGATGGTGTACGCAACAGTCACAGTGTTGTCCATTCGGACCAGCACATGCTTGCCTCGTAAGAGACCTTTGAGATGGTTCAAGGCAAGGTGCGCTGCTAACAACTCTAGGCAATTGATGTGCCATTGCCGCTGTGGGCCCGTCCAAACCCCTGAGACTGCATGCCCGTTGTACGTGGCCCCCCAGCCGGTGGAGGAGGCACCCGTGTAAACCACAGAGTGCCTGGAGATCTGCTCTAGGGGAACCCCTGCCCAGAAAATGCAAGATCTGACCACGGAGTGAGGGTTTGGCGACAGGCCGGTGTAACTTGGACCCGGTGAGTGCCGCGCTTCCAAGCCCACCTCAGGACTCGGCCATAAAGCCAGTGCTGGAGCGGTCTCATATGTAATAGGTCGAGCGGTGTAAGTGCCGCTGCGGCCGCCATATGCCCCAGGAGCCTCTGAAAGAGTTTCAGTGGGGCCGCTGTCCTGCTCTTGAACATATTCAAGAAGGTTAGCACCGAACGCGCACGTTCCTCTGTGAGGCGTGCTGTCTGTTCGACCGAATCCAACTCCATATCGAGAAAAGAGATCCTCTGCCACAGCGAGAGTTTGCTCTTTTCCCAGCTGACCTGAAGGCCCAACAGGCTCAGGTGCCGGAGCACCACATCCCTGTGCTCGCACAACTGATCTTGAGACTTGAGACCCTCTTGGCGGCCCAGGAAAGCATAGCTGAATAGCCATGTGGACAGTGTGAAATCCCCCCCCCCCCCGCCGCTTCTTGTCATTACTATTGTCCTGTTAGAAAAAAAAGGCAAAAACACCATTCAAACATTGTTGTCTAATGAGGAGGACATGGGAAGTTTTTAGGAAATATGTTTGACTGTTGGTTTTTGCTCTTCAAGGGGTGCTGAAATGACATATTCCTCAGTAATAGTTATTTTGAAATGAATTAGACAGTAAAGTTAAGTTAAGAAAGTTATTCTTGAACCATGGTATTTTGTACATGGTACGATAGCTTTGTGCAAGATACAGATGAAATTTAAACTGAGACGTTTTATTTAAAAAAATAATATTTAAATCTTCTCCTCCACTCTCTAAATTCCATCTAATTCCAACAGGCTGTAAAATATAGCAACACAATGAAACACATCTGTTCCACTCCAAAAACTCTTGGCAAATCAAACATGCTGGTGCTGGGCAACAATGCCAAAAAATGCCTTATCTTGATGAACACATTCATTATCACCTTCTAATTACAGGTGCAGGTCCAGGCGGATTGATTACCTGTGTGGGCGGGTGATGTGGAGGGTTAGTGTTACAGTGAGTAGGACGCAGGGGGTCGGGGACCCACGGACAGGTGCGGGTGGGGGAATTGGTTTGTAGGCAGTGTACTGACTCACTCCATTATTCATAAAGCTCAAGATGTTCTATCTCAAGAGGCTATGACTACCAATGCACCTTCAGAAACTACCATCTATTTACAGTAACATATCATATATACCAATTTTTTGGGCTTACTATGAAAATTGTAAAGTCACTCTGAAGGCATCAAGGGCTATTTGACCAAGAAGGAGAGTGATGGGGTGCTGCACCAGATGACCTGGCTACCACAGTCACCGGACCTGAACCCAATCGAGATGGTTTAGGGGTGAGCTGGACCGCAGACAGAAGGCAAAAGGGCCAACAAGTGCTAAGCATCTTTTGGGGGACTCCTTCAAGACTGTTGGAAGACCATTTCAGGTGACTACCTCTTGAAGCTCATCAAGAGAATGCCAAGAGTGTGCAAAGCAGTAATCAAAGCAAAAGGTGACTACTTTGAAGAACCTAGAATATGACACAATTTCAGTTGTTTCACACTTTTTTGTTATGCATATAATTCCATATATAATTCCACATATGTTAATTCATAGTTTTGATGCCTTCAGTGTGAATCTACAATTTTCATAGTCATGAAAATAAAGAAAACTCTTTGAATGAGAAGGTGTGTCCAAACTTTTGGTCTGTACTGTATATATATGCGTGGTAAAACCATATTGTTTAAAGTTCACCTGATGTTGTTGGTCTCTTTTGACAATAAGCTACAACAGGGGTAGCTGGGTCAGTGAGCAACTTAAATTTAAGCAAATTTAAGCAATCACCAATTGCATAGCAACTTTCTGTCACCATTCACAACACCCTAGTATCATGAGAGGGGGTTTGCACAGACGGGCATCCCAAATTTCCCTCAGAAAATGTAATTAGTATTATTATAGTATTAATGTACATTTACATTTATTCATTTAGCAAATGGTTTTAATCAGCAATAGCAAAGACTCAAAAAATGACTCGGACACTGTGATTTTCTTACTGTCCAGGTGAACTCTCCTGATATCATGCACTTTGAACTTTGATCACACTATGCAATATAGCTTAATGTGACAAATAAAATGGAAAAGGGTTTCATTTGAATTCATTGAATTCATTTAATTTGGATTTCATTGAATAATATGAGTGCTGCACATTTCACAGTCAGGTGCTGAGTTGTAGTGCCATTACCATGGAAACTGCTATATTATGTCGCTCCTAAAACTCCTCCTGCTTGCAGAGGATGAATTAGAATTTTCAATAAGCCCTTCTGCTGATTTTGTGCAGACCAATGTGAAAATCAACTCATATTTTTATGCATCAAACACTCCTGTGATTCAACAAGAAGCTAATGCATTTTAAAACTCTAAATAATTAAGACATTAATATATATTTATATTTTTTTAAATTAATAGAATAATTGTTTAAATAAATGTAATAATTTATACTTTTGACTCAATTGTTTAAAAGCTGAAACAAGTGCTGAAAACTTTTTGCTTATGTGAAAACCTGTAACTGTATATATAGTATTCATTTTATTTGTCATTAAAAGTGTCACAGAAACAGCAGTCTCTGCCACTCATCAACAATCACCAATCACTGGAGTTCTGATCACCCGCACCTGCTGTCATTCACTTATCACCAGCACCACAGTTCAAAAGCGCACCGAGCACACAAACACATTGTCTGGTCTCCATTGTGGAAAGGACTCATTGCTCATGCTAAGCAACTTACCTGAACTATTATTCCAAGTCTCCCAATCTCCTTTGTCTCCTGTTTCTGTGTTTGTGTGTTCCTACCATTATCCACTGACATTCCAATTCCCGCCACTAGCTCCTCCGCAAGCCACAACTGTACAATAAACCCGTCTGTTTGATTCTAACCTGTCTGTTTCCAGAGTCTATCTACTCATTACAAAAAGGTCCTAAAAAGTCTTAAATTTAATTTAAAAAATCCTGCAGATATTCAGATTTAATAACAATTTAATAAATGTATATATGAAGCTGTGACATAGTTAATCTGGTTAAACACTATGCCACATATGACTGAATTGGCCTAAATAAATTATTTTTGCACCATATCATTTTGCAGAAATATACAGCAAATGCCAACTGTTATACAGCATTTGGTACAAGACCAGGAGAACCAGACGAGTCATGCATATGCTCAATCTGACCTGTGTTGCATCCTGGAATTAAACCACACCATGCTGGTTTTGTCTGGTCAGAGGAGTACCCCCTCTCCCCCCTACACTGAGCCTGGTTTCTCCCAAGGTTTTTTTTCTCTATTTCAGTCACCGATGAAGTTTTGTTTCCTTTCCACTGTCTCCTTTGGCTTGCTTGTTGTTGACTTGATTGCACAGACACTATTTGAACTGTACTGAGCTGAGCTGAATGATGACATCACTGAATCATCAACGAACTGACTTTAGCTGGAAAAATGATTCTATTATTGTCTTCTTACATTATTGACAAACTATTTTCCTGTTTGACATTGTAAATCTGTTTTAATATATAAACTGCTAGCTATATTAATAAACGTTACTTGACTAGACTTGACTATAACTTTTTCATCTCATTTCATGTACTGCTCTCTTAGCTTAATTGCAGTAAAGTTGTAACTTTATATTATTATATTATGTGTAGGGAATATTCTTTTGAGGGAAAAGCTGTTTTGAGCTGTGGTGGAGCTGCTGGTGTGTGTGTGTGTGTGTCTGAGAGAGAGAGAGAGAGAGAGAGAGAGAGAGAGAGAGAGAGAGAGAGAGAGAGAGAGAAAGAGAGAGAGAGAGAGAGAGAATGCTGGTGATGTCACACTGGTGTGGGTCATTTGAAGGTTAGCAGCCTCGGAAAGGTTCACAGAAAGTTCACTCGCATATATTAGGCAACTCAATCTTTCATTGTGTCGGAATGAACTACTAGGAAATGAGCTGCACGCAAGCAGGATCCGAAATCCGTCAATGCGAGTTTAAACGCGATATATTTATAAAAGCATCCCTCATTATTGAGAAGCGCTGTCGTTAACCCGAACGGGACACAACACCGAGCGGGACCGTATTTATATCCGTTTAACGATCGTCTTTACTTTGAAAAAGCAGGAAAACCGCCAGTGATGTTCGGGATGGATCGCATTATTTCTGGTGAATGTAGGGAAACAGAGAGAGATTTGCGCGTGCCAAAACACAGTGAGAGTTTGATGGAGTTTCTGTGAACAAATGAAGGATAACCAGACTGATATTTAATTATTTTATTCTTCAGTGAAATAGAGTGCACGATGTTTGACTGTATGGATGTGTTATCGGGACACATGCTGGAGTTTTACTCGTCCAGTTCTTCATCATGTATGTTACAGGAGAAAGCGCTCAAAGCGTGCTTCAGCTGGCAACACCGACGCACCAAACACTGTAGGTGTATACTTTTATTCCCTTACTATCTTTTTTCCTTCTTTTTCTTTTACAATTATCTATATGCGTGGCGTATAATTCGTGGTAAATCAGCCTTTAATTCACATTTGCAATTATTCATTTTAATAAAGGATTCATAATTATAAATATAGGCGACTCTGACTATGGTACTACAGTATTACTGTATGTGTTTTGTTTTTGGTTATTTATTTATTTATAAATTTTCTGTAAAATGAAATGAAATGTAGTACCTATTTCGTGGTATGTTAATATGGTCATCATTCAAAAGTACAGTATTTATAAAAGTACCATGGTATTGCAGTTACACTGCTACAGTACTTTTTGAGGTCATCCTTTGCAATACTGTAGGTGGAGTAGATTTTAATAGAGCTGCTTGTAATTGCATTATTCATACTATTGTAATTACTAGTAATGTTTTTAGCATGGAATCTGTTTAGTGAAGTGTTACCAAACATTTTAGTGATCAGCTAATGTCTGATCAGTAAAGGGCTAATGGAATATTAAATATTAGGTATTATTTATAGCAGAATGTTAGTTAATTAAGCATGTACATGCCATAAAGCTTCTCACTTTCTCCAAGTTTAGGTTCTGTAACAACTCCAAGTTCCTTTATGGTGTGTAGCAAAATGTAAATATTGTTACATGCCTATGATGTCCAAAAATGCAGTCCCTCTGATTTTTAGATGCAGCTGAACACTATACACAATATCTGCACTTTGTGGAACCTGTTTCCTCTCCGTGATTTATGGTCGGTGCAGCAGCTTTAGGAATGTGGTCTGTAAACATTCATGACTTTGACACCCACCGGCCCCAACTCACACACAAACACACACAGATAGATGCAGAAAAGACCCCTGAAACCAAGTTTTTAAACACAACTGTAACTTCATTACATTTATTTATTTATTTATTTTATCTAAGCTTGCTTGAGTGCTCATTTATTGTGAAAGCATATCCTCCACGCAAGTTATCCAAATATTTGTTTGGTCCTTTACCATCAAAAGCACTATTTATTTTTACATCCTAATGGCCCTCATGAAGATAGCACTGAGTGCACACTCACTGTCATTTCCCTAGCCATATTTGCTCAGTGGACACAAATCAAAGCAAAGTGGCCCTTATCGGACGGCAGCCGTATGATGGTGTCAACAGCCCACTCAAGCTCCCTGAGATGCCTGTGTTTGCACTGTACCAGAGCGATTACCACAATCCATTCACTCAATCTGACTGAATAGCATTTGATTTACTGTATGACTCACATTATATAGTCTTCCTGAGCTCTATCTTGAACTTTCCCCAGACCTGCTGGATCTTAACTAAGGCTAAAATGCAACTGCAGTAAAATAAAACAAAATCTGTACTACCATGAAATGGAAATTGGCATAATTTTCACACATCATTATGTCTTGTATATTGTGTTCTTTGGTTCAGCAACTATGAGTAGTTAAATTATTTTCTATAAGCCACCAGATTCTTTAGTAATCACACAATCTAAACATGATTATTTGCATCTCAGTGAATTAGAAAATGATTATCATTAGTGTGTATTGGTAAATTGCTCTGATTAAACAGCCTGTGTTCATCTGTGGTGCAATGAATTGAGAACGAGAATGAATTGGTGCAAAGAAGGATGAGTTTGCCCTTATTTACTTATTTATTGTAATAAATAATTAATTGTAATAATTTGGTTATTTGTTGGACTCTATCAATGTACAGAATATTTTTAGTTTACATGACATATATAAATATTTTCAAACAATTGCATGATCCATTTGTGCATTATTCCCTATATAATGAAACTGCAGATTCAATATTACAACAATATTTAGTTGCTTATTAGTATTGTGATTTATGTAATACCTGTAATTGTGATTCAGTGATACAATATACTTAGCACATTTGTAACCACATCTTGCTTCACAAGAAACAAGAACAGTTATGTATTTCAATTTTGCGATTTTGAATGTGCTGATTTTTTTTCACCCTCTGAGAATTACTGGGCAAGTTTGGGGAATTTTCTTCAGTACTTTGTTTTTCCATTGCATTGTTTGTATATTGCTGTGATAACCATGTGTGCTTTGTCACAACCTGTGCATATGCAACTAGATAAAAATACAGCTTCCTATATAGGGTACCATTCTGATATAATAATAAAAAAAGATGTTTCATCAAAGCAACAAAATTAATTTGAATTATTTTTGCTTAGTGGTTTTCAAAATTGGCAGATACCATCCTAGTCACTACATTAAGTGACCAATTTGAGCTACGTATTACTGTATTGTGTAATGAAATGTAGTAAATAACAAAATAAATGAAGAAATAAGATATAGCAAAAAAAAAAAAATAATTAAATAAATAAAATGCTGTGTGAGCCCTGAAATATTTCGTATAGTGACTTATGAGCTGTAGACTTCACAGCTGTCAGTTTATTTGCCATAACCTAGTCCAAATGCTTCTCTGTTCAAGTGAACCAGATTTGAGAGATTTGGGAAACCTATTTAATATAATTAAAGCAGTTCAACACAACAGATTTGTGCTGGGCTCAAAACGCCAGTATTCCCAGACCTCTAGTATGTCATCAGAGCTCTTAGCTATGTTTCAACCCTTTAGCCTCAGCATGTGAAAACATCATAAGAGGCATTTGAAGAGATTAGAGCAAGATATTTATACACCTCCCTCCATCATGCTTGTGTTATATGTGCTAATTACGACCACTGCTCGCTCGCTCTCTGTCTTTCTCTCTCTTAAGCGCTTCACAGGCAGACTTGAAAGGCCATTGTCACAGTGTGCACGGCAAGCTAATTTTGTGCATCTGTGATCTGACGGCTGTACTGCGGGAATAAAAAAGCTCTAAAACAACTTTGAAATGGGTTGAAGCTGCATGTAATATACTGATGATGGTTGGTAGGGAAGGTCCTTGCTGTTACGATTGCCCTTACTCTGGGTTAGTGATTTGAACAAACCCTAAAACCCCTTTAATGTAATAAAACTTAGGTATATAACCCACCATTTGTGCTACTAACATGACACTGTACTTGATGTTTATCTATTATAAAAAAGGTAGACAACTGAATTTATTATAATGAAAGTATGCACAAGGAAAAGTTTTTTAGGTGCTAGTCAACGTTCAAATTTTGTTTTACAGCTTCTCATCACATTTTAGCTTTTAGGCAGTTCATCTTGTGGTGTAAATAATTTTAAAAATAGAAATATATATATAAGAGTTAGGAAACTACTTTAACTCTTAACTACTTAAACTCTCAGAAAAAAGTTACAAAAGCTGTCACTGGGGTGGTACCTTTTCAAAAGGTACCTTTAAGGTACCAATATGGACTCTTTAGGTACAAAGGTGTGTCACAAAAGGTTCCACCCCAGTGACAGCTTTTGTACCTTTTTTTCTGAGAGTGTATTTGCAGAAATTCTGTGAGGTGTTACCATTTTCCTGTGTCTTAATTATAGTAAGTGGAGATCAACTTTCTCTACTTTTCTTTACTACTATGTGTACATTGTTTTAGCAGCTTTTAAAGAATCAAAGAAACCTTCCACATCTCTCTGTTTTACATGCTCTTTTGCAGCAGGATCCGTCTTTATGTTAACGCTAAGCCTTACTTTATAGTCTTTGAAGTGTTCTGCACCTGTTGAGCTGAAGGATGTAATAAGGATATCTGACACAGTTCTGGGTGGGCTGTGCAGACTCATTAGAAGAGTTGCAGAGAGTTTATATAAGTAAAATCTTAAAGCTGTTGACTGATTTGATATGACTTTTGACAAGGGGACATTTAAAGTAGTTTAAGTGAGCTTTAGTGCACTTTTTTAGGTTAAACTAATTGCATTTAATATAAATCATAAAGTACAATTTCATTTAATTGTAAATTACATGCAGTTTAGTCTCCCAATTTATATTCTTTCAAGTATATTATTTCTGAAATAAGTGCTCTTTTTTTTCAAATTACAGCTTGTACAGATCGAGACAATGCAGTGTTAGAATGTAACTGCTAAAAATTTAGCAACAGAGACCTAATCACGTGACTCATATTCACATACTATAGACAGTCACGTAAACACTGCACATTGTATAAACCGTTCAGTGAAAACAAGTTAAATGGTGAGGGAAAGCACATCAGGAGTGAAGAGGAGCCGTTTCAATTTTACCTTTATAGTCCACTGAAAAGTCCATTAATATTACAGACAGCAATATATAATACAAGGATGCACAGTGCAAGAGACGTAAACAGGTTGCAAGCTGCATTTGTCCAATCAATGACAGAAAAATATGCAAATAAGAACATTAACCCAGGGTTTATGAATGTACAGTGTGAAATGTGAAATAGTATAACCCTGTATTACATTTACCTATGTTTTGGAAAGACCCAGGGTGAAATATTTAAACTGTGAAATGACCTATTATGTTTTATTATACAATATTAAATTGCTTTCCACTTCTTTAAAGGCTTATACAAAACTTGTGCAAGCTGCTTCTAATGTGGTGTATGCTGCATGAGAGTATTTCCTCGAACTTTGCGCCACTGGATGTTATTTGATCAAGTAGGCTTGTGCATTTGTTTTTATGGATGTGGTTTGACCGACCGTTACCACGTACTAAATCTATTGATATAGAGCTTAAATATGTGCAGGACTGTAATCAAAAACTAGATTTCTGTTTGCACATGCAAAACAAAATGCTTGTTGTGGGCTGTTTCAAGAGTGTTGCTAGATAACCCAGGTCAGCAGAGTCCCCCATAAAGTTTCTGTGATATTTTGGTCTTTAGATATGCAGTTAAATATGTGGTCTTATTGTTCACCAGGTAAAAGGTCTGATCGCTTAGAGAAGTAACAGCAAAACCAAACACGTTTTCAGTTTAAATGTTGAACAAACACCACTAAATATGTTTTGTTTAAGCTATGATCACGTAACTATTCTTCCTCAGAGAGCTCAGAATTTAGGAACATTCTCTCAGGGACGAACAGGAATTGCCTGTCGATACTCTCTCTCTTTTTTTTCTTTTTCCCATGTGATTATACTGTTTATTTTATTTTTATTTTTTGCATTCACTTGTGTTAAGCAGCTCATGTATTCTGGTGAATATCCAGTATGGAGAAATTTACTTTTGTTTTGTATGGCATACAGAACAAAAGAGGTATAATTACAAAGGCACTTTTCAGAGTACACATACCAATCGGACAAAGATGTAGTAACACATACTGTGATTGTTCCTAGATTTATTTACACTTTTGTTGCTTATTGTTAATCTTTTATTTTTAATACACTGTCACCAGAATAATGTGAAATAATAAAAAAGTCACTATGTACAGTAATACATGTTAAAATAATAGTATTATATTCATATAACTTGCTGTAACTGTGGTAGTTTTAAGGTTATTTAAATTTCTTTCAATGCCCTGCAGAAGCATTTTATCCTATTGGGAATTGTACTAGAAATCCTTTCAGGACGGAACAGAATTCAGTAGAAGTTTTTGTTTTGTATTATCCACATCTGCAGTTCCCATCTGGATTCATTTGGGAATCCAATTAAGATTGGTTGGTAGAAATTCCAATAGGTTCCAGTGCACATTCCTTCAGAATTGTTATTCTCATTTCCATTCTCTCTCTTTCCGTGGCAGTCGACCGGTCAAACTTGTCTCTGGGTTGACTGTGCATCAGCAGTGCTGTTTTCAGTTTGCTTTCCCCCCATTGAGTGAATAGCCTGGAATGGGTGTTTCCTGTTTGAGTTTCCTGTTTGACCCTGCGGTGGGTTCAGCCAGAGGGTAAGAGTTCAGTGAGACAAGCCATGAGACTTTCTGTAACAGAACAGCTTCAGCGGGCCATTTTTGCTGCCCTCTTTCTGTCCTGTCTGTCATTGTTCTTTACTCATCTACTGGCTGCTCTGTATGTTAGCATGCAGGAAGTCGCCCGGCCACTTCGATGAGATTTAATCGCCCAGAAAATGGAGAGAGGTTCCTATGCACCTCATGTGGTGAATGTAGCCTGCCACCAGAAAGAGTAAATGGAAAAGCCTTAATGTGCATCATATGTGTCCGCAGGTGGCCTGAACCTCTCGTCTCTGCATTGCTTTTCAAATAAACAGTAATGAGTGAAATGTAAGAATGATTATTTATATTCTGCAGATGTCATCTTTCTTCTTGTCTGTGGTGTAATAACCCAGAGTTATAATGGAAGAATTCCGTTTTTTTGCCTACAGTGCTACAATTAGGATTGCATTATAAATGTGCTGCCGTAAGGCGGCACAGTAGCTCAGTGTCATCTCACAGCAGGAAGGTCCCTGGTTTGAGCCTTGGCTGAGGCCTTTCTATGTGGAATTTGCATATAAGATGGATGGATATGCACCACTATATTCATGTTCTTCTGTTCGGGGTGTTTTCTGCCAAAAACTAGGTCCTCTTTTGCCATTTTGATTGTGGACTACAACTCTCTTGGGTAAATAATCTCTTAATTTAATTGTGATTGTTTAATGGTACCTATTAAACATGTTAAGCAAGTCACATAGCGCTTTATACAATACTGGTTGTTTCAAAGCAGCTTTACAGTGTCAAACTGAATTTTTGTCAATAATGCAAGAAGATAGAGTCTCAGTCCTCACATGTTAAGTAGATGACACATCAGTTTTAGAATAGATAAGCAAATATATGGAGCACTGACATGGATACTACCAGTGACTCTATTCTCCAGATGGAAAGCATTGTTTTCTACCACAAGCCGCAGCACTAAAAGTCTTGACTCAAATGAAAACAAATGTCAGGCTGCCCCCATTAATCAGGCTTCCCTCACAGAAGCGTCACTGAGGAGGTGCATGAGTGAGATATGAGATCAATAAGAGTCATTCATCTTTCCAAATGACCAAATCAAGCACTCAGAGAGAGACTTCAGCTGTACACAATCAATGTGTGCTTAAATAGAGACTGTTGCCAGATTTATCAATCCTGTTCATCTGGATGTAGAGCTGTGCCCTTACGAAACAAAAAAAATAATAATAATTATACACACACACACATATATATATGTGTGTGTGTACAGTATATATTCTCACTATATATACTCATTTCACTCAAAAATTACTAAAGAGTTTCTATATTTTTCCTATTTAAAACTTGACTCTTCTGTAGTTACACCATGTACTAAGAAAGAATGAAAATGAAAAGTTACATTTCAGTTACATTACAGTTATATTTTCAGGTGCTGAGTAATATCACTGCGCCTGTTGCACCCGTAGTACGGCAGGAAAGTTCCTTGATTATTACGCCGGAATAGGAGTGTAGTTCCTAGCCATATCCTCCTAGAAAATCGCAACTTTTCATTTTTCGTTGGTCTTAGTTCACGAGGTAACTTTAAATAGGGGGTAACTTAAACAGTTTTAAATAGGAAAAATATATAAACTCTTTGGTCATTTTTGAGTGAGATGCTGACGGTCTAATCAGATTCAATGAGCTATGCTAAGCTAAGCTAAAAGTGCTACCGCCAGACCCAGAGATCAGCTAAATGTATTCAAAAACGGTAAAACTCAGCTGTTTAACTTTAGGGGAGGTAGAAAATGAACCTATTTTCAAAAAAAGTGCAGTGTTTCTTTAATGTAGAAAAAATAGCTCAAAGTATCTAACATAGCAGATACTTGCAAAGAACAAGTAAGTAGTTATCTATCATTGAGTATAGAGTCCTGGATGAATAGTCCTGGATCAGCTGTGGAAAGTTCATTTGGAGGATCAGTACCACTCTTGGCAACAAGTCAAGACAAGTCACCTTTATTTGTGTAATGCTTTATACAATACAGATTGTGTCAAAGCAGCTTTTTTTCTCAATAATGCAAGAGGACAATAACAAACAGTCAATTTTCAAGTTATAGTAAGATCATTGATGAATCAGTGACATCATCATCCAGTTCAGCTCTCTTCCAATAGTGTCTGTGCAATCAGTCAAGCGTCCTCAACTAAGCAAGCCAAAGATGACAGTGGCAAACCAAAACTCCATCTGTGACAGAAATGAGGACGAACCTTGGGAAAAACAAGGCTCAGTCGGGGGTCAGTTCTCCCCTGGCTTGATAAAACCAGCATGGAATTGTTTAATTCCAGACTGCAACACAGATCAGATGCTGTCTAGTTAACACAATCTTCTCAGCGGATCTGTCTCAAGGGCTCATCGACAGCTGACATCCCTAAACTTTAGTGCTGTTGAAAGGAATATTTCAGTTTGAAACCTATAAAAAATATTGAAACAAAGGCTTATAAAATACTTTTTATTATCTACAAAGGCATCTGTTTTCCCAAAGAAGAAAACTGTTCTCTTGGTTTTGAAGGTTTTCAAGTATAAAGAGCGTTTAAAAGCTCTTCATACTCCTAAAACTGCTGAATCAAATGATAACACAAACCTGGTCAAGGTCTCTCGGAAAATTAAACTTCTTAAGCCTGAGGCTAATTCAGCTTCAACGACATGCCCTTGTTATTCTGCACACACAAACACAACTACTCAACACAGCGTTCTTTGCTTGAGGAATCAATCTCATCCACTTACAATAAGCGTAGTCTCTTTATCCTGTAACTCTCTCAAACAAGAAAGTCGTTTGTCCTCAGTAATGTTGTTTACTAAACTGATGTGCTCAGAAGTGCGTTAAAAAATCAATTCGAGCAAGCCTTGTTTCTTTGGATCATAGAGAAGGCACACTGTTTAGAAGCCTGCTTTTTGATTTGTGGCTATCAGCCATGTGCTACTATGATTCCATCAAGATACGACAGATTGAAATCAGTCTATCTTGTCCTATAAACCAACTTTACTAATTCAGACGCATAGCAATCAGCTACAGCTGGGCAATATATTACATATTTACATTGTATTTGCAATTATTTTGTTGCTTATAAATTTGTAAATCATTGTCAGTCATTGTGGGGGGCGGGGGTATTCTGACTCCTTCTTTTTATTTCAATTTAATGTTACAACCTAAGGCTGTAATATTTTGAATGATACTAATAATGCTACATACATATATATGTGTGTGCGAGTGTGTGTGTGTGTGTATATATAAAATTGAAATATATTTTCATCTTAATTATCATCAGTTATGTTTTTGTCTCTTTTTTGTGTCTACAGCCATTGAGAGTCAGAGCACCAGTTCTGAGGAATTGGTTCCCAGTCCTCCATCACCTCTTCCCCCTCCTCGTGTCTACAAACCTTGCTTTGTCTGCCAGGACAAGTCCTCGGGGTACCACTATGGTGTCAGTGCCTGTGAAGGCTGCAAGGTAAACATGCTGCCCATCTCTTTATATTCAATCCCATTTGTGTTCAATTATTTACAGTGAGTGCTGTTGAATTTCAGGCTAAGATAAATAATGTTGAATGTTGTCTGGATTAATGCAGGTTTCACGGGTTGTTGCAGGATATCTCAATATGAACACTCATTTTCTACACTGACGTGTTAGTGTTTAGGATTAACATGCACATTTACTAACAGGTGTGAGAGTCAAAATGTCCTGTTCACACAGCAGCTTAAAACACAGGCTTACAATGGAAGTCAAGTTTATATTTTATTTGTGACTAAAACCTGTAACCATTTCAACAGTGATTAAAGTAATATCAGTGATGCCGAAGTTGTATCACACTTGACAAGTCCAAATTCATCTGTCAAATCTCAATTAACAGACAGTAGCTTTTATTCCTTAGTGGCAGCAGATCATTTGAGTTATGAGCAAACCACAAAACAGTAGCAGCTCCTGTGCACTGAATCTAAAACCTTAGGATAGCACACAGCTTATATCTGCATCTATCAAGGTTGAATCAGATTCCAGAAAAGATCAGATGCTCTCCAACAGTAGCCACATTATTATCGCCAATCGAAACACACTCTAATACATGATGGGCTGGTTGAACTAGATTTGAAACCTGCAGCGAATATTTAGGCAATCAGATATAATGTCACTCTCCAAGGCTTCCGTTTTGAATAAATAATAAATTATAAATAATGGAAGTGTTAAATATACCACATACTTATGTTTGTGACACTGTGCACTATGCAGCGTGTCTTTTTAATATAAGTGGGATTTTTCTTTTAAAGGGATGTGTAATTTTGTTGTTTTGAATTCTCAATAAATCAACTGAGTGCTGTAGCAGAAAAGAGTATATCGGGGCGAATTCTGTCCATATTATTATTATTATTTATAATGATTATTATTATTTTAAATTGTAGGCCTATGCAGTATTCAGAAATATTCTTGAATTTGGTCTGTCTTTTTACTTTTTGAGTTTTTGCCTCATAATGCATCTGATTTCTAATTATCTGCCTGGTGATTCACACACATAAAGCCAAGAAGAATGTGAGCCCAAAGACACAACCGATGCATGTGGCTATCTTCTGCTAATTTGCATCATTTGCCATGAGCATGCTTTGTTTGATATTGGGTTGGAGATCTGATTTGAATTGGTAACATAGTGAGGAAACATATGGGTGAGCATACGTGTATGCATATGCATAGAGAAAAGACACATCTCAAGCTAAATAAGGTGCCAGACTTGCTGCGGTCTGTTTGCTTTCACACTGTAATCCTTTTTGACATTGGCATCTTTCTGACATGTGTCCTCTGTCTTTCTTTTGCTATAAACTTGCTTTTTTGTAAAACTTTGAAACATTAAGAACACTTTAAATCGAGGATGAATTGCTGGCATCTCTTCCTTTTCTGTTACCCGGATGTTCACAGTGCAAGCTATAAGCAAAATGTTTCAAGTGAAGTCAAGTCACCTTTATTTATATAGCGCTTTAAACAAAATACATTGCATCAAAGCAACTGAACAACATTCATTAGGAAAACGGTGTGTCAATAATGCAAAAATGATAGTTAAAGGCAGTTCATCATTGAATTCAGTGATGTCATCTCTGTTCAGTTAAATAGTGTCTGTGCATTCATTTGAAATCAAGTCAACGATATCGCTGTAGATAATGTGACCCCAACTGAGCAAGCCAGAGGCGACAGCGGCAAGGAACCGAAACTCCATCGGTGACAGAATGGAGAAAAAACCTTGGCAGAAACCAGGCTCAGTTAAGGGGCCAGTTCTCCCCTGACCAGACGAAACCAGTAGTTCAATTCCAGGCTGCAGCAAAGTCAGATTGTGCAGAAGAATCATCTGTTTCCTGTGGTCTTGTCCTGGTGGTCATCTGAGACAAGGTCATCTGAGACAGGGGATCTGTATCTGGGGCTCTAGTTGTCCAGGTCTCCGGTGTCTTTCAGCTTCAAAGAGTGCACATATTGCACTCTGTAACTGGCTGTAAACACTGTTTTAAGCACAGCACATCTCACTCACATTGAATCGTTTGGGGGAAGTTGTGGCCTAGTAGTTAGAGAGTTTGACTCCTAACCCTAGGGTTGTGGGTTCGAGTCTTGGGCCGGCAATACCATGACTTAGGTGCCCTTGAGCAAGGCACCAAACCCCCAACTGCTCCCCGGGTGCTTCAGCATAAATGGCTGCCCACTGCTGTGTGTGTGTGTTCACTACTGTATGTGTGCACTTTGGATGGGTTAAATGTAGAGCATGAATTCTGAGTATGGGTCACCATCCTTGGCTGTATGTCACATTACTTTCACTTTCAACTGCAGGTTCTATATTTAATTAAAACACAGCCTTAGCGGTTTATTTATCATTGCTTTTATGACAACAAGGCCATATCATAATTGTGATTTTTCACAGCCCTACTTTCAAACTACTTTTAATTAATGATTAGCATGAAATATACATTTATTGCCATGTTTAAAGAATGCTTTTTCTTATCTCTTATGATAAAGGAGTGTGTTTAATTGTATTGTATGTACACTTGTAGTTGAAACGTGTACTTGGAGATAATATAATATTACTGAAATCAAAAGCCACACTAGTAAATTAGTTTTTAAATTAAATTTCATTTGAAAGTCAGTATTTTTTTATGAAACTAGTATGTTCAAGTCAAGTCAAGTCAAGTCTGCTTTTTTGTCAATTTCCACATGTACAGTTCATACATACAGATTATCGAAATTGCATTACTCTCAGACCCCCGGTGCATACAGATAAGATTAACTTTAAAGCCTAAAAATCTAGATCAAATATAAAATGTAGATACAACTATACAATAAGGGAATGTAAAAAAAGATATATAATAAAATTAAAAATAAAGTTAAATAAAGCAGCACAAGGCAAATAGCAGATAGAGTGCAAATCAATAAAGTGAACAACAGTGCAGAATAAAGATTTTTAGTGCAAAAAAAGCTTATTAAGTCTGATTAAAGTGACAAAGGGCTCAAGAGCAGTTATTTTGTTTAACTGACTGATGAGGTAGTGGAATGGCAGATCAATGCTGCACAAAGTGACTGGTGCATGCCATCATATATTAGTGGGGGGGGGGCCTGGGGATGTGGGATCTGGGGGTGGTTTCATAGTTCAGTGGTGCCTGGGGCAGAAGAGGGGGGAGGGGCAAGTTCGGGCGTGAGTTCAGCTTCCTGACAGCCTGGTGGATGAAGCTGTCCTTCAGTCTGCTGGTCCTGGCCTGGAGACTACACAGTCTCCTCCCTGATGGCAGCAGACTGAAGAAGCTGTGTGACAGGTGAGTGGGATCACCTGCGATGCAGAGGGCTTTGCGGGTGAGACGGGTCCCGTAAATGTCCTGGAGGGAGGGGAGAGAGACACCAATGATCTTCTCAGCTGCTCTCACTATGCGTTGCAGAGTCTTTCGGCAGGACGAAATGCAGGCTGTGCAGCAGAATGTTGTTAGTATATTGATTAACATATAAAAGCACATGGAAACATGTGTTCACGTCTTTATTGAGTGAGAGGAAAGATGCTGAAATCACCACGAGCGTCACGCGCGCTTCAGTGTGTGTGATAAAGGAACTTGCGCTTCTGCTCCATTCATTAACAGAGACACACAGAACATGCAGGATTCATATTTAAATAGACTGTTCCGGCTTAATATTTACAGATATTAGTCCATATCGTGGTTTGATGTAAGTGCAATGACCTATTTTTGATTAATTCATTCAAAATTTGGCAAAATTCCGTGCCATTCCGCGTTAAACTGTAAATTACATTTTTATGACTGGATTCCGCGATTCCCTCCGCGTTTTCTGCATCGCGGAAATCATAGGGCCCTAGTTGTGGTATGCCAGCTCTATCTTGCAATGGACACATGCCACGACGTTCTCTTTACGTTTGCCCGCGCCCTCAAATCAAAACACTGTTGACTCCTTGCAGTATGCCATTGCGGACTCAGCGCTTGTGTCTCCTTCCGCTTTGTGGGTGACGTAAATGCATTGTGTCACATTAAAAAAATCATTGCGAAAGAACCTGACGTGAGATTTAAAATAAATTAAAAGAGGCTTCGAGGCAGAAGAATTGGCCTTGATCATTTTTTGTAATCGAGTTACTCGAGGAATCGTTTCAGCCCTAGTATATTTACAAATAGATGACATTCAGGTATCAGTGGAAATGAGATTAAAATATATTTCAATTACCATAAATGCTACCATAAAAGTGTCACATAGGTGGTGTTGTAGTCACACACAACAAAAGCTAATCATATAAGCAGTCTTGCTTTAGAATACTGTTTCATCATTAATCAATAACCACACATGAAGAAATGACTAATGCACTATTAACATTCCAGGGCTCCAAACTGTGACTTAAATAGTCGCATTTAAGACCATGAATGTAAATTGTGAGTTTTTGTTGAGGTCGGCACTGGTGACTAGGCCTATGTGTTTACATGTTATAACTTAAAAAATTGCATGTAATGCCTTTTTTCAGATTTTTTTGGGATCACATTTTTTATTATGTTCATGTATTAAGATGATGATGTGTATCAAAGTTTTAGTGGAAAAAAAGAGTTTCAAACATTCCTCATCTCTTTCACACAGCAGCTCTGACGCACACCTGATAATCAATCATACTGTAGCTCGCTTGAGCAGTGCGAGACAGAGAGGGAGAAATGATGGAGACTTGAAGAGAAAGTGTAGAAAAACAGCGTTTATTCCGTGCACTACTTGAACAAACTGCAACAGGTAAAGCTGTCAGCTGTGTGAATATAGGCAATATCGTTAACAATTCTTGTTTATAATCATTAATAATATGGCTTCTTCTTAACAAGGTCTTAGGTCTATGCTGTGTCCTGTTAATGCGTGGACTTCATTATTCGAAGTGCATCTGCCGTCCTGTAATTGCAAGAAGTGTTGTGCTTTGTTACTTTATAAACAAAGTATCAGCTTTAAAATTATTCCAAATTCATAACGAAATTCAAATATAAAATCCAGTTTTGGCGCTCTTTAATGTGGCAGGCGTGATCGTGAGTTTAAAGCCTCAGTTCAAGCAGCACGTGAACCTATCATACCCTTCTCTTTACTACTAGAGTACATAATGAACATGAATTTTATTTTATACAGTTTCAAACTGTGGAAAACATTTGCAATGTACTGTAATATACATTCACCTCAATAACCATTCGGTGTCCATAAGCTCATCAGTCAGGTAGAAAAATAACTATAAAGAGGAGCATTTTGCTATATTTATGCGCTATTGCACTTGAATATTTTTACTTAACCTGTTGTCTGTATGATTCAACCCTTGCTATAAAATTGCATTTTACTAATTAAGAAAAACAGGCTGAACGTGTGAAAGACATACACTCTTAAAATTAATGGTGCTTAAAAGATTCTTCACAGAACCATTTTGTTTTTACAAAGAATCATTTAGTCAAAGGCTCTTTAAAGAGCCATCTCTTTCTGACCTTTTTATAATCTGAAGAACATTCTTTCGCCACATGAACCTTTTGCGAAACGTAAAAGTTCTTCAGATGTTAAAAGTTCTTTATGAAGCCATTTAGAAAATTTTAGACATTTTGTCACTCTTATTTTTAAGAGTGTATGACAATATCTTCAGAATGTATTGAGGAGGAGCCCAAACTACACTCAGTGGCCAAGAGATGCTTGTGGTCCATGATATATATTCAGATTATGTGTAATAAACAATGCGGGACTGTATATTTATTTAAAGTTGGAAAAGACATTTAGTTCCCACTTTAAGTGAACCTTAGTTCCTTCCCAGGTCATCTACAAGATGGATTAAAATGCTGATAAAGTCAAGAAAAGATGAGACATGAACACATTACAGTATGATTGAAATGTTAAAATGTAAAAAAAAAAAAAATAATAATAATAATAATAACGTTTATTCTGAGGCACGTAGTGCCTATGTTTTTTTCTTATAAGAACCAATGGCTCAATTTTAAATTGCTCAAAATTACTAAATTTTTTAGTTTGGAGCCCGGCATTCTAGTAACTACTATTAACTAATAAGAAACTAATTAGAATTAGTTATAACGCTCAGTTAAAAGTGGTAGTTTACTAATAGCTAATCAGTAACTACTTTTCTTTCTTCTTTTTTTTCAATATCTCCCGGATAACTACTAAGAAATACTGATGTACACGTTCATAATTAATATGAATAATGCAGAATTTATAATTAATCTGGGAAAGTGAGGGTCATAGTAGCCCACTAGTAATGACTCAAGTATTACCAAATCCTTCATAAGGGATTACTATTTTTTTGGATCTGTATTCTAAAGTGAAAAGCATGATAACTGCCAAATATTGACTGAAGTCAAAGTAACAACTTTCAAAATAGAGTTTATGGAGTTTTTGTTTACTAAAAGTTTTTTTATTTTATTTTATTCTTTCCTGAACAATGATTAGTCAGCTGAATGATTGACATGTTGTTAAAAAACAGTACAACCCCCTGAAAACACTACTTCTATCTCTCACAGCCTCATTTTCATTTCTGTAAAAAATTGAATATGGCACTACTCTGACAAAGGTCTATTGTACATTTGAAGTGACGTATTATGATGTACTTAAGTCCCACTTAAAAATCATTAAGTCCAGCTAACTGCATAATGAATTTAAACTATAATATACTTGTACTTAATTTCAAATAAAATGTAACTATGTGTCCGAAACATTATATTCAGTTCTTTTTTTTTAATATACTGAAGTGCACTTCTTTTCACAAGGAATTGTATAGACTGTGAGAGAAATATGCCTTTTAATTACTTTGTAATACCACCAGTATACAGCATTTTTTTATATAATATTCCAGTCCAACTTAAACTG
The DNA here is from genome assembly GCF_963082965.1 of Carassius carassius. Taxonomy (NCBI): domain Eukaryota; kingdom Metazoa; phylum Chordata; class Actinopteri; order Cypriniformes; family Cyprinidae; genus Carassius; species Carassius carassius. The sequence goes on from NC_081779.1 coordinate 29,305,391, forward strand.
CAGCTTTCAGCAAAATACTGTCCACAATTTTTGCCCCACCATAGAAGCAAGGTCTGAATCATATTGCTTGACTCACACTTTTAATTATCTTATTGACGTGGACATTAAAATTCTTTAATATACTTTAAGGAATTTAATACACTGTTCTCCTTGACCTTCACGAGCTAATGTGCTTAGAGAATTTATGCATTATCTTTTTCAATTAAAGGGATAGTTCACCCCAAAATGAAAATTCTGTCATTAATTACCCACCCTCATGATGAAGTCAGAGTTCTTTCTGACCCTCCATAGACAACAACTGAGCTATGATGTTCAAGAACCAAAAATGTACTGTAGTAAGAACTGGCCCCCTGTCTGAGCCTGGTTCCTCCCAAGGTTTTTTTTGGAGTTTTGGTTCCTTGCCACTGTCGTCTCTGGCTTGCTTAGTTGGAAATATTTAATGTCTGCCAATATTGTGAGCTTTTTTTTTTTTGCACAGACACTATTGGAAGACAGCTGAACTGGATGATGACATCACTGAATCAACAATTAACTGAATTTAATGGAAAAATGTAGTGTTTGTTATTGTCTCTTCGCATTATTGACACACTATTTTCCTGTTTAACACTGTAAAGCTACTTTGACATCGTTAAGTATATCATGTGACATCAGTGGTTCAACCGTAATTTTATGAAGCTACTAGAATACTTTTTGTGTGCAAAGAAAGCAAAAACAACAACTTTCAACAATTCTTCTCTTCTGTGTCAGTCTCCATTGCCACTCATAGAAGTAAAATTAATTTGTCCCATTAATGGATGATATTTGCCTCCTTAAATTGATATCAGCAGGTATTTTTCCCTTTATTATGCCTATTATGTATACCTATTAGATGCATCTTGTTTTATGTAAAGTACTGAAATTTAATCAACAAATTCAGTTATATAAGAATAATAAGACACTGTAGGGCTATCACCAAATCAAATTAAATCAATGTCAACAAGATCCATTGATTCCCGCTGCAGTAGTGGCCTTTAAGGTCTTTAAATATACATATTTCTAACTATAGTATTTTTATTATATATATATATATATATATATATATATATATATATATATATATATATATATATATATATATATATATATATATTATATCCCCTTACTCATTTAACATTTAAAACAACATACATTGAGATCAGTTTGTAACCACACCTGTTAAGCTTGCCCTGCGCTGCTCTTTCTATTAGCACAAGCTGAGAAATGGTCCTTATGTAGTGGCTGCTTTTTGAGTGTTTGCCATTTCATGTTTCTCATATGCATCAGAAATAATATCAAAGAGAGTTGATCAAATTTGATGTTGCACAAATGCGACCAAACAGCATAGTGGCATAAGTCTGACTTACTGCTGGCAATACGAACCAAGCTCCTGCTCCGGTCGTACAGGGACCGGATAGCCCTTAGCAAAGGGCCCCGGACCCCATACTCCCGGAGCACCCTCAACAGGCCGCCGCGAGGGAAACAGTCGAATGCCTTCTCCAAATCCACAAAGCACATGTGGACTGGTTGGGCATACTCCCATGAACCCTCCAGCACCCTGTAGAGGGTATAGAGCTGGTCCAGTGTTCCACGGCCTGGACGAAAACCACACTGTTCCTCCTGAATCCGAGGTTCTACTATCGGCCGGATTCTCCTCTCCAGTACCCTGGCATAGACTTTCCCAGGGAGGCTGAGAAGTGTGATCCCCCTGTAGTTGGAACACACCCTCCGGTCCCCCTTCTTAAAAAGAGGGACCACCCCCCCCGGTCTGCCATCCCAGAGGCACCGTCCCTAACTGCCACGCGATGCTGCAGAGGTGTGTCAGCCAAGACAGCCCCACAACATCCAGAGACTTGAGGTACTCAGGGCGGATCTCATCCACCCCCGGTGCCTTGCCACCGAGGAGTTTCTTGACTACCTCGGTGACTTCAGCTTGGGTGATGGACGAGTCCACATCTGAGCCCTCAGCCTCTGCTTCCTCAATGGAAGACGTGACAGCGGGATTGAGGAGATCCTCGAAGTATTCCTTCCACCGTCCAACGACATCCCCAGTTGTGGTCAACCGGACGGTTTGCCAGAATCTCTTCGAGGCCGACTGATAGTCATTCTCCATGGCCTCACCAAACTCCTCCCAGGCCCGAGTTTTTGCCTCCACAACCACCCGGGCTGCAGTCCGCTTGGCCTGCCGGTACCTGTCAGCTGCCTCAGGAGTCCCACAAGCCAACCAGGCCCGATAGGACTCCTTCTTCAGCTTGACGGCATCCCTTACTTCCGGTGTCCACCACCAGGTTCGGGAATTGCCGCCTCGACAGGCACCGGAGACCTTACGGCCACAGCTCCGAGCGGCCGCTTCGACAATGGAGGTGAAGAACATGGTCCACTCGGACTCAATATCTCCAGCCTCCCTCGGGATCCGGTCGAAGCTCTGCCGGAGGTGGGAGTTGAAGATCTCTCTGACAGGAGACTCGGCCAAACGTTCCCAGCAGACCCTCACAGTACGTTTGGGTCTGCTGAGTCTGTCCAGCTTCCTCCCCCGCCATCGGATCCAACTCACCACCAGGTGGTGATCAGTTGACAGCTCCGTCCCTCTCTTCACCCGAGTGTCCAAGACATACGGCCAGAGGTCGGATGAAACGACCACAAAGTCGATCATCAACATACGGCCTAGGGTGTCCTGGTGCCACGTGTACTGATGGACACCCTTATGCTTGAACATGGTGTTCGTTATGGACAAGCTGTAACTAGCACAGAAGTCCAATAACTGAACACCACTCAGGTTCAGATCAGGGGGGCCGTTCCTCCCAATCACGCCCCTCCAGGTGTCACTGTCGTTGCCCACGTGGGCGTTGAAGTCCCCCAGTAAAACAACGGAGTCCCCAGTCGGAGCACTTTCCAGCACCCCTCCCAGAGACTCCAAGAAGGCCGGGTACTCTGCACTGCCATTCGGCCCGTAGGCACAAATGACAGTGAGAGACCTATCCCCGACCCGAAGGCTCAGGGAAGCGACCCTCTCGTTCACCGGGGTAAACTCCAACACATGCAGATGAGCTGGGGGGCTATAAGCAGACCCACACCAGCCTGCCGCCTCTCACCATGGGCAACTCCAGAGTGGTGAAGAGATTCCTCTCTCGAGGAGTGTGGTTCCAGAGCCCAAGCTGTGCGTAGAGGTGAGCCTGACTCTCGCTAGTCGGAACCTCTCAACCTCACGCACAATCTCGGGCTCCTTCCCCGCCAGTGAGGTGACGTTCCACGTCCCTAGAACTAGTTTCCGTGTCCAGGGATCGGGCTGTCGAGGCCCCCGCCTTCGACTACCGCCCGATTCTCTAAGCACCGGCCCCTTACGGTCCCTCCTGTAGGTGGTGAGCCCACGGGCTGAGCCTGGCCGGACCCCGTGGGGGGAGGCCCGGCCACCAGGCGCTCGCATACGAGCCCCAACCCCGGGCCTGCCATACCCGGCGACGTCACGGTCCTTTGATGTGATCTCTTCATAATAGGTTTCTGAACCGCTCTTAGTCTGACCCGTCGCCTAGGACCTGTTTGCCTTGGGAGACCCTACCAGGGGCATATAGCCCCGGACAACATAGCTCCTAGGGTCATTCGGGTACTCAAACCCCTCCACCACGTTAAGGTGGCAGTTCAAGGAGGGGAATATACAATATACAATACTATACCATTCAAAAGCTTGATGTAAATAATATAAATGTAACAAATAGATAACTGTAACAAATGTAAAAACGATGCTTTTCTTTTAATTTATTCCCCCTAAAAACCCAGAAAAATATTCTCAGCTCTTTTCAACATTAATAATAATGATAATAATAATAATAATAAATGTTTTTTTTGTAGAAAATAAGATTGTTAAAAGGATTTCTGAAGGATTGTGTGACTGGAGTAATGATGCCAAACAATTTGTTTGAAAGTCAGCTTTGATTGTTTCTAATAAACTGTTTAACTGCTCCCCCAAGTGGATATTAAATTATGTTGTGGGATAATTAAATATATTCTTAATAAACTACAAACATAAAATTATATACTTTTATTTTGTTCTCACATTCTTTCTTGTAACTCTTCCCTCTCAGTGGCACAGATGACTGAATGGCTCATTATGCAGGCCTTTGTCTTCTCAGGTGTAAATCACATTGATATTCATGGTAGTTGACGCCTACTCGCATATGACTTTTACCAACAGTGAGTAAACAAGATGATTTTCACATAATTTAGAAAGAAAAATTCTAGGCTATAAGCTCCAGTTCTCAAAACTCCCGGGAACCATTGTTCTTTATGTGTTTTATGGCCTTTTTCAAGTGATTTAACATTTTTAGTTTTTCACTAACCACGCATAATATTTTTTTCTCAAAAACACAATCATGTACATACATGCATTTCACATATTATTATAGCCCTGTTTGTGTTGATTACAGTGAGATTAGACTTTACCCATTTAGATATTTATAAGAAACTGAAAAAAAGCACAAATGTCAGGACATGACAAAACTTCTCCAGGCCCCAAAAATACCCTTAGACTCCAGAGGGTTAAACAATTTAACTTTGAAAGAAAAACAGATTGCTGAATGATTTCTGTCATGCTGATGAAGAAAAAAAATAACATGTAGGGGGTTGGAGTAGTTCCACCCCTTGTTTCTGGAAAACCATTGAAGAAATTGGTCATGTGACCACATAATTTTAAAAAGCCATCCATTTTACTCATCCTCCAAAGAAGAGAGACACATGGCATGAGAGGTAATCACATTTTAGCTAAAAAAAAACAGTTTTTTTCCTTTAAAAGTAAAATTTCTATTATCAAGGTTTTTTGATTGTAGCGTCTGAACAATTCTAGAAAAGTTTGAAAACATTTCACACATGTTTTAGTGCTTTACCAGGCTACACAATGAGTCTATACAGTTAGCATGATGTTAGCTCTTAACTGCTGGATCATGCTAGTTTTTCAAATTTGTGGGTATGGGGTGATTTGTGGCACAGTGGCACAACTCACCCCCACTTATGATTATTTTCAACACATTATTAATTTGTAATTGTACATTGCACTATTGCATTTTAGCACTTAAACTATGTGGCATTCTTAATTTAAGACAAAAACCCATTATGCCACGCACTTATAAACGGAAGACCGACAGGGCTTCAACTGCTCTTGTGGAGTTGGACAGAGCAGTGAAAGAGATGCAACAGGGAAAAACCATACGTCAGGTGGCAAGGGAGATGAATATCTGCAGGATGACCTTGAAAAGATTCAGAGAGAAGAAAAAGGGTTGCCATGATTTTGCCAAGTAAGACATGTTCCTGGATCAACATCTTCTGATGATCCTGGATCAACATTATTGTCCAAAAATATAGACTTAACCCAATCCCTACCACTAAACCTAACCCTACACATAATTTAGTCCTAATAATAGGGGGAAATGATAGCTGTGAGTAGAATCTCCTAATCCTGATTGTAAGCCTAAAACAGATATTTCTTGAAAAGTTATGCCCTTCGGATTGGTTGATTGGAATGTTGTTCCTGGATCAACAAGGATGTTGATCCAGGAACATGTTTTACTTGGTGAAATCATGCTCGCCAATAAAAAGATAGGAGAAGTAACAAAGAAAGGGTATAAGAGAACATCTCTAAAGTGATGGACAGGTAATCATCAATCATAGGATAACATATTCTCTCTTTCTCTCTCACTCTCTCTCTCTCTCTCTCACATACACACACACACACACACACTCACACTTAAAGAAAATAATGAAGGGGTTATCCCTGAAGGTGATGTGCTCAAGAAACTACCCACACCCCAGTTTATATTCCCCTGAAGCATTGACAAGTGGGATGTTTAGTAGTATGCCAAATCCAGACCACCTAGACCTACGTACCGATGGGATAATCTGTAGAAGTGAGGAGATGGCCATGCCTCATCAGTGTTTGACTTACCTGCCATTTGTTTAATTTAGCTAACACTGATTTTATTTTTGAGTTTGCACTATGTTATTAAAGAGAAGTTTTATTCAGTTTTTAAGTCGCCTAAGTCACAATAGGATTTTTTAAAAATTAGCCTACTAACTTTATTCTTATATGTTACATAATTGACCGACAGCGTTCTATGTATGTCAGGCATATATTACCAAAGCCTTTTTGCCTGAAATGAATCACAAATATCATATATTGTGTATTTAACTTTGTGTTTTCCCAAAAACTACAAAATATGTCTTGTTCCAACAGTTTTAATTGGATGACAATATCTGAATAAACCTTTTTTGTCTTGCTTTCATATAGCATTACAGTTCATAACATTAAAATGTTCTGTTTTTCTTCAGAAATCACTGGCACTATTTTCCCAAACGCATTCTCCCAAAAGGCACAACTTACCCCGCACCAGGGGCAAGTTGTGCCACGAGACCACTTTTTTTTCCCAAAAGCTATATTTCTGAAACAATTTATTTCAGATACAAAGTTATTGTTCTCAGGAATGCACCACATCCTGAAATATATGTACATTCTAAAGTGAAAGAGATTACTGTCATGGCCTCACTTTAAAGTCACTTTGAGTAAAAACTGGCACAACTCACCCCACTTTCCCCTAGGTTGAAAGATTGGAATTGAGAGTGTAGCAACTTCCTAGATTCCCAGACGCTTTCTTCTTGACACAGTTCTGAATCCAGCCCAGGTAATTTCCCTTTGATTGCTATTTCCTATCCAATTAAAGGGAAAATGGGCCAAAAAAAAATAAAAATAGGCCAGTGTCACAAAATCACAGTTATATTTGTGTTATGTTGAGTCAGAGACGTTCGGATCCATATGCAGAACAGCACTTTATTATAAGAATGGTTGGAACTGGAGCCCACCGGGGTGGCGCAGGCGGAACTGGAGCCCACGGGGGCGGTGGAGGTGGAACTGAAGCTCACCAAGGCAGAGCAGAGGACCACCACAGCTGAGCAGATGGGACCGAAGCCCACCAGGGCAGAGCAGTGGTCTCGTCAGGTAGGACTGAAACAGATAACATGAACAGGTTAATGGCGGCCTCCGTGGCCATGACAGGACAAGCAGTGAGTTCCTGAGCGGCCTTCATGGCCATTACAGGACAGGCAATGAGTTCATAGGCGGCCTCCATAGCCGTGACAGGACACAACGAAAGTTCATGGATGGATACAACTGACGCCTCCGAAGGTTCTGCAGAAGTTGCCACCACCTCTGGAGGTTCCACCGCAGTAACAGTCTCCTTGACAGCAATACAACAGGCTGAGAGAACATTGCTGGGTGCAACAGACAGGATGTGACGAGGCTCTGGAAGTTCAGCTGAGACGTGACAAGGCTCTGGATGATCTATTGTTGTATGATGAAGCTCTGGAAGATCTACTAAGACTTGATGAAGTTCTGGAAGAACGGTAGTGATTTGACTGGGCTCATAAAGATCAACGGTGACTTGACTTACTCATGAAGTTTAACTGTGGTTTTACTTGACTCATGGGTGTTAATTGTGACTTGACCGGACTCTGGAGGGTCAGCGGTGACTTGACCTGACTCTGGATGGTCAATGGTTGGATAGTCAATGGCGGGGCTGGCGGCCATCTTGTGCAGTGGCTCTGTAGTGGCAGCCATGACGTGAGTGAGTGAATGCTGACCCAACAGTCAGCCATGCATAGTCCATAAACTGACCAAGAGATGAGCGGGGACCCTCACTGATTAATCGTGACTTTAGCGGTTCATTTAGTCCATCACAAAAAAATAAAAATAAATCGGCACAAAATCTGGCAGATCAGAGAAATAAGTACTCTTGTACATAGTCCTCGAGTGATCCAGTGCCCTGCTTGAGGGCTAATAATAGGCTTGCCATATCCATACCTGAACAGTGTCCATACGAAAAGATTCTGGATCCTAAGTGGCGAAGTCTTCTGTTACGTTGAGTCAGAGACGTTCAGATCCATATGCAGAACTTTATTTTAAGTATGGTTGGGCAAGCAGTAATCAGGAACGGCGTCACGTATGTCAGAATCAATAACAGTCACAAGCAGAGGTCGGGCAGGTGGCAGAGAATCAAAGGCGGTATACACAATCCAAAATCAGACATGGGAAGAACAAACAAAGGAAAAACTCTTGGAAATGCTAGACGGGGCTAAACAAGACTTCGCAAAGACTGAGAGTGATTGTGCTGCTTAAATGTGTGTGTGTATTAGCTACAGGTGTGTGTGTGTGTGTGTGTGTGTGTGTGTGTGTGTGTGTGTGTGTGTGTGTGTGTGTGTGTGTGTGTGTGTGTGTGTGTGTGTGTGTGTAATTAGATGCAGGTGTGAGTGTGTGCAGTCCCAGGAATGAGGCAGGATGGGAAATGGAGTTTGAAAAAGGGAATGGAAACAAAAATGCAAGAGTACTGAGTGGAGTGACCTCTATTGGAGTTTATGGGCACTCCAGCTAATGATTGTGAAAATATGCAAGAAACTGTTTTGAAATTATTACATGGATCTCTGGAATACCTGATTCTGACTGGTCAATTGTAGCATACCCACTTATCTGCATGCCTTGAAAATATAGCTCTACTTTTACATCCCTTGCCTTAATGCCCACATCTTGTTTCTTACAAATACTACTGGTGCCATCTTGCATTTAAATTTTCAATTATATGTAAAATAAAATCAGAGAATTACAGTATTTATGCTACTATCTTTTTGTTTACAATTGTTTTGTACATTGATGGATTATTTGGATTATTTAGTTCTTAGTGGTTTATTTAAGAAAATATTCAGCTTAGATTTTAAAACAGCTGTGTAATTATACATGACTTTACATTATCATTTTTTACATGTCCGACTTGTCAGACTACTAAAGTGAATAAGCTTTAAATATTATATAGGTCATGTCCTGTAATTTTACATGCTAGTAATTTGTCAGTGATGATAATGATCGTGTGGCTGACTAATCAGCTGACATCAGGTTCACAGAGTTTGTTTGCTCATGTCAGTGCATGTGAGACCAGACATTTGGCATGGTTTCAGATCCATATCTCTCTTTGGTAAGTGCTAAGCCTTGCGCACACTTACTACACGGGCTTTCCCACCAATCCACTTCAGTTTTATCAAACTTTAATGCCATGTCATCCAGCCGTACAGACCCAGTGGTTTCATGTTTACACCATTGCACCCTGAACTTCATCAGTAAATGGCTTCTTTAAAATGTCCAAAGACTTTGGATCTGTCTGCTGTGTAATTCGGTCTGGTGGGCTGTTTGTGAACCTTTCTTACACTGAGGGACAGTGGAAGTCTTTTGGGTCTCTACTGCCTAGGATGTGAGGCTTAGACCCCGTACACCTACCATTTAATCAGACTAATGCTTATTTATGGAAATAAGGGAAAATGTTACTACTCAGAAGTTACTCTTTTATAGCTAGGGAGACTAAATTGAGTTCTCAAATGTTGAATTAGACAATTAAAATTAGAAAGTAAAAAAAAAATAATAATAAATTCAAGTAAAATTTGACAATTATCTTATGCTAATAGACTAGCACATGAGGCTGCCACAGTACACTACCATTTTTTTAAGAACTGTGAGGGGTGTAGAATTACTCAAGCCATCTGAGCACAATCCTATTATTAATCTGTTAGCTTTTGTGGTTTTATGTTCTTGGAGGGGTAAAGACAAAAATGCTTAATTTGCTCAAGACTTGTCTTATTAACTATGACAGGACCTGACCATGACACCCCTTTCTTAAATGTTCAACAGAAATACAGACATCCCAAAAACTCCACCACTCTGCTACTGCTAATCACAATGAAGGAACATGAGTTATTTTTCTCGCCAGCATCTTTGTCTAAACTAAAGGCCCAGATGTTCTTCAAGCTAAATTGAAGAAGACTGTTGTGATGTTATTTTCTACTAAATTTGGCAGAAACAAAGTTTGTTTGCAGTTTTTTTTTAGGTAGTTCAAAACAGCTCATTAAAGCAAACGTTCTGGTAAACTTCACTCCGGCTTGTAAACACCTTCAAACTACAAAGGGTCTTTGATGATAGCGTGCAGCACGTAATTAAATATTTTTCCAAACAGTGCTTCCATAAGTGTGGGCAGCCTCAAAATGTTCAAAAAGAGTGTACCATTGCTTCTTTCAACTCCTGAGTGAAGAGACTCCTGAGAAAAGAAACTTTGCTGTAATTATATCAGGGACTCCCTTTAAGGCAAGTCATTTCACTCGGCGGCAATCTTTGAAACACTTCTCGGGCATCCAAATGCAGATCCTATCTATTTGAATGGGGAAACATCAAATTCTACAAAACTGTTCGCCAAGCTTACAATTAAATGTCATATTTGAAATTACATTTTTTCCTGTGTTCCAGTAGCGTTAAAAAAAGAAAAAAAATTCTCAGGCTAGACCACAATGCTGACTGTTTCTATAGTCAAGTCAAGTCACCTTTATTTATATAGCACTTTAAACAATACAGATTGTAACAAAGCAACTGAACAGCATTAAATAGGAAAGTAGTGTGTCAATAAAGCAAAAAGGCAGTTCATCATTGAATTCAGTGATGTAATCATCCAGCTCAGTTCAGTTTAAATAGTATCTGTGCAATCAAGTCAACAAAATTGCTGGAAATGAAGTGTCCCCAACTAAGCAAGCCAGAGGCGACAGCGGCAAGGAACCAAAACTCCATTGGTTACAGAATGGAGAAAAAAACCTTGGGAGAAACCAGGCTCAGTCAGGGAGCCAGTTCTACTCTGGCTAGAGGAAACCAGCAGTTTAATTCCAGGCTGCAGCAAAGTCAGACTGTGCACAAGAATCATCTGTTTTCTGTGGTCTTGTAGACAAGGTCTTGACTGTGGATCTCTCTCTGGTGCTTATCTAGTTTTCCTGGTCTCCCCTGACATTCAGGGCTGTAGAGGTTCTCTCTGGATGCTGATCTATCATCTGGTCTGGATACGTACAGGAACCGGGTGACTTCAGTGACTATCTGATCTGGATAAAGACTGGATCTGGGGGCTATGGTGACCCCGGAATAAGAGAGAAACAGACTAATATTAGCGTAGATGCCATTCTTCTAACGATGTTCCCAGTTCCGGTTTTCATAATTAGTGCAGCCTAACAATTCTTTAACGGATTTCAACATTAGAAATGTGTTAGTGTGTTATGTGTAAGCCAAAAAAATAATAAAAATCTAGATTTAAACTGACAGAGTGTGTCTACCTCCTGAACAATGTTAGGTAGGTTATTCCAGAGCTTGGGAGCTAAGTAGGAAAGGATCTGCCACTCGCAGTTGATATTGATATTAGAGGTATTATCAAATTGCCTGAGTTTTGAGAACTCAGCAGATGTGGAGGACCATAGTGCAATAAGAGCTTGTTAAAATATTACTATTCAAATTCTACTATTCAAATACTATCATTTATATTTGTGGATTTGCTATGGTGTTCATCACAGCACCAAATACTTAAATATTTACAACCCAAATTCCGGAAAAGTTGGGACGTTTTTTAAATTTTAATAACATGAAAAATAAAGGAATTTCAAATCACATGAGCCAATATTTTATTCACAACAGAACATAGATAACGTAGCAAATGTTTAAACTGAGAAATTTTACACTTTTATCCACTTAATTAGCTCATTTAAAATTTAATGCCTGCTAAGGGTCTCAAAAAAGTTGGCACGGGGGCAACAAATGGCTAAAAAAGCAAGCAGTTTTGAAAAGATTCAGCTGGGAGAACATCTAGTGATTAATTAAGTTAATTGATATCAGGTCTGTAACATGATTAGCTATAAAAGCTTTGTCTTAGAGAAGCAGAGTCTCTCAGAAGTAAAGATGGGCAGAGGCTCTCCAATCTGTGAAAGACTGCGTAAAAAAATTGTGGAAAACTTTAAAAACAATGTTCCTCAACGTCAAATTGCAAAGGCTTTGCAAATCTCATCATTTACAGTGCATAACATCATCAAAAGATTCAGAGAAACTGGAGAAATCTCTGTGTGTAAGGGACAAGGCCGGAGACCTTTATTGGATGCCCGTGGTCTTCGGGCTCTCAGACGACACTGCATCACTCATCGGCATGATTGTGTCAATGACATTACTAAATGGGCCCAGGAATACTTTCAGAAACCACTGTCGGTAAACACAATCCGCCGTGCCATCAGCAGATGCCAACTAAAGCTCTATCATGCAAAAAGGAAGCCATATGTGAACATGGTCCAGAAGCGCCATCGTGTCCTGTGGGCCAAGGCTCATTTAAAATGGACTGATTCAAAGTGGAATAGTGTTTTATGGTCAGACGAGTCCAAATTTGACATTCTTGTTGGAAATCACGGACGCCGTGTCCTCCGGGCTAAAGAGGAGGGAGACCTTCCAGCATGTTATCAGCGTTCAGTTCAAAAGCCAGCATCTCTGATGGTATGGGGGTGCATAAGTGCATACGGTATGGGCAGCTTGCATGTTTTGGAAGGCTCTGTGAATGCTGAAAGGTATATAAAGGTTTTAGAGCAACATATGCTTCCCTCCAAACAACGTCTATTTCAGGGAAGGCCTTGTTTATTTCAGCAGGACAATGCAAAACCACATACTGCAGCTATAACAACAGCATGGCTTCATCGTAGAAGAGTCCGGGTACTAACCTGGCCTGCCTGCAGTCCAGATCTTTCACCTATAGAGAACATTTGGCGCATCATTAAACGAAAAATACGTCAAAGACGACCACGAACTCTTCAGCAGCTGGAAATCTATATAAGGCAAGAATGGGACCAAATTCCAACAGCAAAACTCCAGCAACTCCTAGCCTCAATGCCCAGACGTCTTCAAACTGTTTTGAAAAGAAAAGGAGATGCTACACCATGGTAAACATGCCCCGTCCCAACTATTTTGAGACCTGTAGCAGAAATCAAAATTGAAATGAGCTCATTTTGTGCATAAAATTGTAAACTTTCTCAGTTTAAACATTTGCTATGTTATCTATGTTCTATTGTGAATAAAATATTGGCTCATGTGATTTGAAAGTATTTTAGTTTTCATTTTATTAAAATTTAAAAAACGTCCCAACTTTTCCGGAATTCGGGTTGTAGACTTAATAGGCTATTTTTTTTTTCAAACTTTTTTTACATTTTAATCTGGACTACAACATACTCTAGATATTGTTTGAAAGTGTTTTGATTGTTCGTTCACACTTTAGATTAGTTCATTCATTAGTTAACATAAACTGCCAATTAAAAATTCTTCTGAACATTCATTAATCTTAGGTATTCCAATATTGAATAACACGTTGTTAAAATCTAAAGTTGCAACTGTGTTATTTAATGAACTAACATTGACTTTACATTAACATTGAACTAAGACTTGTATTTTTTTAACAAAGATTAATAACTTCTGTAGCAAACATAGCTATTGCTCATTGTGAATGTTAATGGTTAACTAATGAGGTCTTATTGTAAAGTGATACCGATTGGTCTTTATAGTTCTTTTGCACTTTAATCTGTGTAAAATTATTAACTTTATATATTTTTTTCTGTATTGCTTTATTGTATTTAAATATTCAGTTGTTTTTGTTATAAGAAAAAAGTTATTAAACCTGTTATACTGTATTATGACCACATTTCTGAAACAAAATTTCAATACCGTGATAATACCGTACTGTGATCCCTATTTGTAACTCTAACGAGAGCAGTCTCAGTACTATGATACGGTCCTCAGAGATACCATTTTTCTCTAAGAAGGAATATAATTGTCAGGATACTACCTTTTCTAGTATCTTGGACAGAAACGGAAGATTCAAGATCGGCCTGTAATTAACTAGTTCTTTCGGGTCTAGTTGTATTTTTTTGTTTGTTTGTTTGTTTGTTTGTTTTTTGATGAGAGGCTGAATACAGCCAGTTTGACGGTATTGGGGACATATCTAATGACAATGACAAATTAATAATAGTCAGAAGAGTAGTAGTAGTAGCCCTTTATTGTCACTAGTCACAAGTTCCAGCAAAATAAGCCATCAACCTGTCCATACATACATACATACATACATACAATATGACAAGGGGGTAGACAGGACAGGAAGACAGGGAATTTAGGAAGAAATACAGCGTAACATTAGGAAAGTGAGGAGAAAAAAAACAACACCCAGACTATGCTCCTTCAGGAGTACAATGTGAGAACAGGAAAAAAACCTCAGCAACAAAGCACATAATCAATAAAAACACACAACTTTGCAACTGGGGACAGAAATTGGGGGGTCGAGCGTAAGCAATTTTTCGTTTTTAGTTTGTTTGAATTTTGCCTCTTTTCCTCGCTTTCTTTCACTTTTAAATAGCTTAAAAGTGCCGTGCACATTTTACTTTCATTTGAATTAGCAGCAATTTGGTGTCAGTTGCTTGAATGGAACAACAAAATACAACGTCAAACTCACTTTAGCCTATATATAAAACATAGAACTTTAGTTAATAAAACTAATACAAATACACCCTGCTTTATGGCAGGCTATGCCAAAAATAAAAAAACAAATAACGTAAAGTTCTGTTTGTGCATGGCAGTCATCTGTGAGGGGCTGTTGCACTATTTTCAGTTTTGCATTAAACATTTATTTATTAAAGATTTGTTTAAATGTTTGCCAGTTCTCGATTCCTTTTTCCTGATCTACAAACTTTCGTACATTGGTGCCGAATCCAGGGAGGAAGGGACACACTGTCAGAGAGCCATCACCACTGAGAAGGATCGTGGTGCTGAGGAGGTTGGGCAGCTGGAAGAAGCGGAGACCACCTCATTTTTAATCGCTCCAGTACCACCACATCATAAAAAATGAGGTGGGACGGAGGGCTTGCTACCACGCTCCTGGGCAGAGGAGGGGTGGCTGCTGCCCGTGAGGGAGCGAAGGAGTCGGCGCTGTTCACCAGGAGGCTGGAGCCTGCTGCTGTCCACCATGATTGGGGAGGAGCAGGGAACGGGGGACTCTCTGCTGGCTGCCCTCAACGTGAGAAGCCATTGCAGTCCACCAGGAGGCGGAGGAGTGAGAGCCTCTCCAGGAAGTGTGTCCAGGAACCAGACCAAGATTTTTTTTCTCCTCTCCTGTATCCGTCTCTCCTCATCCTTCCATCTCCTTTTCACTTGCCTTGTCTATCCATAACCCCAGGTGCTGCTCCTGCCTTGATGAGGCACCCTGGATGTGTGGCGTAAGCGTCTCAGCTGCATGGCGTGTCTGTTTTTAATTCGGTTCCCATGTTAACAGGTTAGAGCTTGCAGACCTAGTTAGAGCTTCTAGAAATAGAACCGACACTTATTTTTCATGCAACACGTAAGCGTGTTGGAAGCGTTTCCAGGCAAAATAGAATAGGAAAATATGTTTATATGTCATTTTGTCAGATATAAATATAATTTAAAAAATAAATAAATAATTATCGATTTTCAAATATTGCACCTGTCAAACATAGTGTATTTTGCCGTCAATACTGTTGATGGTGTCCTTTATCAGTAGGCTTTATATTTATGCTCAACATGAAGTATAGATATTGTTGTCATGAAGACAAGAGCCTGGTCTGTCAGTGGCATCCCTCTATGTCACCTAAAGCAGCAGCAGCGCACCAGCGCTGGGTTAAAGAAAATGTCCATGAACTTAACAGAAAACTACCAATACCAGGACCTTTTCAGTTTTTTACTGTTTTTATTTTACTTAAACTGTAGCAACACACAAACAAACCTCTCTTAGCAATGCCATGGCAATTAATCAAAATAATCGAGAATTTTGTTTTTCGTTTAGCTTCAAATAGGTGAGCACTGCTCATATTTTCATTTTCTTTTGAATATATAAATATGTTCAAATGTTAATGTTTTCTTATCTATACTTCTGTTGTTATTTTTTTCTCAGTGTCTCTCTTTCACTCTCTGGTCTCCTGTGTCCTCTCTATTTTCGTTACCCATGATAAGATGTTTGTGCGATTAGGAGTGCAATGTGATCCTGTCCTGGGCCCATACTGAATGTTCAGACAACACAAAATGCCAGAGCAAGCGGAACGGAATGGAGAAAAGAAGTGGGGTGGGGTGGGAGTTAAATAATTGATAAGCAACACTTTCGTTTTTTAATCTGTAAATGAGAAGCCCAGACACACTATCTGTACCCCATTAAGATAACAAGATGGAAGATAATGATGCTAGTCAAGACACAGTTTACACTGACAGAGCTCCTCAGGTGAAGCATTCAGTTTTTGTTAGCCGCTTTTGTTAAGGATGGATAAACCATGTGAAGTGAACCAGCACTTATCTCCATATCACTACAGAGAGCTGGACAATCATCAAAGATCCTCTCACACACAGACAGATCTGGCATTATCTTGTCCATTAATCTTTGCCATTTACATGCCACCTGTTGTAAGTTATCTGAGAAAGAAAAGTCTACAGAAGGTAGTTTTTTTTCATTCGGTTCAGTTTGGACTTCAGAAATTCAGAAAAGATTTAGTATCACAGCTAAAACGTGCTGGCATTGAATAAAAGATTCCTTTCAGGATTTTAAGGATTAATGAGATATATTTTTAATTATCTTGATTTATTGAGAGAGAAAAACAAGAAAAAAAAAGTCTTTATTACTATTGTAACTTCCATTCCATGATGGACGGAATGAGATTTTCTGTCAATGTAGTGACACTAGAGGTTGACCTTAGGAGCCCTAAACACCACTGAAAAAGCCTATGAGAATTACTAAAGCCTGGTTCACACGGGACGATTTTAAAATTGTCGGCCGATATTCCAAACCTGAGAGACCCCACACACGGCGATAAAAAATCACGGGTCTAACAGTTTAGGTCGTACAGTGTGTGGTGTGCAGCCACACGGCAAAATCAACACATCACACCCGAACCGATTTGACTCCCGAGCATTCCCAGGTCAGATGGGAAATCTCGCAAAATCCCTCGAGATCAAACGTGACTTCAGAGTAAACAATCATGGCGGACGAAGAGGATGCAGTGGCCATAGTTTGTGCTTTGTTTGTAACCGAAAAAAAAACATAAGAAAAACAAGAAAAGGCGATGGTCAAAGAAGTGGAGACAAAGTCCTCCATCTCCGACGTCCACCGGACTTTCTGGTGCCACATGCCGCTGGCTGTTTTGAATTTGTTTCCCGGTACTTCCTCGCTGCCTCGTCACCTCGCTTTTTGATTGGCTACACGCCACAGTCCACAGGCTGCGTGATCGTTTGTCCTCGGGGGACACCACACACGAGAAGAAATCGGGCCAAATAAATCCAACATGTTGGATATCCCCGATTTGAGATCGGAGCGGTTCCGACATCCTTCCGAGCAGAGGAGAGCAGTCTTAACACACCACAAACGGCAGGAATATCTGATCAGACTATTTTACGATAATCGGAGCAACCTTAAGATTGTCGGAAGGTGTCAATCGGGGCTAAAATCGGACTAATTATCCTGCCGTGTGAACCAGGCTTAAGTGAAATTTGCCTGCCTCTCTCCTAGACATATGGGTATAAAAGGAGGCAGCTTGCTACATTCATTCAGGTTTGTGGCGAGGAGCCATTTCAATGGGTAGTTCAGTGTTGTTGAAGGAGGGACACGTTGTTTCTTTCACTCTATTTGGGAAAGCAGGACACAATAGTAACCAAAGACTTTACCTATCTGTCACTTACTCAATGTTGTGTTGATGGAGTGACACTAGGGGTCTCTATACTAACCACCATAACCAGCTGAAATGTTTGGAAATGCAGATGCAGGCAAACATGCTTGTCCAATAACAAACGCTGGGGAACAACCTTTTGCGCTGGGAAAAGGTTTTTGTTTTCCTATGCAGAAAAAAAGAACACTGTGGTGACCACATTCTGCCCAAAAGGAGATTAACCTGTGGAAAATAAATCACATGGACTTACCAAGCAGGAAGTGCCACAGAAGGGGGAACCACTGCAGCCAAACCAAACAGTCAGAAATACATCATATGGGATTACTGTTAGGGAATCAGGACATATGAAGCTATTAACACAAGTACAAGGGCTCATTGTTTATGCATAAAAGGGCAATAGCATATGTAGTGGGCCAGTAGCAATACTCCTCTGCCGAATTGGCTATTGATGAGTGCTGGATACAATACACTATCTGTATCGTATAAAGCACTATATAAATTAAGGTGGCTTGACTTGGAGAATAGGAAGGGGACCAGGGTTCCCCAGACATGTGATGCTTTTCCTCTGCATGGTACGGCACGATACGGTTCACTTTTAGGGGGTTTTCCACTGTGTACAGTACCTGGTACTTTTTTTAGTACCACCTCAGTTGAGGTTCCAAGTGAACTGTACCATTAACAAAACATGATTTGTAAACTCTGCAGATCATGGATTGGCCAGAGAGAATTGTCACTACCTGCATCATTGAACTTGCGACACAAACACAACAGAACCGCTAGATTTAAATCAGCACAGCCAATGAAGGATTGAATGCAATTGTTTTGGACGAGTACACCTTTTTTAACAACCATTGTTTCATTGTCTGTTGAGGAAGTATAGATGTTCCTCCATTGATAGTAGAGGAGCAGAACCTGCGAGAGCTTGATGGGCTGATGTGGAATGAAAACATTTTTCAGGAGTCACAGCAGTAAGGTGGCGCAACTATAACGACGTGAATAATCGCCCCCACTCAAAAGCGGTACTGAACTGCAGTGGAAATGCAAAACGAGTTAGCCGAGCCATGCTGAGCCGTGCCGATCTGAGTTGTACCATGCAGTGGAAACGTGCCAATGGAGAACTCAAATGGATGAAAGGGCACAAATTAATCATTTCAGAGAAGGGTAAGGTGCTGAATGCAAGTGAAACTCCCATCCAGTTGTCAGAAAATTACTTGTTTGTACCCATTAATACTCAAGAAAAAAATTTGATCTTTTGAAAATCTTGCAAAAGTAATCAGTATAGCGCAGCCTGCCACTCTGCAAACCCATAGTGGACTGCATTCACACTCCAAGGGAGAAACCACACATTGGACATACTAATGATAAGGCTACAATTGCAACATCATGAGGAAGTACTTGCAAGTACACCACTTGATTTCTCCACCACGGGCTCAAACAGTGCTCTTTGTAGAGCTTTCAGCACCAAAGAGAGCTCCCAAGAGCTAAGGCATGGCCTTGGAGGATTTAATCTCATCACACCTCTCATCGGTGTGCTTCCTGATTGTATGGCGATGTGCTGATGTTAAGGGCCATATACAACTTCAAGTTGGAGGAGAATAACCACACCTCCATCCTTTCTTTCAGAAAAAAAATCACCAAACTGTGCATTCATGTGGGTCTTTGCCCTGGGAAGAACACCAATTAACAAAAAGATGGAACTTCAAAACATACTGCTGTCTCATAGAGGGTGCTTTGGTATGAATGACAGTGTATATCACTGCTGGTGATAGCCAATTTAGGCTTTTCAAATCCCATCCAGGGCCAAGACGTGGAGGCTCCAGAGGTCTGTGTGGTTACCAGATTGTGCCCTGCCCCTGAGAAAGATGATTGTTCCTGAGAGGGATTCACCCAAGTGAGGCTGTCAAGAGGAGCATGAGCTCTGAAAACCTGGTCTGGGTGGGCCAGTAAGGTGCAACCAGCAAGACTTGTTCTTCTTCCTCGCTGATCTTGCACAGCATCTGTTCAATGAGGTTTACTGGGGGAAATGCATGTTGGCACAGTCCCTGGGACCAGCTGTGTGTCAGAGCATCTGTGTCTAGCTTCAGTCAGGAAATACCATCAATAGCAGCGGAACAGGCTCTATCCTATCCTTTGCCAGAAAACCTGAACTTCGCATGCAGGGCAGACATGTCTTCATCCCCGCAACAAGGTGAAAAGGACACAATTTATGTGTGATGTTAACGTGATTTATCACGTTATGATGGCGCCTGGTGAAATGAATCATGTAGAAGAGTCCGATTGTTCTGATGAGCCATGGTGATGGATTTGAAAGCTTTAACCACACACTCAACTTCTGTGTAACACCAAGAAACAACAGTTCTTGTTTGTATTACTTAGCAGTGGTGGATGCATTGTGGTGAGACAAAAGAGCGGCTGCCAGGTCAGGAAGTATCATTCCAGATATTGTGGTTGTGGACGTAAAGGCATTGAGACACCTATCTTGCTCCAAGCCTGCAATGGGATAGGTCTGTGATGGTTGGTGACAAATTTACCTGACTGTGAGTTCAGTGTAAGCACCACAGCTGAGCACTCATGAGCTAGGGCCATGGCAGAGCCAGAGCAGCAGCCACAAGTGGGGAATCTCAGCAGTGTGCAGATAGGGAAGCGGAACTTCTGTGAGAGAAAGGAGCACCAAGCAGGTGCCAGATCCTTTTCCTATTTCACACCCAAATTCTGGAACAATCTACCTAGCATTGTTTGGGAGGCAGACACACTCTGTCAGTTTAAATACAGATTAATACCCATCTCTTTAACCTGGAATACACATAATAGACTCACATTTCTATAATTCAAATTCGTTAAAGGATTACTAGGCTGCATTTATTAGGTCAACCGGAACCAGGAACACTTCCAATAACATCCAATGTACTCATTACATCGTAAAAAGAATGACATCTACACTAATATTAGTCTCTTTCATTCTCAACTGACGCCACTGTAGCCATACGGATCCAGTCTGTATCCAGACCAGATGGTGGATCAGCAACTAGAAAGGACCTTTCCATCCCTGAATGTCAGCGGAGACCACGTCAATTAGATGCACCCCAGAGACAGATCCCCTACGAAGACCTCATCACCTCGACAACCATCTGCACAAGACCACAGGAATCAGAAAATACCTCTACACCTGTGTTGCAACCTGGAATTAAGCCATGCCATGCTTGTTTCATCTGGCCAGAGGAGAACTGCCCCCCCTTACAGTTTTTCTCCATTTCTGTCACAGAGTTTTGGTTACTGTCGCCTGTGTTAAGTTAAATCTGAAATTGAAGGAAAGAGAGAGAAATATATTCATCATTGTTTAATTAAAAGAATTGAGATCAAAATGGGTGCAGCCTATTGGCTGTGAGCACAGTGTTGCTGGAACAACCAGTGAAGCTGATTGGCCATTGAAACTCCACATGGCACAAAGGACCAGGTGTGTGTGATTGTCAGCATGCTGAGATCTTTGAGCAGTGGATATTCTTCTCCTACCTAAACTGGTGGATTTTGGAGATTACACAATCAAATGAGAAAGATTGGTAAATCAGCATCGAGTCAATTGAGTTGTTCAAAGACTACTGGGAAAAGCCAAATGTATTCATCAACTTGGAGTGCTACTGGTAGGACAAATATTCATTGTGTTTGAAAGTTGTTTGATGCTAGCATTTAGCATTTAGCATGCTAATTGAACATGTGCACTAGGTGTTTTTGATTTTACATTGTTGTTGCTGTTTACAAGCTGCTATATAAACCGCAAATAGTTTAACAATATTGTACTTTTAATATCTCCGAATGTACATTTATTTATACTCTGTGTAGTGACTCATATATTTATATGTTTTTCTATATAGGTTATTAGGCTAAGCACCTGAGACATTCATTGAAACATGAAGATCAAGTCATTGTTGAAAGATTTTCAATAAATTGATTCGATGAAGAAGAATTCAGTGCTTTGAGTTATTCCATGCACCCTCCTCTTAAAGTTGATTGAAGCCTTTTCAAGTTTGGGCAGACATTAAGGCAAAGAAACCCTGAGAACTTGACACTTAATAACCAACGCTTGTGGATAAGAAGATTAAAGGCTTCTGATGGTCCAGAAAATAAAGCTGGTGCAAAACAAGTCATCAGAGAATTGAGTTGTTTAAGAAGACGTATCATTGAGACTTGAAGATAAGATGGCAGAAGAAGCTTTGAGGAAAACGGTGGATCAACTTAAAAGAGAGAGAACCACTGCCAAGATGTGTTTCACAAGGCAAGCCAACCTTCTCATTCGAGAGTCAAGTCAAATGATTGAATCTGAACTTCGGAAGGAATTCCAGAAACTCTCTTCTAGTGCAAGAGCACTTTTTGATGCAAATGATGGCTACAACATGGGGTTGCTGGCACAGCTGGAAGTTAAAGCAAAGAGTGATGAGAAAGTGGAACTTGAAATGCAGCAGACAACAGATCTTGAAAAGACTGTTAATGATTGTGAGACAAAGCTCGAAGAGGTGCGGAGAATGGTCCAATTTAACTTATGGCAGAGGTATGGCCAAGAGGAATTGACTGTTGCAGTCCATGAAGCTGAGAAAGCGTGTAATCACTGTGCTTCAATACCTGTTGCTGGCGTCAATTGTGAAGGATATGAAGTTCAATTAATTCACTTGGAGAGGCTCTTGAGTAGAGCAGTCAAAACTCTATCCAGCTGGGAGCGATGGATTCCTACAGGAGAAAAAAAGGACTTTGAGAGCAGGGTAAAGCAGTTAAAAGTAGGAAATAATGGACTTGTTTCAAGAAACAGTGAGTTTATTACTGCACGTAATGCTGAAAGAAGTTCTCAATTTGCAGGCCCTATAGACCCAAACACAGGTCTCCAAACTATGCCAATGACACCAGTTGTGAGAATAAAACCAACTAGTTTGCCTAGATTTAGTGGAATCAAGAGAGATTTCTTCCGCTGGAAGAAGGATTGGAAAAGTTTGCAGAAACAAGGCGAACCAACTGGATCGGTAGAGGTCAAGAAAATCCAGCTCCTGGACAGTTTGGATGACAGAATTGTCAAGGACTTAAGGCTGTCAAGTTATAGCACTGCTGAGGATGTGTTTAGAGTGCTGGAAAATCGATTTGGCAACAAGGTAACAATTGCCATGGAAATTATTGAAGAACTGGAAAGAATTCCTGCTGTAAAGGGTAATCAACCAAGAAAAGTGATAGAGCTTTTTCAACAGTCTGGATCAAGTCTGTCTGACCTGACAGATCTTGGGAACATTGGTGCAATTAAGAACCCTCTCATAATCAAGTCTATTGAGAGTAAACTGCCTGAATTTGTAAAAAGAGATTGGCTGATCTTAATGCTTGACCCTGACAATGGTGTTTTATTTTTATTTATTTTTGATTTAACCCATATTTTACCAGGAATAATCCCTTGAGATAAAAATCTCTTCTACCAGGGAGTCCTGGCCAAAATGGCAGCAAAACAAAATCTTACACATAAAATATTACAAGACAAGCATTAAAGGAAAACAAAACAAAAACAAAAAATCCTGTCACAAAAATGTCCAGCACTCAAGATTAATGTAATATATAAATGTTAAGTAAAACAGGAACATGATTCTTTCAAATGTGACGTCAAAAGGTTTCTAAAAATATTTAACGATGGCAGCATGTTTAGCTTCAAAGTACTCTGCATTTCATTCCATAGTGGGCGCATAACAGGAAAAGGCAGTTTTACCAAACTCGGTGTATGATCGAGGCACAGTTAAAAGTAATTTAAAAGACGATCTAGTTTTATAGCTACCAGAACAATAAGATAGGAGACTACAGATATACAGAGGCAGTTTACCTATTAGAGCTTTGGCAATAAACATCAACATATGCATTTTTCTCCTCTGATACAAGGAGGGGCAGCCAACCAAATCAAACAAAGTGCAATGATGGGTACATGTAGGCGCATTTGTCACAAATCGTATTGCAGCATGGTATATGCAATCTAATTTTTTTAGTGAAGATACATTAGCATGCATATAAATCACATCGCCATAGTCCAGCACAGAGAGAAAACAACTTTGAATAATTCTCTTTTTGGCTTCAGATGGAAAACATTTCTTTAAACGAAAAAGAAACCCCAATTTGGGTCTGAGTTTTTTTGAAAGATTGTCAATATGAATATTAAAACCTAACCTTTCATCAAGCCATATGCCCAGGTATTTATAGGTATTTACTCTTTCTACACAGTCCCCTTCCAAAGTTAAAATGGGTGGAATCACGAGTTTGTTACGAGAGCGAGTAAACCGCATATATTTAGTTTTCTTAATATTTAAAACCAATTTTAAATTTAACAATGAAGATTGCAATACCTGGAAAGAATCTTGTAATAGCTCAACAGCTTTTTTATGGACTGTGCAGCCGTATAAATAATTGTATAATCGGCATATAAATGCAGTTTAGCTGAAGTTATATCTTGACCCAAACCATTTATATAAATTGAAAATAAAATTGGTGCTAAAATGGATCCCTGAGGAACACCTTTCTTGATTTCTAGTTTTTTTTAAAT
Organism: Carassius carassius; assembly: GCF_963082965.1. NCBI lineage: Eukaryota > Metazoa > Chordata > Actinopteri > Cypriniformes > Cyprinidae > Carassius > Carassius carassius. The sequence continues at coordinate 29,329,518 of NC_081779.1, forward strand.
GTAATTTTGAACTGAGACACACTGCGATCTTTCGGATAAATAATTTTTAAACCAATTTATACTCATTTTACTAAAACCTAAGGACCTGAGTCTTTTTAAAAGAATTTTGTGATCTACAGAATCAAAAGCTTTAGAGAGATCTACAAATAAAGCAGCACAGTAATGTTTATTATCTAAAGAAGTAATAATATCATTTGTGACAAGAGTTGCCACTGTTACAGTCCTATGGGCTGACCTAAACCCCGATTGAAACTCATTTAAAATATTATTTTCTGTTAAAAACTGTTTAACCTGATCATTTACAAAAGACTCAAAAACTTTTGCCATAACTGATAACCTTGAAATAGGACGATAGTTATCCAGTTCATGAGGGTCACCCACCTTTAAAAAAAGAAAGAACCATGGCTGATTTCCATGCAAAGGGAATTACATTTGACGTTAAACTTAAATTAAAAATAGAAGTAATAGGTTCTGTTATAAAAGCTGCTGCAATTTTTAAAAAATAAGGTTCAATATTATCAGGTCCTGTTGACTTTTTACAATCTAAATTTAGTAGGGCTTTATGAACTTGTGATACTAAAACAGGGTTAAATGTAAAAAGCTGAGTAGAGCGATATATTTCAGTTTCACCATTCCCTTTTATTATATCGTTGGTTAAATGACTAGGGTCAGGGGCTGAACCCGCAGTAATGAAAAAATTATTAAAAACCTCAACAATAATTTCTTTCCCTTTTATAATTTTTTCCTTTACTTTTAAATAATCAGGTAAACTCATTGAGGGTTTTAGACCAGAAACTGATTTGCACAACTTCCAAAATTTGGAGGGATCATTCAAATTTCCACTTATTGCATTTAAATAATATTCTTTGATACGTGAGGAAATTAACTCCGTGAACCAGGGGTTATCTCTCCCTCTTACTCTGAATTTTTTAAAAGGAGCATGTTTATCACATATACTTAAAAAAGTACATTTGAAATGCTCCCATGCTAAATCTACATCAGGTATCAAAGAAACCACATGTAAACCACTATCATAAATATCTTGTAAAAAAAGCTTGTTCGTTAAAATGCTTAAAATAACGTCTTGAAATAATACGTGGTTTGCTTTTTGGGGTCTTACAATTTCTCACACATACTATAACACAATGGTCACTTATATCATTACAGAAAACTCCAGAAGCAGAAAATCTATGAGAAACATTAGTTAAAATGACATCAATTAATGAAGATTTGCTTGGGTCTTTTTGATTCAACCGTGTTGGAGATTTTATCAATTGCTCCAAACAAAGAAAGTCACAAATTTCCTTGAATGGATCAGACAATTTTGATGACCAGTCCCAGTTTAAATCCCCAAGTAAAATCAATTCGGAGTTAGTCCAGTTATGAAGAAGATCAGTAAGTGAAGTGATAACTTCACTTGATGCTGACGGTGGACGATAGCATCCAATGACGATGATGTCATGACCATTTGAAAAATGAAGTTTGTAACTCCAGATAATCACTTTGACCTCCTGTTGAAGTTTTTAAGAAAGCAGCAAGACGTTCTTGAGAAACTCGAAACAGTTCAGAATCACAGACAAGGTCGATAGATCTGAAAGTAGATTTAAAAGGAGGCATGCATCTACAAGAACCACAAAGAGAGATTCTGACGGTGGGTGTGCTGTGTGTGGATCTGTGAATCATAAGGACAAGATTTTCTTATGTAAGAAGTTTAAGGAGCTGAAGCTAGCTGAAAAGAAAGCTGCTCTGAGGAAGATTGGAGCATGCAAGAAGTGCCTTGGATGTCATGAAGGTAACACTGACTGCAGAGACACATTCTTGTGTAAAAATAGAGACTGCAGAAAAGAGAATGCTCCAGATCATCATTATTTCCTCTGTCCAAGAAGAGAATCTACGAGTGGTAGTGAGGGAAGGTTTGTAAAGGATAGTAGGAAGGTGAATGTGCTAACAGCAGAGCATGAGGAACTTTTAGCTGAACTCTCCCCAGAGCTCGCTGAGCGATGCCGAAATGCCTTTACCAACAAAGCTGCAACAGTGACTTGCACTTGAAGAACCCAAGTGGGACTTCTAAAGGAAAGTGGTTTACAAGAACTATCTGTCATTATGATGCTCATGGAAGTAACAGCCAATGCGGGGCAGAAGGTTGGAACTTTGGTAGATCTCGCATCAGATACCAACTATATAACCCACAAGGCTGCAGAACGGTTGAGGTTAAGGAGCGAAGATGTCATACTGATAGTGCACGGAGTTGCTGGAATGACCATCAAGGTGAAAACCAAGCGATATCTTCTTCGAGTCAGAGTCAAGACTGATGAGGACAAAGAAAGAGCACATGAGCTTCTCTGTTACGGCTTGGATGAGATTGCTAAAGTGCATAGAGTCATCAAACCTAAGCAATTGCAGAGATTCTTCCCAGAAGTCAAGCTTGAAGAGTTGGTAAGACCTAAAGAGATTGAACCTCTGATTAGCCATCGAGAAGGGAGATTAGCCCCACAAAGAGTGAAGGTTGTGGGGGATCTTGTCTTATGGGACAGTCCTTTGGGAAAGACAGTAGGCGGCGCTTATCCCAACTTATTTGAGGAAATTAACGTAGGTGCATATGAGTCCAAAACGCATTTTGCTCGCTCAATGAGAACAGCCGCAGCAAAATATGAAGAGACAGTGGGAGGACCTGAAGAAATGCAAGTGATGTCTAAGTCAGTCCAACTACTTCAAGAAACCAGAGCTGAGACAAACATTGCAGCTGTTAGCAACCGTGAGTTCTTGGAATGGTGGAAGTGGGAGAGCATTGGGGCAGCTTGTGAACCGATGTGTGGAGCTTGTCGCTGTGAAAACTGTCAGCCAGGGGGTAAGGAGATGACACTGGCAGAGGAAAGAGAACTCGAAATTATAAAAGAGTGTCTTCCCTATCTAGAGAATGATGTCCACAGCAAGTCTCCTCATTGGCATGCAAAATATCCTTGGACTGAAGATCCAGCTTCCCTTCCTAATAATAGAAGTGGAGTAGAGGCAACATTTCTGAGAACAGAAAAGCAGCTCAAGAGAGACCCAGAGTGGCAAGTTGCTTATACAGCTCAGATTAATGAAATGGTGGAACGCAACGCAGCAATCAAGCTCACTGAAGATACGATTACTTCCTGGAATGGACCTGTATGGTATGTGAGTCATCTGATTGCACCAAATCCTCACTCAGTTACGACTCCAGTGCGCTTGGTATGGAACAGCAGTCAAAAATTTAAAGGAGTGAGTATGAATGATCTTCTTCTGAAAGGCCCAGATTTTCTTAATCCAATCAGAGCTGTCCTTCTAAGGTTTAGGAGAGGAGTTTATGCTGTCCTAGGAGATATCCGGAAGATGAACAACTCTGTATGGCTGGAGGAGAGAGAAATGCATCTAAATAAGTTTCTGTGGAGAGATGATCAGAACGAAAAAATAGGAGAATATGCAATCACCAGAGTTAACATCGGTAACCGACCAGCAGGGTGCATTGCGCAGTTAGCCATGCGTGAAACTGCAAAACTGGCAAAGTTCTCTCATCTGCATGAAGAGCGCAAAGTCATTGAAGAGGATAGTTATGTAGATTATATTCTAACTTCCCACAATGATAAGGAAAAACTGGACAAAGTAACCGAAGGCGTTGAGGAGATTCTAAGAGCTGGAGGGTTTTTCTTGAAGCACTGGGTTCGGTCAGGACAAAGTTGGAAGCCTGGTGATGGTGAGTCAGAATCAACAGCAGAAAACAGAATCCTAAAACTTCCAAACCAGTTGAGGGATAAAGACAACAAGGCCCTTGGAGTTGGGTATCTGGCAGAAGAAGATAAACTTTACATCATGACATCAATTAACTTCTCCAAGCAAAAAAAGAAAATGAGAATGGGACAAAACCTCCTTAGGGAGGAGGTCAGGGCCAAAACCCCTAATCCTCTGACTAGAAGAGAGCTGCTCAGTCAGGTGGCAGGACTGTATGATCCCATTGGCCTGGTCACACCGGTAAAGCAAAAAGGGGGCATCCTTGTGCGAAGGGCATTTCAGGAGGCAGGACGTGGGAATTTGACCAAAGATACATGGGATACACCATTGTCAGAAAACCTCAGAGAAGAAGCCATTAAAATGTTTGAAGAGTATGTTCAGCTAAGCAAGATAACATTTCCCAGAGGCTTAACACCTGGAGGCTGGAAAGGTAAACCGTTGGGAATAACCTTCTCTGATGGAAGCGATAAGACCTATGGAGCTGTAATATACTTTAGGTGGGAAACAGACCAAGGAATTGAAGTGAGGCTAGTTGAATCCAAGGCCAAATTGACTCCTTTGGATCAAAAAGGGGAAGCAGTCAAGGCTGAAATGTGTGGTGCAGTTTATGCAGCCAGACTGAGAAAGTATATTGAAAAACATTGTCAAGTGGAGATTGACCAATGGTTCCACCTGGTGGATAGCCAAACAGTTTTGGGAGCTATTCAGCGGGCTAGCTATGGCTACCAGTCCTTCTTTGCCAACAGAATTGGAGAGATCCAGAGAACGACGCTTGTTAAGGATTGGTGGTGGATCCCAGGCGATTGAACGTTGCGGACATTATTACAAGGGGAGGTAGTCCAGAAGGTCTAGAACAAGATTCTGCATGGCAGAGAGGACCTATGTTTTTGAGGTGGCCGGTAAAGGATTGGCCTATTAAGTCAGCTGCTGAGGTTGCAACTGCTGCAAGAGAAGCTATTAACAAATTTCAGAGGAAAGCATTCTCTGCAGTACTGACCAGAAGTCTGACTAGGAAAAAGCAAGACTCAGTTCTCCTGCAGAAAGTTAAAGTGAGTGTTAATGAGGATGGAGAGAAGAGTATGGTGAAGAACCTCAGTGCGGATTCAGGCACTCCTGCAAATCAAGAGGAAGAGCGTATGATTGGTCCATCAAGAAGGATGTCTGACGGCATAGTAGCAAGTAGGTTACTTGATATTGAACAATTCAGCAAATTGTCCAGACTGGTCAGAGTTACTGCTTGGGTGCGTCGAGCTGTCAAGAAGTGGCTGAAGATAAGAACTAAGACCTCGGGGTCATCAAAGTGGGAGGCAAAGTCTTTGGAAGGAAGAGTCAATGAAGCAATCCTGACAGTAAGTGAACAGGAGGATGCTCTTGAAGATCTCTTTCTAGCAGCCCAAGAGAATGTGGCATTTCCAGATACTACCCTTAGTAGGTTGGCAGTGTACAAGGATGGAAATTCTGGACTGATTGTTTGTGGGGGAAGAATTCAGATCTCCAACGAGGACAAAACTGCTGTTCCGATTTTACCATATGTGTCTACACTTTTGGCTCAGGAAGCTCATCAAGCAAACCATGAAGGAGTGGCTGGAACTTTGTTGAGAATGAGAAGAAAAGCTTGGGTTGTAAAAGGCCGCAAAAAAGCTAAGAAATCTGTAGACTACTGTGTGACCTGCAGAAAGGCAAGGTCAAAGCAATGCCAACAGATTATGGGAGACCTTCCACCAGAGCGGTCTGAACCAGCTGCGCCATTTGAGTTCACAACCCTGCATTTGTTTGGACCATATCTGGTAAAAGATGAGGTAAAGAAAAGGGTGGGGCTCAAAGTTTGGGGAGTTGTCTTCTGTTGTATGGCATCAAGAGCTATCCATACTGATGTTGTCAGTGACCAATCAACAGAAGGATTTCTGATGGTGGGGCTCAAAGTTTGGGGAGTTGTCTTCTGTTGTATGGCATCAAGAGCTATCCATACTGATGTTGTCAGTGACCAATCAACAGAAGGATTTCTGATGGCATACCAAAGGTTTACAGCTTTAAGGGGACATTCCCGGAAACTGTGGTCAGACTCGGGATCAAATTTCATAGGGGCCAAGCCTGTTCTTGAAGATCTTCATAATTTCCTAGAGAGACAAGACGGGGTAAAGTTAGAGATTGAGGCAGCCAAGAATGGTACGGAGTGGTCTTGGAAAATTCATCCGGCAGATTCCCCTCACAGGAATGGAGCAGCAGAAGCAGCTGTCCGTCTGGTGAAGCGAGCCCTCCAGAATCTAGGCTGTAATGGTGGTATGTCATGGGGAGAAGAAACAAGTGGTTTGTAAGAAACAAGTGGCATACTAAAGAACGGAATATTGCCGTGTGAGATGTGGTATGGTTGGCTGACCAGAATGCTCTAAGAGGTCAGTACAAGATGGCCAGAGTCGTCAGTATAAATGCAGACAAGAAAGGAACCGTAAGAGATGTAATGGTCAGAGTATTCCCCAGCTATCCTGTCTCAATTGTGAAACCAAACCAAGCAGAAACAGCCAAGAATGTTAAACCAGCAAAGAAGCTTGTTGATAAGATCCCAGCTACGATTCTGCATAGGGATGTGAGACGCTTGGTGGTTCTAATTCCCATTGAAGAACAGTAAAATAAATTTCAGGCAGGAAGTGTGTGACCTCCTTGGGTCAGTTGACCAGGAGCTCAAGTGGGAGGTGTTAAGTTAAATCTGAAATTGAAGGAAAGAGAGAGAAATATATATTCATCATTGTTTAATTAAAAGAATTGAGATCAAAATGGGTGCAGCCTATTGGCTGTGAGCACAGTGTTGCTGGAACAACCAGTGAAGCTGATTGGCCATTGAAACTCCACATGGCACAAAGGACCAGGTGTGTGTGATTGTCAGCATGCTGAGATCTTTGAGCAGTGGATATTCTTCTCCTACCTAAACTGGTGGATTTTGGAGATTACACAATCAAATGAGAAAGATTGGTAAATCAGCATCGAGTCAATTGAGTTGTTCAAAGACTACTGGGAAAAGCCAAATGTATTCATCAACTTGGAGTGCTACTGGTAGGACAAATATTCATTGTGTTTGAAAGTTGTTTGATGCTAGCATTTAGCATCTAGCATGCTAATTGAACTAGTGCACTAGGTGTATTTGATTTTACATTGTTGTTGCTGTTTACAAGCTGCTATATAAACCGAAAATAGTTTAACAATATTGTACTTTTAATATCTCCGAATGTACATTTATTTATACTCTGTGTAGTGACTCATATATTTATGTTTTTCTATATAGGTTATTAAGCTAAGCACCTGAGACATTCATTGAAACATGAAGATCAAGTCATTGTTGAAAGATTTTCAATAAATTGATTCGATGAAGAAGAATTCAGTGATTTGAGTTTTTCCATGCACCCTCCTCTTAAAGTTGATTGAAGCCTTTTCAGGTTTGGGCAGACATTAAGGCAAAGAAACCCTGAGAACTTGAGAGCCTGCAAAGACACTACTGGAAGTGAATTGAACTGGATAATGACATCACTGAATCATCAATTACCTGACTTTAGCTGAAAAATTATTCTGTTATTGTTTTCTTGCTTCACTGACAAACTATTTTCCTATTTGACTCTGTAAAGCTGCTTTTTACACAACCATTATTGAATAAAGCACTATACAAATAAAGGTGACTTGACTTGGCTTGACCAAGAAAGCACACTTCCTTGGCATCTCTTATTTCCCCAAGGTTGAGCCATACATAGATGGTGTTCCTGGACCAGACTGCCATTGCCCAACTGAGTGCCTTCACTGTCACCTTCATCACCTATAGGGCGAGATTGGTCACTGCACACAGCTCCGGCATAAGAGCTGGGTCGGGACTACCCTTGTGCATGTTTCTCAGTGCTTTGCCGTGATGTACCTGGAGGATAGCCAGTGCATCCAGGGAATTAAATTCACTCAAGAATGAGCTGCCTTTATCATAGGAGAACTCAACTGGCAGAAATTATCATGCTGAGGAATGGGATGGTCCTGCAGAAGGGCCAGGATTGTGAGCAACTGAGGTGACTTTCTTCGTAAAAAAGTAAGAATGTCAGAACTGCAATATTTTGACAGCCATGCTTTCACAGTGATCATATGTTCCAACCGTCAGATGTGTTTGGGGCTCACAAGTACAACCCGTAGTGTCACTACATTCAAATAATGTCAATTTGACTGATATATTTTATATTTTATATTTTGCAAGGGGAAAAAGTAGGATTTTAAATTGTATGAGCAATAGTAACAGTGAAACTTGCATTAACAAACAATGCTAATAATGAGCTTTATGCTTATACTTTGTTATAAATATTTATGTATTTAACTTAGGTTTAAGATGTATTTTTAAAAGCACTTTATCATGCTGTTTTGTCTCTCAGGTAAATCTTCTATACATAAATACATGATCAACTCCACATTTTCTTTGTTACAAGGGCAATGCAACATGCACAGACTGTTTGACCTTAGAAACCAGCTGACTGCACAGGGGTAAAGTCACAGCAGCCTTGGGCTCAGCGCTCCAGCTGAACATTACAATAAACAACCAATCATCTAAGTGACGTGACCCATACTCAGAATTTGTGCTCTGCATTTAACCCATCCAAAGTTCACACAAACAGCAGTGAACACACACCCGGAGCAGTGGGCAGCATGGTGCCTTGCCTTGCTCAAGAGCACCTAAGTCATGGTATTGCCGGCCCGAGACTTGTACCCACAACCCTAGGATTAGGAGTTAAATGCTCTAACCACTAGGTTATGACTTGGAGATGGGAGATTATATCAGTGTTGCCATATGAAGTAAAGCAGGGGACCCCTGTAGCATCTGACTGAGTGATCTTCGAGTGATATTCTCCAGAGTTTAATACATTATCCATCGTGCTTTCTATCCTAATGCACTTGCAAGGCCTCATCAGTAAGGCACATTGAATTCTATCTTGCGTAGAAGCACACACATGCATACACATCAACCGCAGAGTTTGTGTGCACACTCTCATGACTGATCATCATCTGAGTAGCACTGACCACAGAGCAAAAACAAATACATTTTTACAAAAAACTTAAAGATGGATTCTAATATTTGATTATCTAGGTAATCATTTTATTGTGTCAAGATCAATAAGAGGGTCCTGTTACAAATTGCTATGCCAAAACCATCAAACCATCTTTAATTAGACATTTTAATTAGGCCATATGAAAGCAACATTTCAATTTGTAATACCGTAATTCCTCAAATAAAAGCCAGGGCCTTTATTTACCTGAACTGCAGAAGGTAACAGGCTTTTATTTGAAGCAAGCTTTTTTTAGAGGCAGGCCTTTATTTCTAGTTCCATCTGTTTGATAAGTAATTGTTTTAAATAACCCGTTTTAAATTAAAAGCAATAGCGTTCCAGTGAACAGAGATCATAACATTAGCACAGAATCAGTCCAGAATCAATCAAAAAAAGAATCATTTCGGTTCAGATGCGCTCTGTGTCAGTCTGCTTCACGCTGAATCGCGCATGCGCAGTATCATCAGCTCTTCGGTTCTCGAATCGGACGCATCTGACAGAAATGGTTCTCGGTTCAGTGTACTGGTGATCCGAAAACCGATGCAACCAGTTCTCGACTCGAGAATGAGAAACTCTTCGGCAGTAGGCATGTACGTTCGTTATCTGGCTCTGCAGCACAAATTTCCCCCCGGCCTTTATTTGTCCGTGTTGACCACGCCCCCAGCCACTATAAGAGGCCCGGCTATATTTGACTACCGGTTTTTATTTGAGGAATTACGGTATTCTACATTTGCCTAATTATGCATGTAGAGTGCAGCTAGTCTAAAACTTTAACTTATCACATTAGAAATGTGTTCTTCAATTGATAAGTCTTTGAAACTTAAAATTGAATCATTATTTATTCATCCTAAAGTCTTTCTAATCATTTATACTTTCATTTCCTCTATGAAACATACAGGTGCATCTAAAGAAATGTGAATATTATGGAAAAGGTTTTTTGTAATTTAATTTAAAAAAGCAAACGTTCTTATATTCTAGATTCATTGCATATTAGTTGAATTATTTAATGAGTGTTTTTTTTATTTTTTATTCTGATGGCTACGACTTACAGCTTAGGAAAAAAATTATTATAAATTATAACATTAAATTTTGAGCTTGATAAGTTTGATTAATTATGAGTAAAAATACTGGGTACTCCTGGGCTAGTTTAGAACACGCAACTACAATTATGGGAAAGACTACTGACTTGACAATTGTACAGAAGACAATCATCAATACCCTCCACAAGGAGGGTACGCCAAAGAAAGTCATTGCTGAAAGGACTGGTTGTTCATAGAGCTGTATCAAAAATGTTATTCATGGAAAGTTGCCTGGAAGGAAAAAGTGTGGTAGGAAAAGGTTCACAAACAACAGGGATGACCACAGCCATGGAAAGAATGTCAGGAAAAGCTGATTCAAGAACTTGGGAGAGCTTCACAAGGAGTGGACTAAAGCCGGAGTCAGCACATCAAGAGTCACCACACTCAGACGTCTTCAGGAAAAGGGCTACAGGTGTCACATTCCTAGAACCAAGCCACCTAAGAACCAGAAAAAAAATGTCAGAAGCATTTCAGCTGGGGTAAGGAGAAAAATAACTTTTTCAAGAAGCATTTCATTTGAAAATCAAGGTCTGGAGTCTGGAGGAAGATTGGAGAGGCACAGAATCCAAATGTGCTCCAGTGTGAAGTTTCCTAATTTAGTGATGATTTGGGGTGCCGTGACATCATCTGCAGGTGTTGGTCCATTGTGTTTTATGCTTCCATCTGCTGACAAGCTTTATGGAGATGCTGATTTCATTTTGTTGCAGGACTTTAGCACCTGCCCACAGTGCCAAAGCCACTTCCAAGTGGTCTGATGACCATGATATTACTGTGCTCGATTGGCAAGCCAACTCACCTGACCTGAACCTCACAGAGAATCTATGGGGTATTGTGACGAGTATAAGAATAAGTAACATCTGACAAACAATACATAGGAGCTGAAGGCCGCTATCAAAGCAACCTGGGCTTCAAAAACGCCTCAGCGGTGCCACAGGCTTGTCGCCTCCATGCCACTCCACATTGAAGCAGTAATTTGTGCAAAAGGAGCCCCAACCAAGTATTAAGTGCATAATTAAACCTGCTTTGGAGATCTTGAACATTTCTGTTTAGTAAATCTTTTTGATTAGATTAGATTGATCTTTGAGAAAATATTCACATTTTTAGAAACTGATTTTTTTTTCTAAGCTGTAAGTCATAACCATCAGAATTAAAACAAAAAAAACTTAAAATATTTCAGTTTGTGTGCAATAAATCTAGAATATAAGAAAGTTTTTTTTCTTTTTTCGAATTAAATTGCAAAAAATAAAAAACTTTTCCATGATTATTCACATTTTTTAGATGCACCTGTAGACTTGAAGAACCTTTTAGGTGTTTTTGTTTTTGTTTTGTTTTTTAATCCATACAGTAATAGTCAGTGGGGTCCAAGATATTTAAGTTCCATAATGTGAAGTTAAGTAGCAATTGACTGGTTTTAACCTGAATTTTCTGAAGTGATACAATAACCTGTTAGATCTGGTCACTTTACTAGTTCCCAATCCCTTTTTGTCATGCATTCTAAAGCAGTAAATAATACTGTATTTTATCGGAGATCCAGGATTGTCAGCAAAGTCTGTCAAGTTTGACAGAGGAAGCCGGAATCTTCCCTTCATTGTTTGGGAGTGAGACACACTCTGTCAGTTTAAATCTAGATTATTCTCTTTAACCTGGCATACACATAGCACACTAACACATGAAAGATTTTTAGGCTACATTAATTAGTTCAACTGAAACTGAATCCAGTTAAGATCCAGTCTGCATCCAGATCAAATGATCACTGCAGTCACCCGTATCCAGTCCATATGGTGGATCTGCACCTAAAGACGACATCTATAGCCCTGAATGTCGGCGGAGACCAGGACAATTAGATAGCTCCAGAGACAGATTGGCGACCATCAGCACAAGACCACGAGAACCAGTCGAGTCCTCTGCACAATCTGACTTGTGTTGCAATCTGGAATTAAACCACGCCATGCTGGTTTCGAACTGGCCCCTCAACTGAGCCTGGTTTCTCCCAAGGTTTTTTTCTCAATTTCTGTCAGTGATGGAGTTTTGGTTCCTTGCCTCTGTTGCCTTTGGCTTGCTTTGGCAATATTGATGACTTGATTGAACAGACACTATTTAAACTGATCTGAGCTGGATGGTGACATCACTGAGTCAATAATGAAATAAATAATAAATGACTTTAACTGAAAAATGTAGTGTTTCGTATTATACTCTTGTATTATTGACACAGTATTTTCCTGTTTAATACTGTTAAGCATCTTTAACAATCTCTATTGTATAAAGCGCTATATAGATAAAAGTAACTTGACTTGAATTGACTTTGTATTGAAAGTAGGAGACAAAATAATTGTAAAAAAAGAATGAGAACTATATATTAAATAATCTTATTTGCGTCTGTTTCAATGTTCAGACTTTGTCTGACCAGCACAAATTTAAGCTGCTTCACAACATCATCCCATTAAACCTGTAGCCTGTAAGGCCTACACTGATGAAAAGACTAGCAGTGCTGGTTACAATTATATGCTGAATGTGAATGCGCATCCTGACTAGCTTTCTTGATTAACCAGCTTTTCATAAGGGCAGACCCATAAAAAGTTGTAGACCACAAAATTAAGACTCTGTCTCTCCACAGGGTTTTTTCCGCAGAAGTATCCAGAAGAACATGGTGTACACATGCCACAGGGAGAAGAACTGCATTATCAACAAGGTGACTCGAAATCGCTGTCAATACTGCCGGCTACAGAAGTGCTTCACTGTGGGAATGTCCAAAGAGTGTGAGTGCTAAAAACCTTCATCCTATGCACACACATGCACTTCAGCTCAGGATTTTGTCCCTTGAATAGATACGTCTATTTTTGCACACCTATCTCAACTTTTAAATGATGTATATTATTTTTGGTCATTGAACCGCAATGAGTAATATCATGGCAGATTATGCATCTAAAAATATTCACTGTAATATTCTGTAAAATTATGTAACTAAAATGTTGTGTCCTATGCCTTTGAGAATTAGGGCTTTAATTGTTTGGCCTTTTTATACATAGTATAAATCAACTAATGTGAAGTCACAGCAGTTTTGTTTTGGCTGCCCTACTCATCTCTGACAGAAGAGGTTTAGTCAAGTAAAATAATTTATTTAATCGGTTAGTATCAGAAAAAGTCAGTCTTTTTACAAATAATTATGTTGTTAATCATAACATTAGCAAAAAATCAGCAGCCCATAGAACACTTAGGCCTACAAGAGAAACGTTTGCCTACATTTTAACAAAAATACCACAGCAAAAACAACTAGACTGATAAAATCTATTTTAAATGTTAAATTATTAAAGTAAACAGTCAGTAATACAATAAAAACAGCATTTTAGGGACAGAAAATTAAATCAAAAGTTAAAAAACACTGCATAGTTTTCTTTTCATAAAATACAGATTAATCCTCATTAAAGTTACAAAAGATATTCAGTCAAGATCTCTGAATGATTTTCTTTTGTTCTTTGATCAACAATGACAGTCAGCACAAGTTTAGTAGGCTGCGATCACAGAATACACATGGATCTAAAAATAGTTACACATGTTTTCTGTTTACGTTCACTTAAGACAAAAAAGGTCTGTGTTTACGAGGATATACTAATATAGTTTTGTGCATATTGCTCACAAAATGTGAAAGAAGTCAGTTCTGGACTGGAACAACCTTTTCTGCAGTGGAAATGGTTCATGAACGGACACAGGCTGGGAACCTGTACCAATATTTGTGGCTCTCTGTACTCACACTTCAGATGTGTGCGCAGCAAACAAAACATTGTGCAAGTTCTTTCCCTTCTCGCACTTAAATGGTTTAAAATCACATTAAAATACGAACGCAAGAATCATTAAGCAGAATAGAAATGCACGTGTCTTATCGAAAACCTGGTTTTTGGAAATTTGGAACCAGTTGTAAAATGGCATTGTCAGTTTTATCTTCGAAGTTGATACTGATTGAGAAAACACTAGTTTGTAAATAAATAAACACAGGGTTATTACTTTCGCTGGTGCTTTGCAACTAGTTTTATATGTGTCCTTGGGAATGGAATTTGCATGGTTTCATTCCCCACCTCCCAGTATACTGTATATTTAATTAATGTAAATGTGTGATTAGTTGACCAGTAGAAATTGTCGTATTGTCCCATATTCCACCTTATTTTCATATATCATATAAGACTGTCAGCTTAGTGTGTCCCAGCATTTATACCAAAGTGAATAAATTAGTAAAATTTAAAATATATCCCTCCAGTCATTTAATAAATTTTTGCTCTATTGCTCTATTGCTCTTTTGCTCTATTATGAAACATAAGAAAAATAAATAAATTAAATGATTATTTGAATTCACCAGGACTCCAGTGATTCACTTCTTACAGGATTCGACTGCAAATGTACCATGCCATGTTGCATGCACCATTTCTTTAGATTCCAAACACCACAGTTCAAGCCATCTGAAGCTGTTTGCATTTTACACATTATTGCCTTTGTTTGATTGCATCAGCGCTTATGATTCAAGTCGACTTCACACTCCATTTGCCGCAGGAAAAGAGGTGATTCTTTTTCACGCTCTTCTTCTGAACAAAAGAGTGACAAGTCCATTTCTTGCTTTTTAACTTACCATATGTAATTGGCTCAGTGAAGTTGGACATGTTTGTGGCAGCTGTCTCAGTCAGATGGAGGACCTCAGTTGAATTTAGGCCTGATCGTACCAACACAAATGTTAGACAGAAAAATTATATATATATATATATATATATATATATAATTTTTTTTTTTTAATGGCAGACTGGCTGAGCAAAAATACTATTTCACTCTTTAACATTAAAAAGTGGCACTTATGAAAAAGTAGACACAGAGTACATACTCATACACAAGGACATATAATATTCTATTTGCATATCAGAAATGTTAAATACTATTTTATTTGAACTTTTTCTCTGCTATTCACTTATAAATAATGCCACCAAGACATAGTTTTATGTAATAGCAGCGTCTCCGGGAACACAACTCTTATTGGTTGGCAAATTATCAATAATTTTCCCTTGAAATTGTGATCATGGTTATTAATTTTTATTAATAAAATTTACACTACAATACTTATTAGTTAAATTTTTAAAATAAGCTGACAATTGTGTTTATGAACTACTTTGCTATTTTATACATTACGCATAGTGCCTAAATGTTTGACTACACAATGGCCTTCCTAGCATCATGAATAACATATTCTGAAGAGATTATAAACAGAATGTATGCATTGCATACCAGCCACGGCTCATTGTTTTTCTCTTCATTAGTATGAAATAATTTTGAAATCATTGTCCATGCCTTTTTGAGTCAGGTACTGTATTCAGCTTCTAGCACATCCATTAAGTTACATTATGTAGTTGACTTATTATAAATTATGTAGTAATCTTTTTCACTAATTCAGTTGAATTAATCATCAGAATTTTCATTGTAAATTCATATTGCTGCACCTCTATCGATGTGAATAGGCCTGTAAGACTGTATCACTGTCAAGGAGTGAGACACTTCTGAAACTGAATAACAGTCAAACCATTAGCTCATAATCTCCCTCCCACCTTGTTATTTTAGTCTCTCTGTCTCTGAGACAAGCTGCAGATTTACACCGCTAGTATTACCAGCTGTCAAGAGACTGTAATGACCTCACTGAGATCATCTTGAGAATTTCACATCTGAAAGATAGACAGATAAACAGAGCACTTGAGCAGCAGAAGTCCAGCTGTCCATGTTTTAGACCCATGAGGAGATGGCCAGCACTTTATCTTCCCCAGACTGACTGCATGGAGTCCTCAACTGCATTCTTCACTATAATATACCACAAATTAAATGGACTAAAATATAGCATAATAATGAAAGGGTATTACAATAAAATTAATTTAAAAATGTAAAAATAAAAGCCTCAGTGTCACAGCGGTTTTAAAAAGGAAGAGGAAAGGATCTGAATAACAGCTGAACCTAAAATAAATGCTGTGGTAAGGTGGTTAAAGATATTACATTTTAACGCAAAAAAAGGTTGTAGGATCTGCGAGGAACTGAGGGACAGGAGTGAGTTTAACTGAGAGATTATTTGAATCCAAACAAAGGATCGCATAAACACAGTTCACATAAGTGAACATAAGGGGGAAAATTATGTCAAAACAACAAACCAGGGGTCACCAAACTCAGTCCTGTAGGGCCAGAGTACTTCAGAGTTTAGCTCCAACCACACCTAATCAAACACCTGAACCAGCTAATCAAGGTCTTACTAGGAATACTAGAAACATCCAGTCAGGTGTGATGAGGCAAGTTGGAGCTTAACTACGCAGGACACCATCCCTCCAGAACAGAGTTTGGTAACCCCTGCTAAAAACATTCAAATCAAACTAACGGAACGAAGCATCAGCTTAAAGGAAAGGATGGGCTAATCATAACACAAGAGGGGAAACAAACACTTTATACCTAACATATAATACTACAAAATTAAAACAAGATCAAACAAATAAACAAACTTCAACCCAAGAATAAAGATACATAAATGTAACGCAATCATTTAAATTAAGAAACAAATTAATGAAGAGTCAAGAGTTTTCCATCTTGATTGTCTTTAGAATGGTGAGTGTTAAGGTGATTTCACATAGGTACATGCAGTGAGTGCCAATCTAGAGGACCCCATAAACACAGACACGTTTAATTTTACTTCTTATATATTAAGAATTTTAATTATCTTTTAGGTTTTTTTAGTTTCTTTGTTTGTTTGTTTTTTGTAACTCACTGTGATATAATCCTCCCCAATTTAAAAAAGGTCCATCCATCCATCTTCTACCGCTTATCCGGGGCCGGGTCGCGGGGGCAGCAGTCTAAGCAGAGAACCCCAGACTTCCCTCTCCCTAGACACTTCCTCCAGCTCTTCTGGGGGGACACCGAGGCGTTCCCAGGCCAGCCGGGAGACATAGTCTCTCCAGCGTGTCCTAGGTCTCCCCCGGGGTCTCCTCCCAGTGGGATGTGCCCGGAACACCTTCCCGGGAAGGCGTCCAGGAGGCATCCGGAACAGATGCCCGAGCCACCTCAGCTGACCCCTCTCGATGTGGAGGAGCAGCGGCTCTACTCTGAGCTCCTCCCGGGTGACTGAGCTTCTCACCCTATCTCTAAGGGATCGCCCAGCCACCCTGCGGAGAAAGCACATTTCGGCCGCCTGTATCCGGGATCTTGTCCTTTCGGTCATGACCCAAAGCTCATGACCATAGGTGAGAGTAGGAACGTAGATTGACCGGTAAATCGAGAGCTTCGCCTTGCGGCTCAGCTCTTTCTTCACCACGACAGACCGGTACATCGACCGCATTACTGCAGAAGCTGCACCGATCCGTCTGTCAATCTCCCGTTCCATCCTTCCCTCACTCGTGAACAAGACCCCAAGATACTTAAACTCCTCCACTTGAGGCAGAAACTCTCCACCAACCTGAAGTGGGCAAGCCACCCTTTTCCGACTGAGGACCATGGCCTCGGATTTGGAGGTGCTGATTCTCATCCCAGCCGCTTCACACTCGGCTGCAAACCGTCCCAGTGCATGCTGAAGGTCCTGGCCTGAAGAGGCCAACACGACAACATCATCCGCAAAGAGCAGAGACGAAATCGTGTTGTCACCAAACCTGACCCCCTCCGGCCCCTGGCTGCGCCTAGAAATTCTGTCCATAAAAATCATGAACAGAACCGGCGACAAAGGGCAGCCCTGCCGGAGTCCAACACGCACCGGGAACAAGTCTGACTTACAGCTGGCAATACGAACCAAGCTCCTGCTCCGTTCGTACAGGGACCGGATAGCCCTTAGCAAAGGGCCCCGGACCCCATACTCCCGGAGAACCCTCCACAGGCCGCCGCGAGGGACACAGTCGAATGCCTTCTCCAAATCCACAAAGCACATGTGGACTGGTTGGGCATACTCCCATGAACCCTCCAGCACCCTGTAGAGGGTATAGAGCTGGTCCAGTGTTCCACGGCCTGGACGAAAACCACACTGTCAGCTGCCTCTGGAGTCCCACAAGCCAACCAGGCCCGATAGGACTCCTTCTTCAGCTTGACGGCATCCCTTACTTCCGGTGTCCACCACCGGGTTCGGGGATTGCCGCCTCGACAGGCACCGGAAACCTTACGGCCACAGCTCCGAGCGGCCGCTTCGACAATGGAGGTGGAGAACATGGTCCACTCGGACTCAATATCTCCAGCCTCCCTCGGGATCCGGTCGAAGCTCTGCCGGAGGTGGGAGTTGAAGATCTCTCTGACAGGAGACTCGGCCAAACGTTCCCAGCAGACCCTCACAGTACGTACGTTTGGGTCTGCCGAGTCTGTCCAGCTTCCTCCCCCGCCATCGGATCCAACTCACCACCAGGTGGTGATCGGTTGACAGCTCCGCCCCTCTCTTCACCCGAGTGTCCAAGACATACGGCCGGAGGTCGATGAAACGACCACAAAGTCAATCATCGACCTACGGCCTAGGGTGTCCTGGTGCCACGTGTACTGATGGACACCCTTATGCTTGAACATGGTGTTCGTTATGGACAAGCTGTAACTAGCACAGAAGTCCAATAACTGAACACCGCTCGGGTTCAGATCAGGGGGGCCGTTCCTCCCAATCACGCCCCTCCAGGTGTCACTGTCGTTGCCCACGTGGGCGTTGAAGTCCCCCAGTAAAACGACGGAGTCCCCAGTCGAAGCACTTTCCAGCACCCCTCCCAGAGACTCCAAGAAGGCTGAGTACTCTGCATTGCCGTTCGGCCCGTAGGCACAAACGACAGTGAGAGACCTATCCCCGACCCGAAGGCGCAGGGAAGCGACCCTCTCGTTCACCGGGGTAAACTCCAACACATGGCAGCTGAGCTGGGGGGCTATAAGCAAACCCACACCAGCCCGCCGCCTCTCACCTTGGGCAACTCCAGAGTGGTGAAGAGTCCATCCTCTCTCGAGGAGTGTGGTACCAGAGCCCAAGCTGTGCGTAGAGGTGAGTCCGACTATCGCTAGTCGGAACCTCTCTACCTCACGCACAATCTCGGGCTCCTTCCCCGCCAGTGAGGTGACGTTCCACGTCCCTAGAGCTAGTTTCCGTGTCCAGGGATCGGGCTGTCGAGGCCCCCGCCTTCGACTGCCACCCGATTGTCTAAGCACCGGCCCCTTACGGTCCCTCCTGTAGGTGGTGAGCCCACGGGAAGGCGGCCCCACATCGCTCCTTCGGGCTGAGCCCGGCCGGACCCCGTGGGGGGAGGCCCGGCCACCAGGCGCTCGCATACGAGCCCCAACCCCGGGCCTGGCTCCAGGGTGGGGCCCCGGCTGCGCCATACCGGGCGACGTCACGGTCCTTTGATTTATTCTTCTCATAAGGGGTTTTGAACCGCTCTTAGTCTGACCCGTCGCCTAGGACCTGTTTGCCTTGGGAGACCCTACCAGGGGCATATAGCCCCGGACAACATAGCTCCTAGGGTCATTCGGGTACTCAAACCCCTCCACCACGTTAAGGTGGCAGTTCAAGGAGGGGATTTAAAAAAGGTATTTAATGAAAATAACCTGCAAAAGCAACTCATTCTGATCTGCCACTATTTAGGTTGAAGTAATAAATAATTAAAATGTCTCCTTTTTCACAATTATTTGGCTACTTCTGCCTGTGCTTTGTGGCAAATTTAATGCGTGTGCTTGAGCCCAAAATATATTAAGGCTCATTATTGATTAGACTGTGTTAATTTAATATAAATGTTCGATTAATTGAATAATGACTTTTAAAAAAATACTACTAGTAACTAGAAAAATATTACGTGGAGGGCAGACCTATTAAATACCTTCTAGACATCTCTGTTAAAGTTTTTAAAGCATTTTATGCGCATTGCATAGATCGTGTTTTCAGAACGGTCCCTAATGGAGAGATGACACATACTTAACATTGATTTTTCCTCTAAAACACAAAAACGAAAATTTAAATAAAATTGATAATTTATGTTTTGAGAATGGTCAACCCTTCTCCATTCTGCAGATATTGTTGCTTTTGGTGTGTGCATTGTAAATCACATTCTACAAAATGTTGTCTCTATATATTTTTTTAATGTCGCAATATATTTTTACATTTGTATTGCCAAAACGACTGCAGCGTTGCTGCGTACAATTAAATGGAAAGGGAAATAGTACAAGGCAGCATAGGCTATATGCCTACACTAAGCACAAAGGTTTTTGTCTCTTTAGCAGGTTCACATCTCTTTCGGCAATTTCTTTGTCTCTCTTTCAGAAACCCTTATTTCTCCTGCGAAAAAAAAACAAACAAACAAAAAAAGCCTTATATTGTATGTAATACTCTTTAGGCATATGCAGTTGTAAAAATTTTAAACAAAAAGATTTAACTTTGTATGCCAATTACAGAATATCCTGAGATTGCTAGAAATGCAGAATTTACAATGAATTACAATGCAAATAAGTGCTGATGACTCTCTCTATTCATATAGATGCGTTCACATTGATAGCCGTGATCACACAGTAATAGCGAGCTGATTTGCGCTCAAACAAATGGTAATTATGCAGATACATTCACATTCAACATAAAACACAATCTCACATATAAAAACTGTTGAAAAATAAAACAAACAAAGAAAAAGGCGACCGCTATATGTTCCGCCTCCATCAACTGACAGGTGCATCAGAGCACGCCATGAGCCATCACGAGAGAGCGCCAGAATTTAAATGTACAGTTTCTTAGCGTGAGTTATTCCATAACGGACACAAACAGTTCTGTCGCCGAAGAACTGAAATGTAAACAAAGGAATTAGCATCCATATTACAATGTTATTGCTTTGTTGGACTAAACGTGCTCCATGAGATGTCGTTCAGTGGACCCTTACCTTTCTAACTAAACCGGGATTTACAGCTGTGGATGTGTTTATGACTCATTATTACAATGAATCTGGTATGTACTGCGTTTCCATTATTCATGTTTTGATGTGTACTGCTTACACAAATGTATGATGATGCTTGAGGCTTAGATCCTTATAATAATATATAGTTTGTCAAGATTAAATTTGTCCCGTTTCATTTAATCTATTCAAAAACACTGACATGTGTGAGTTGAGGGGTGTTGAGGATGCGGGCATTTTGGTGCAGGCTAACAGGTTAAGACACAAGTCCATTGTCACTTTTTGCTCTTCTGCAGTTGGGTTTATTTAAGATAGCTCAGTGAGTTATTTTGGTCACCAAATATGTTATTCTGCGGTAAATGTGACAAAATTTCTTGAGATTGATGTTAAATCTTGGTATTTATGAATTGATATTGTTTCATAAAAATGATAATTTATTAAAATTGAGAAATCTGTATTTTTTACCCAGCCCTAATTGAACTTATGTCAGGAACTTGCCCACACCATGGAAGACTCTATTCCATCTCTGGCCCTAAGAGAGCTATGGATAAATATCTAAAGAAAGTTCTGGATAGTGGGTTCATCCATCAATCCACATCACTGGAAAAAGCCAGTTTCTTCTTTGATGAAAAGAAGGGTGGTAGTCTCAGACCCTGTGTTGACTATCGAGGCTTAAATTTTATCACAATCTAGAATCGTTGCCCCCTCCCACTTATGAACACAGTACTCAAGATCGTGCAGAGGGCCACCATCTTTACCAAACTAGACCTTCGGAATGCATACAATCTTGTCAGGATCCAGGAGGGGGATGAATGGAAGACGGCATTTAATACCCATGCCATTTGACCTGGTTAAGTCTCCTGCCATTTTCCAGGCTTTTATTAATGATATTCTCAGAGAGATGCTTAATATATTGGTGCTTGTTTACTTGTATGGCATTCTGATATTCTCCTACAAACTTCAAGAACACATTCAACATGTTCAGCCCAGCTGATAAAGCACAAGCTCTTTGTTAAGATGGAGAAAAGCGAGTTCCATGTCCCAGCTGTCTCATTCCTCATGTCCTGTGTGTCCAAGGGCAGCCTCCAGATTGATCCTGGCCAGATCTGAGCAGTCTTGGACTGCCTTTGACCCACCTTGGTCAGGCAGGTACAGCACTTTCTAGGGTTCTCCAATTTCTATAGGAGGTTCATAAGAAATGTTTGTACTGTTGCAGAGCCTATCTCTGCACTGACAACGAAGTCTAACAGGCCATTCATATAAACCAGCAGAGCTAGCCCTGCCTTCAATGCAGTGAAACAGAGCTTCACATCTGCCCCATTTGCCCTTTGTGCTGTAGGTGGATAACTCAGATGTGGGGGTAGGAGCGTCCTTGTCACAAAAGAGCAAGAGTGATTACAAGCTTCACCTATGTGCATTTTTCTCTTGCTGTCTTACCCCATGCAGAGAAATTTTGAGTTAGCACTTCATGTACAACATACACAATTACATAACCACCATGAATAACTGTAGGCTAATTGAGGTATATGCTCATACCTTACAACAGATTTAAGTATAAACACTTTTACATTCAACCCTCTGGGCTTCTTCGGGTCAAAAAAGACCGAAACCATGTACGTTTTAAATTTTTAAATTTTTTTGCTTCATCGGAGGGGGATGAAACTTGGTGACTTTTGTTGTATTACCTATGTGAACACACAAAAAAATCAAGGAGATGATTCTGATATGTTAAAGGGTCGTAAAAAAAAATTGCACACTTAGCTTCCTACGGGTCAAAAACGACCCACATAGGAAATGAATGGGAAATACAAGAAAATCCGAAAACTCAGAGAAACTTTGGTGGTACAAACTACAGATCAGCCACTGTGCAGAAAAAAAGTGTACAGCAATGAAGGGGTGACACTCTAAAACATCAAGAGTGCAAATAAGACACCCTCCCCCCCACACACACACACCCACACACACAAACACACACACACACAGAGAAATTAACTGGTAAGACTGAAACAGCAAATTTTGCTATATTTTACTATATAATCATAATAACTCCAAAACTATAGCAAGGAGAGTCAAAAGGTAGGTATCGTTTGAAAGAACTCTTTTTAAATTTTTCAAAAATATAAATTAGATTACATTTAGACATTGTCCTGCAGAGAAATTGCGGATAAAAGACAAAATATATATATAATTTGTATTATGATTTTGCATATCTTTCTTATTTGTCATGGAATAACTCAGGAAGGAAATAAGGTAGGAGGAAAATTCTTTTTTAGTGAAGTCCCCCTACATGTTAGCTGCATCTGGATAAAAAATAATAATAATTTGGATAAAGGAATCAAAAGTTACAGCATTTGGAACAGAGATAGCCTTTTTGTACAGTCTTTGACGCCCCCTCATGGGCAATTGTTTCTCCATGAAGAATATCTAGTCATAAAAGCAATAGATTATGTTAATTTTAGGCTCATTGTAATTGTAATAATATGCTGTAAAAAATGAAGTGCCATTTTCAATGATCTGTGAATGTTTCATGAGCTGTATGATGTTTTTGACACATTGCAGTACATTATTTTATAGATTATGAAAAAAAAAGAAATTGTATTTATCACCAAATAACTCAGCAATACTTAAGATTTTTTCAAAGTGGATACATTCACTGTAAAGGTCATACCCTAAGCTTTCAAATGACATCAACTTTGTGTTAATCAAGGCAATATTTTTGAAAAATATGGTAATGAATATTTTCGCAGCTAGGTGGCGCCTGCTGGCGGTACACTCGGTTTTAGAGGGATTACTCAGCACTCGTTAAGAGTTAATAAATGTGATTAGATGCATTAAAAAGCTGAGATCCTAAGCTTTAAAATGATATATAGATTGTGTTGTTCCATTCAGTGGTTGCTTAGTAATTCGATTTTTTTTCTTTCCAAATGGGAATAAAAAAAAAAAAAAAAAAAAAGCTATGGCAGCCTATAGGCGGTTACAGGACATTACACACATTTATTATATTTTAAAGCCACTGGATGGCGCTCTTCTCACTTGAATTTTTTTTTATTTTAGGCCTGCACTCTATTTTGATGTGCAATGGTGCATTTATTGAAAAAAAATTAAAATTAAAATAAAATAAAAATATATATATTAATTCTAATGGAAAAAATTGCTCATAAAAAATATATAATTAATGCAAAGTATCATAAAAATCTTTAAAAATTCTAAATAATATACAAAAAATATTATTGAACAAAAATATATTTGATTGGTTTTCCTGGGAAAAAAAAAGTTACATTTTTAAGGCTTCGGTCTTTTTTGACCCGGAGGAAGCTAAGTGTAACCCATTTACGAAGAAGCCCAGAGGGTTAATACATGTTGAGGAGTCTCATCTGTATGATGATCTGATAAATATGTAATAAATATGAACGACGGTAACTCATTAGCTCGTTTACTAATTTAAATCTGATAATTTACAAGAAATTCAGGAAATATTGAGTGTAGATTGATGTAAAAAATAATAATAATAATTGAAAGCATTTTAGCATAAGACCACAACATGCCAAAAAAGGAAGTATCTGAATACTTTCTGAATCCACTGTATATGATTATATGAGTCTACTTTTTTCTACTTTTAACAATTAAAAAAACCTTCCTACTTAAAGTATCAAATGAATAATTTGTTGAAATTAGGTCAGTTCTTGTTAGAGCCCTTATAAATAAATCTCGTCTAATACACATCTTTTTAAGGACTTCTGCATTTTAAATATAAAGAGGATGTACATTCAACTAGGGCAGATGTATGAGAAAATTGGTATCAGTTTCATTATCAGCCATGGCTGCTACAGTCTCTCTGGGGGACTGCAACAACAACAGTGACCAACCGAACTTGCTTTGAATTTCATCAGGATTGTTTGTGGAGGTCTGATTTAAGATTGGCATTGTTGAGAAAGATATTTGCCTTGTTTGGAGGTATTGTCTGAGACTTCTCTCCTGTGGAGAACAGCTTCAAAGATGAGCCTCTCCAACGCTTAATGAAACAGGATGGTCCCTAGACAGCCCTCCACAACACCTGGTGTTCTCTCCTTAATGATCTCATACAGAAGTTTGAACTTCATCAGCCTCTTCTGTATTAATAATGCTGGGCGATGACTGTGCTCCAGCTTGTAGTTGAATAATAGAGCAGTGTGCTTCATCAACCTTGATATGCGTCTACAGATGTGGTTTAATGCTGTGCCGATGGGATGGAAGTCACAGTATTTGTTACTTTTCCATATTGTGGAACATTTGCATGGGACTGTAGGACTCTTTTTTTAGTACAAAATAAAACTACAGTATTAGATATGATAGAAAATACAAATACAATATTTGTGTTACACATCATTCTCATTAAAAGCCATTTGTTTGTTTAAGGGCTATAACCATTGTAGCATATCAGTCTCAAACCAGACAAATTAAAGAGTCGATCAGGACCGTGGTTGAAACACGAGCCGAATTCCGAATTGACAATTTCCATTCGGAGAAGAGATTGTCAAATTTGGGGCAAGTGATCAAGATTGGTGGTCAAAGAGATGAACATCCGACCATCACATGTGAACCAATGAGAATAAACAAGATCCTTGGATTGACTTCCCCCCACCTAGCAGAACCAGACTGAAATTCCTAGGGGGACCTTTTAACCTCTGGTCTCCACAGAACATCCTTATGTTGGAACAGAATGGCACAGGAACTGTCTTTTATAGTGAACTCAATGAACTCAAAAGGACTTCTAAAGGAATATCAGTCCATTGCTTAACTCCATATCATTTATGAAACCCACAAATTTGACATTTGACATCAAGTTTCCAATCACTTATTGTGTATGCCTTTTTAATAACTATTGAATAGTTTTAGGATTCATATTCATATTAGTATGTATGCATTTCATTCTGCTTGCTTGAAATGTTTCTGACCATCAGTTAGCTGTCAAATGTATCATATTCTTGTTATAGATATCATGTCCAAAATTATACCCTGCAAAAGCGGGAAAATTTGGACCACGTGCTTGATAATATAACATATGATTTCTTTTCCGTTGAGAGTTTTGTGTTCTGAGTTAAGTTTTGTAACGCCATGTCTCCAAGTCTGACCTTGAGTGCACATTCAATTTCAACCAGCCCATACAACTTCGCATCGTCAGCCAACACCCAACCACGGGCTTCCCAAGACGTCACTTCAACGACTACTGAACTTCCAGCCAATCAGAAACCTCGGGAAACCCCCTTTCAACGACAACAAATGAAACCCCCTTTACACAGGCGACAGAAGTAACTTTACCTCCAGACTCTGATCTGTACTGGTGTATCTTATATAATTTTAACCTTATTGAGGAACTCAATGCGAGGGTTAATTAAGTGATTGATGGCTGTTCATGTCTATGCAATTTCACGTATTGCTGTAAACTTGGGATTTCACATTTTCATTCTCTTAAACTCATTCTTCCCTAACGTTCTATCTTCCTGCAACTTGTGTGAATGTGTGAGTCAAGTCAAGTCACCTTTATTTATATAGTGCTTTAAACAAAATACATTGCTTCAAAGCAACTGAACAACATTCATTAGGAAAACAGTGTGTCAATAATGCAAAAAGACAGTTAAAGGCAGTTCATCATTAAATTCAGTGATGTCATCTCTGTTCA
This sequence comes from Carassius carassius, assembly GCF_963082965.1. Lineage (NCBI taxonomy): Eukaryota > Metazoa > Chordata > Actinopteri > Cypriniformes > Cyprinidae > Carassius > Carassius carassius. Next base: position 29,355,943 of record NC_081779.1, read on the forward strand.
GTTTAAATAGTGTCTGTGCATTTATTAGCAAACAAGTCAATGATTTGACCCCAACTAAGCAAGCCAGAGGCGACAGCGGCAAGGAACCGAAACTCCATCGGTGACAGAATGGAGAGAAAAAAACCTTGGGAGAAACCAGGCTCAGTTGGGGGGCCAGTTCTTCTCTGACCAGACGAGACCAGTAGTTCAATTCCAGGCTGCAGCAAAGTCAGATTGTGCAAAAGAATCATCTGTTTCCTGTGGTCTTGTCCTGGTGGTCATCTGAGACAAGGTCTTTACAGTGGATCTGTATCTGGGGCTCTAGTTGTCCTGGTCTCCGCTGTCTTTCAGGGATGTAGAGGTCCTTTCTAGGTGCTGATCCACCATCTGGTCTGGATACGTACTGGATCCGGGTGACTGCAGTGACACTCTGATCTGGATAAAGACTGGATCTGTTGGATACGGTGACCTCGGAATAAGAGAGAAACAGACTAATATTAGCGTAGATGCCATTCTTCTAATGATGTAGCAAGTACATCGGGTGGTATGGGAAGTGTTCTCGGTTCCGGTTTACCTAATTAATGCAGCCTAAAAATCCTTTAACAGATTTGGATATTAAAAGCATATTAATATGTTATGTGTAAGCCAGGTTAAAGAGATGGGTCTTTAATCTAGATTTAAACTGCAAGAGTGTGTCTGCCTCCCTAACAATGTTAGGTAGGTTATTCCAGAGTTTAGGCGCCAAATAGGAAAAGGGTCTGCTTGATTTTGATATTTAGGTATTATCAAATTGCCTTTTATTATCAAATTGAGTTTTGAGAATATAGTGGACGTAGAGGATTATAATGTAAAAGGAGCTCATTCAAATACTGAGGTGCTAAACCATTCAGGGCTTTATAAGTAATAAGCAATATTTTAAAATCTATACGATGTTTGATAGGGAGCCAGTACAGTGTTGACAGGACCGGGCTAATATGGTCATATTTCCTGGTTCTAGTAAGAACTCTTGCTGCTGCATTTTGGACTAGCTTTAGTTTGTTTACTAAGCGTGCAGAACAACCATCCAATAAAGCATTACAATAATCTAACCTTGAGGTCATAAATGAATTGACAGAGCAGCCATCAAGTCTTAGACAGGGTTCTAGGTTATTACATGCAGAGTTTTTAGGTCCTATAATTAACACCTCTGTTTTTTCAGAATTTAGCAGTAAGAAATTACTCGTCATCCAGTTTTTTTATATCGACTATGTTTTCCATTAGTTTTTCAAATTTGTGTGTTTCACCGGGCCACGAAGTAATATAGAGCTGAGTATCATCAGCATAACAGTGAAAGCTGACACCTTGTTTCCTGATGATATCTCCCGAGGGTAACATATAAAGCGTGAAGAGTAGCGGCCCTATTACTGAGCCTTGAGGTACTCCATACTGCGCTTGTGATCGATATGATACATCTTCATTCACTGCTACGAACTGATGGCGATCATATAAGTACGATTTAAACCATGCTAATGCACTTCCATTAATGCAAACCATGTGTTCAAGTCTGTTCCAAAAGAATGTTGTGGTCAATTGTGTCAAACGCAGCACTAAGATCCAATAAAACTAATAGAGAGATACAACCACGATCAGATGATAAGAGCAGGTCATTTGTAACTCTAAGGAGAGCAGTCTCAGTACTATGATACGGTCTAAATCCTGACTGGAAATCCTCACATATATAATTTTTCTCTAAGAAGGAATATAATTGTCGGCTGAATGGTTACAATTTTATCTCTAATAGTATCGATTTTAGAAGTAAAGTAGTTCATAAAGTCATTACTGCTGTGATGTTGGTAAATGTCAACACTTGTTGAGGCTTTATTTTTCGCTAATTAAGCCACTGTATTGAATAAATACCTGGGGTTATGTTTGTTTTCTTCTAAAAGAGAAGAAAAGTAATCGGTAAATTTAAGTAAATTTTAATGCTTTTCGATAGGTTACTTTCCCGCCAAGCAATACGAAATACCTTTTTTTTTGTTTTGTTTCCTCCAGCTGCACTCCATTTTTCGGGCTGCTGTCATCATTAAGTTGTTCTGAGGTTTTGGATATGCTAAGGAATTTGGATACATCAGGAAGATAACTTAAAAAGCAGTCTTTTGTCGTAGAAGTGATGGTTCTTTCATAATTGTAACAAGAATTAGAATTTACAATTTTGGCTATATGAAGTTTGCACAAAACTAAATAATGATCTGAGATATCATCACTTGGCTGCATAATTTCAACACTACCAACATCAATTCCATGTGTCAGTATTAAATCTAGAGTATGATTTCGACAATGAGTAGGTCCTGAAACGTGTTGTCTAACCCCAATAGAGTTCAGAATGTCTATAAATGCTGATCCCAATGCATCTTTTTCATTATCAACATGGATATTAAAATCACCAACTATTAAAACTTTATCTGCAGCCAGAACTAACTCGGATGTAAAGTCACCAAACTCTTTAATAAAGTCTGTATGGTGCCCTGGTGGCCTGTATACAGTAGCCAGTACAAACATAACAGGGGATTTATCATTAACATTTGTTTCTCTGGATAATGTTATATGAAGCACCATTATTTCAAACGAGTTATACTTGAAGCCTGCCCTCTGAGAAATCCTGAAAATATTGTTATAAATTAAAGCAACACATCACCCCTCGCCTTTTAGATGCGGCTCATGTTTATAACAGTAATCTTGGGGGGTGGACTCATTTAAAATAATGTAATCATCAGGTTTTAGCCAGGTTTCTGTCAAACACAGCACATCTAGATTATGATTAGTGATCATATTATTTACAAAAAGTGTTTTTGTAGAAAGGGATCTGATATTCAATAACCCAAGCTTTATCATTTGTTTATCCGTATTGCATCTGTTTTTTATTTGTTGAACCTAAACTAAATTGTTAATCTTAACTTGGTTTGGACGTTTTTTGTATTTTCTAGTTTGGGGAACAGACACAGTCTCTATAGTGTGATATCTAGGTGAAAGAGTCTCTATGTGCTGAGAATTAGCTGACCTCTGTGACGTGAGGCAGCTAGCAGACAGTCGGTTTAGCCAGTCTGTCTGCTTCCTGACCTGGACCTCAGTTAATCAAGTATAAACTCTAAGACTATTTGCCATATTTCTAGAGAGAAGAGTGGCGCAACCCCAAGAGGGATGAAGACCATCTCTTTTCAACAGGTCAGGTCTGCCCCAAAAGCTCGTCCAATTGTCTATGAAACCCATGTTATTCTGTGGGCACCACTTAGACATCCAGCCATTGAGTGATGACAATCTGCTATGCATCTCGTCACCACAGTAAGCAGGGAGGGGACCAGAGCATATTACAGTGTCTGACATCGTGTAATGATCGGGACACAGGAGACGAGAGATCCAAAAGCAGTGTTTATTGGGTAATCCAAAAATCAGAATCAAAACAAGCAGGGGGTCATAACCAAAAATCAGTCCAGAACAAACAAACCAACAAACAGGAACAAGAAACTCGAAACATAAGGAACGCGAGGAAACCAGGTGAAGGAAAATAAGGACTCCATGATACAGAGAGAAAACAGACAGGTATAAATAGACAGGATAATGACGATGAAAGTGAAGACAGCTGAGTGCAATTAACAGGTGTGCAATTACCGTGATGAAGATACAAGGCTTTGTGGGAAATGTAGTGCCTGCGGTGAGGTGCCTATGGGGAAGTGAGACCACTAGTGGACACCCAGGGAAACACAGAACAGACACCGTGACATTACCCCCTCCTCTACGGAGCAGCTACCAGATGCTCCACCTGAACACAAGAACAAACCAAAGAACACAGAGACCAGGAGGGAGGTGGACCGGCGGAGGACCAGGGGGAGGGACGGAGGGCCAGGTAATAGAGGGAAACAGAGACAGGAAGTGCAAAAAGACAAATCAACAGATCAGTCGAGAAAAGCCGCGCAGAAGATTCAGGAAGATCAACGGTGACTTGACTCTGCTCATGAAGACCAACGGTGACTTGACTTTGCTCATGAAGATCATTGGTGACCTGACTTTGCTCATGAAGATCATTGGTGACCTGATTTTGCTCATGAAGATCATTGGTGACTTGACTTTGCTCATGAAGATCATTGGTGACTTGCATTTGCTCATGAAGATCAATGGTGACTTGCCTTTGCTCATGAAGATAGTCGGTGACTTGCCTTTACTCATGAAGATAGTTGGTGACTTGCCTTTGCTCATGAAGATAGTCGGTGACTTGATCTTGCCCATGAAGAACACTGGTGACTTGACTTTGCCCATGAAGAACACTGGTGACTTGACTTTGCCCATGAAGAACATGGGTGCATCACTGAGTGGGGAGAACCTGTTTGATGTTTTGATCGGAACAGAAGAGCAGTGTTTTGACCCACGACTACGCTGCCTCACTGTCACCCAGTTGCCCTGCTGCAGGGGCTCTGTTGCCGGAACCAAACAATGTACAGGAATCCCTGAGCTAGACGCATCCAAAGCCGTATCTAGAGCCCTAACATTCTTACTGTCCTCAATTAAAGTTTGGATGCGTGTCCCTAATTCTGACATCTTCTCTGTCAGCCTAACTATTTCCCTGCATTTATCACATGTGAATCCCTCATCTGCGACAGAGATAGATAAACTGTACATGTGACAAGAGGTGCAAATAACAATAGCAGGAGAAGCCATATAAAAGTGAACGATCAAAATTAATCTGATAAGAGTGATCGATAATATCAGAAATATGGTGTGAATTAAGTTATATTTTATCACTTTAAAAAACAGAGAGTGATAGTAAGATAAAGATTCTAGAGATAAAAAAACAGCTACACAGAGCTAGGATTCAAGTGAGTGCGTGTGATTATGTGTTAGATTAGTTTATATGTCTTAGATTTATCTAATAAAGCCTTATTCATATTGAAAAGAGAAGTATCTTGTGTTTTGTGCTTACAAGTTAATGTCTTAAACTGCCGATCTTGTTACTGTGCTAATTAATAGTGTTTTCACTATAGTTTGGAAATTAATATCCAGTGCAGATTTGATGTTAAACGGCTCAGCCGTGAAACAGTGATTCTGTTCAAATTCCCTTTAAAATCTTAAATGATTCCCTTTGAGCTAAATTGACCTGTTTCCCTTGCACCATTATACTCATTAGGGGTATATCAGTTTTCCCATGACAGAGTTGAATTATTGACCTTGATTTTAACCCAGTATGTGTAACATAAATACTCATTTAAGCAAACCACTTCTGAGCAGCATCACTGTAAATATCCCACTAGAGTCCATCAACATTTGCTTGTACTTCCTGCTTCCCTGTGTCTGGCGTGACATTGAATTTATACACAGCATGAACAGATAGAAGCTTTAGTGTCTGTAATGCCTAGACTAGATCAAGGCTGTCCCATAACACGCCTCTAATATGATGTGACATGACCAAAAGCTGCACTTTCATTGACAGCGATACTTCTTCTGAAGTGAGGTTCAGCCATTACCATGGGAAGTAGGGGTGTTGAGGGTACAGCAGCACCCACTGGAGTGTAGCCCATGAAAAAATTGCGGCGTTAAAAATGAATGAACATTATGTCAAGTCAAGTCACCTTTATTTATATAGCACTTTAAATAAAATACATTGCGTCAAAGCAACTGAACAACATTAATTAGGAAAACAGTGTGTCAATAATTTAAAATGACAGTTAAAGGCAGTTCATCATTGAATTCAGTGATGTCATTTAACATCTTTAAATAGTGTCTGTGAAATCATTTGCAATCAAGTCAACAATATCACTGTAAATGAAGTGAAAAAAATTTGAATTGTTCTTGTGTCTCAGTGGTAGAGCATTGCATTAGCAGTGTAAAAGGCCATGGGATTGATTCCCAATCAACACACATACTGGTTAAAAAATTTTTTAGCCTGAATGCACTGTAAGTCGCTTACGATAAAAGTGTCTGTTAAATGCATAAATGTAATAAATAATATTAATTTTATTAATTTGTATATACGTTAAAATTCATTGAAAAAAGTAGCCTAAGCCTACAATATGAAGAAGCAATGGTTAGATACGAGTTAAGTTTAATCAAATTGAATGTAAAAGTCGTTTCAACTGATTAAACTTATTAAAAAATCATTTGTTGGCATGATTTTTGGATTATATTATAACATGTCTCTGCCGTACCCAAATTAAGAATTAACAAGAATTTCTACAGATAGCAGAGAAAGAGCAAGAGTGTCTACGTCAGCAGCAACAAATCTCACATTCTCACATCTGTAGTGCTTATTTTGATCTTTAATGTCAGGTCTTAATTAATGCTTAAGGTTGATTCAATATTACTCTTTTTTTTGTAACTAAGTGTTTATTGTTCTTAATTCAACAAAATGACATCCATTCAAACAAACAAAGCAGGGAAGGGGGAGCAACAGTATCAATATTTTTACAATCTGAAAGAAAATTTTCTCAGGTTACGAATGTAACCATGGTTCCCTATCTGTCGGTCACTACGAGTTATGTCGAACAACATATGGGGTCTCACTTGGGAGGCCAACCATCTCTTAGTTTAAGAGAAAACACCAATGAAAATTGGCTTCACATGCCTATGGGTATAAATAGGCGACAGGTTCATCCACTCATCTCATTCATCAAGATTTTTGCTTCAGAGCCGAGTAGTTGATGCAACTAGTCACTTACAAAGCCTTTCATCTGTGTGTTCGAGCTGTTCCTGGTCGGTGTTACGGCGCAGTACAGCAGTGTCCCTGTGACGGTGATTCCCCTGGGCGCTTCGGCTAAAAGAACAGTTTCTAAAAGAGCAAATCACGGACGATTCGCATCTTTTTCAAGATGCCGTTTTCCTCCTTCTCCTTCTGGATGCGGTTGTTTCCTGTCTTCGGTTGATGGTCACGAGTGCTGTCTGCAGTGTCTGGGCGTCCAACATGCTGAGGCTGCCCTCATGGATGATTCATGGGTCTATTGTGGGCATATGAACATGGCAGTGCTGCGATCGCGTCTCTCACTCCTCAAGGGGAGTGCAGCAGAGCCCTCTGCCGCCACCCGTCCCGGACTCTCTGGCTTGAGCAGGGGACCGCAGGCTGGCGCTCTGGAAGATCTGAGGGTGACAGTGAGAGCTTCTCTGCCGGGCCACACCCCACGGACCTCTCACTCCTCCCGCACATGTCCCTTGCAGCTGCCGATTGATTCTGCTGGGCTGTCTTACAGTGGCCCCAGCGTGTCTTTTGGTGGGCCACCCGAGGATTAGATGTAGATTGCTGCATCGGGGGATGGGTTATCGGCCTCTGAGGATGAGGATGAGGATGAGGAGGTGCTTAAGGGGAAGCGCCAGGCTCACAATAGCCCTTCATGTTGATGGAAGCGATGCTTGAAGTGTATTAATAAAAACACATTGGTTGAGTGGAGCCAAAGAAACAAGGTCTAACAATCTCAAGTGCTGTGCTGAGCCTGATGATCAAGAAGGCTATCGTACTGGCTGGACATAATGCAGAGGAGTTTTTAGTAAACACTGTGATTGATCACTGCAAAGAAACTCACACACATAACCACCAGCAATTTAATATATATCAGCTGGTGGTTTAGGGGAATTAGGAAGGAGAAGATGTAAAAACCCCAAAAGGGAGCTAGCAGATACTCAAGTATCACTCCGATCTGGACGAAAGTGATGACACCTTGTCTGGATCACCTCCCTTTGCCTATCCTTCTTTGACCCGCGATTCCTCCTACTCCTACCCACAGGTGGGGGAGGAGCGCAAGCCATGACTCTAGCTTTCTGTGTCCGTCTCTGATCCTCAGACCGAGACGGATCAGGAACCCTATGTTGTACGGGCTCAGACCTGGTTGTTCATGAAGGATTGAAGGCTGCTGAGTGTCCTTTCACTTCCCTGAACGTCTCTCGACCACCGTCTCAAGGAGGCACTGAAAAATTCGGGAGGTGAAACCGGAGCATTAAGAAAAAAGCCTTACTTTTTTCCAGATATCTGCCTGGGCAGCGCAACTCAGTTTCCTCATCCTGAAACTTTCTGCGCATCACCTTGATATTGCATACTCGTATGCTGGAATTGTTGGATGCATAAGAAAAATGGCCTCTTCCTTTTCAACTTGATCTCTGTAAGGAGATCAGGAAGAAATGGAAGGCTCACCTGAGCTGGAGGGCTATGGCCAGAAAGATAACGCTCATCGAGACGACCTTGTGGTGTCACCTTCTTAGCACGAGTGTTCCATAGCCTCAACAGCTTGAGGGAAGCAGATGTCTGCCACTCTTTCCTCGAAAAGAGAGACAACAGAGAGCGGAGACTTTTGTTATTATTTTTTAAACACTCACAAATGCACGCAAATTGCCCCCTCAAGGACATTGCGTTCGTGCTCTTAGCCTAAACAACCAACACCGAGAATGTGTGTGTCATCTGGTATCAAACAACCATGACATGGATGCACACATCCTCTAAACGATTTGCTAGTCGCTATTCCCACGAAAGGTGAACGCACTCTTGCAAATGTTGTTACAAACTCTGGTAAATAGTGAAATACTAACATCCCCTCTGAGTCTCACGAATGCATCACAATGAGCGCAGCAGAGCGCATCCAACTATAAACGCTTGCACTTGCTCTTCACTACACACAGACACTCCACAGTATGCGATCCGTGTGAACTGCAGGTATCAGAGCAAAGCCTCTGATGAAAAGCATGCTCTCCTAGACGCTGTATGCTTCAAACAAAACAGTCAATGAAGATGAAGGAGAGGATGACGTATTCTCCCGGTGCTTACTTATAGTCGCACCAGTAGTGACGTCAGGGGCTGACGCCGGCCAACTTGTTGGTGTTTTTTCACTGTATGCTTCAGACACGTGCCACGACGAGGTGTTCCCCATAGCGCCCCCCAGAGGACTCAGTTCGAAGTTCCCTTGAAAGGGAACACCTTTTTAATAGTCATTAATTTTATATAATCCAACATTTTCAAAGAAAAGCATCGTCATGCATCAATGGTACTAGGTTCAACCTTGTTCCTCCGTGCTGTTGTATATTCACAAGTCATTTTAAGGAAGCTGTGAATCCAAAATGTTTTTGCACACGTGAGGGGTAAACCAGTTTTGTATTATTGTCATCTATGCAGCGGTAAAACCAGTAAACAACATTCTCTTCTTTAATGAATTTATACAGGAGTTAGAATCATCATTGAGAAGACATAAACATGGATTAGACATGTAATCAGGTTGTAGAAAAAAGGATAAAACAGAATTCACATGTGTCCATAGGTTGTCAACATTCCGAAAACATACCTGATGATACAGTGTTTCAGATATGGCAGTTATAGGTCAATTGCAGTTTCATTTTAAACTTCTTGTAAGGAGTTATGTATGCTCTATGGATGACTTTGAAATGGATAAGACAATGAGCCAAGTTTTTAGAAGTTAAAGTTAGATTAGATCACACCCAAATAACAGTCAAAATCTGTTAATTCATGATTCCATATACGTTTAATAAAAAGCGACTTTGCAGTGTGATCATTAGGTTTACTATATATTAGAGATACAGATGGCCAACCAGGGGATAGTGTGATCCAATTCCACATAGGATGAAAGGAAATGGTGGATGCCCAGGGAACTCCATAGTCCTTGAGAGTAAAACGTAACTGAAAAAAGACAAAATATGATGATGCTGGTAAACAAAACTGGGATCTTAGTTTTTATGAGCAGAGTCCTTGGTAATATGGTCATTTCATATTTATGCCCAATGTACAGTCATGGCCAAAAGTTTTGAGAATTACATAAATATTAGTTTTCAAAAAGTTTGCTGCTTAACTGCTTTTAGATCTTTGTTTCAGTTGTTTCTGTAATGTACTGAAATATAATTACAAGCACTTTATACGTTTCAAAGGCTTTTATCGACAATTACATGACATTTATGCAAAGAGTCAGTATTTGCAGTGTTGGCCCTTCTTTTTCAGGACCTCTGCAATTCGACTGGGCATGCTCTCAATCAACTTCTGGGCCAAATCCTGACTGATAGCAACCCATTCTTTCATAATCACTTCTTGGAGTTTGTCAGAATTAGTGGGTTTTTGTTTGTCCACCCGCCTCTTGAGGATTGACCACAAGTTCTCAATGGGATTAAGATCTGGGGAGTTTCCAGGCCATGGACCCAAAATTTCAACATTCTGGTCCCCGAGCCACTTAGTTATCACTTTTGCATTATGGCACGGTGCTCCATCGTGCTGGAAAATGCATTGTTCTTCACCAAACTGTTGTTGGATTGTTGGAATAAGTTGCTGTTGGAGGGTGTTTTGGTACCATTCTTTATTCATGGCTGTGTTTTTGGGCAGAATTGTGAGTGAGCCCACTCCCTTGGATGAGAAGCAACCCCACACATGAATGGTGTCAGGATGCTTTACTGTTGGCATGACACAGGACTGATGGTAGGGCTCACCTTATCTTCTCCGGACAAGCCTTTTTTCAGATGCCCCAAACAATCGAAAAGGGGCTTCATCGGAGAATATGACTTTGCCCCAGTCCTCAGCAGTCCATTCACTATACTTTCTGCAGAAGATCAATCTGTCCCTGATGTTTTTTTTGGAGAGAAGTGGCTTCTTTGCTGCCCTTCTTGACACCAGGCCATCTTCCAAAAGTATTGGCCTCACTGTGCGTGCAGATGCACTCACACCTGCCTGCTCCCATTCCTGAGCAAGCTCTGCACTGGTGGCACTCCGATCCCACAGCTGAATCCTCTTTAGGAGACGATCCTGGCGCTTGCTGGACTTTCTTGGACGCCCTGAATCCTTCTTTACAAGAATTGAACCTCTTTCCTTGAAGTTCTTGATGATCCTATAAATTGTTGATTTAGGTGCAATCTTAGTAGCCACAATATCCTTGCCTGTGAAGCCATTTTTATGCAACGCAATGATGGCTGCACGCGTTTCTTTGCAGGTCACCATGGTTAACAATGGAAGAACAATGATTTCAAGCATCACCCTCCTTTTAACATGTCAAGTCTGCCATTCTAACCCAATCAGCCTGACGTAATGATCTCCAGCCTTGTGCTCGTCAACATTCTCACCTGAGTTAACAAGACAATTACTGAAATGATCTCAGCAGGTCCTTTAATGACAGCAATGAAATGCAGTGGAAAGGTTTTTTTGGGATTAAGTTAATTTTCATGGCAAAGAAGGACTATGCATTTCATCTGATTACTCTTCATAACATTCATAACATGGGGAAGTCGTGGCCTAATGGTTAGAGAGTCAGACTCCCAATCGAAAGGTTGTGAGTTCGAGTCCCGGGCCGGCAGGAATTGTGGGTGGGGGGAGTGCATGTACAGTTCTCTCTCCACCCTCAATACCACGACTTAGGTGCCCTTGAGCAAGGCATCGAACCCCCAACTGCTCCCCGGGCGCCGCAGCATAAATGGCTGCCCACTGCTCCGGGTGTGTGCTCACAGTGTGTGTGTGTGTGTGTGTTCACTGCTCTGTGTGTGTGCATTTCGGATGGGTTAAATGCAGAGCACAAATTCTGAGTATGGGTCACCATACTTGGCTGAATGTCACTTCACTTCACTTATTCTGGAGTATATGCAAATTGCTATTATTAAAACTTAAGCAGCAACTTTTCCAATTTCTAATATTTATGTAATTCTCAAAACTTTTGGCCACGACTGTAGGCCAAATGGATGATTTTCACATGCAAAATTAAGTTGTGTTTTTATTCTGGTTCGTTTACAATTCCAGATAAACTGGGAAAGTATGGAATTGATCTCTTTAAAGTAACCTGGAGGAGGGGAAAGTGGCAGCATAGAAAAAAGAAAATAAAGCCGAGGAAATAAATTAATTTTGACAGTGGAGATTTTAAGATTATTCCATCTTTGAGTATCACTCTTGATCTTGACTAAAATATTATTAAAATTGTTTCTGGTTATTGTAGAATGTCTTTATATATGGTAATACCCAAATAGATTAAAGAATATTTCATAGGAATAAATGAGGAGATAGGAGAGCTGACCTTAACATTGTTAATTGCCATTAACCTCTTTGCGGTCAAGGATCGTCAACTGCCCCAGATTATTGTTTCACTTTCACAGCACGTTAAACATCACTCTCTTATTTGATCTGGAGAAACTGTGCATCAGTTGAAAGTTTAAAGACTCTAGCTTCGATATTTGACCAACGTTTTGATAAAACATTGTTGCAGTGACAGTTATTTTGTAATTTATGTCAGGAGTATAAAATATAAATATGTATTAGTCATTTTTAGAATAGAAATTCACCACGCATTCATATTCAGTCATGTCTGCAGCGGTTTATTTGTGTTCACATAGATAAACTGAACAGCATCAATAAAGGTTTATTGGCCAAAGTTGTATATCTACGGAAAAATATGGATATATTTACTGATGTTTACTTCATATTCCTTCAGACAGAATCATAATTTCTATTAATTTTCCACTGATTTACGTGTTCTGATGATAATGATCCGCTGCCAGCGCTTTCTCTGTGTTAGTGAGTCATGTGCGCGCTGCCGCTGACAGAGACCTGATTCGTCCGTGTCTTGTCCATCATAACTGTGCATCATATCCCGCCCCCTCCCATCCTGCTAAGCATATCCTGTACACTTCCGTGTTGATACTGTATATGACCACAACAACACAGGGAAACCGCTGTACCACGAAATATCCAAATAATAAACACACGATTATGATCATGATGGTTGGTATATGATTTTTCCGAGATTTGCTGCATTTTTATAAAAAATATTGAAAATGTACATCTGAAATGCTAACTTGTGCAGCGTTGTAAAAGGCTATAAATAGCATATTTTTACAACAGTAAATGACCAAATTCCACCCGAGGACATCACTGCCTCGTTACACGGTGTGAAGGGAATGGTGGGGAGGTAATATTACCTGATGCTTCAGGTGAGTGGTAGAGTGTCTTAATCATAGAAATGTAATTTCCGAAAACCAAATCATTGCAGAACTGCCCACATATAGTTCCACTCTAGCCTATCAAAGGCTTTTTCTGCATCAAGTGAAAAAAATGCACAAGGGTTTTGGAAGAGTGTCTGCAAAATCAAGTAGCTATATGAAACAGTCAACGCATATTATTGGACACGTGACACCCCTAATAAAACCGGTTTGGTCCTCTTTAATTAAGCTAGGGACTACTTTCTTCATGCAAGAGGCAAGAGTTTTAGCATAAACTTTTAAATCACATGGGATGGGTGACTGGTCTTTAGTTGGAGCAATATAATGGATTTTCACCCTTTTTAAGAAGCAATGATATCAAATATGTTTTTGGTCTCTATGAAATGTACCATGCTCTGTTGCGAAATGAAATGAATCAAGCATGAGAGTCCCTACCACATCCCATATTTCTAAATATAATTCATGAGGGAGGGGCTTTTTAATGCTTCATAGAGCTCCTCCAAAATTAAGGGGGCCTCCAAAGAGTTTTTAACCATCTGTGTGAGCCAAGGCAGTTCTAATTTATCCAAGTACACTGTACAAACTGACTCATCAAAATCGGTTTCAATTTTGTACAGACTTGTGTAAAACCCCTTAAATATGTTGTTAATTATCATAGGATTTGTGGTTACCTGATCATCCAAAGATTTTATTGCGTTGACATATGCCTTAGACTCACAGTCCCTCAGCTTGAGGACCAATAAGTGGCTAGGTCTCTCTGATTCTAAATAATATTTTGCCCTGTCCTGTGTAAAATAAACTCTGCCTTTGATTGTGAAGGTAAGTCATATTCCTCTTTTAAGGAGGACAATCGTGTAGCTTGTTGATCAGAAAAATTAGTTTTTGTAAGTTTTGTAATAATTGTATCTTATTTTTTAATTGTGTAAATTGGCGAGTTTTCGCTTTGGCAAGAGCAGAGGAAAGATATATACAGAATCCTCGCATTGCACACTTCGTTGTTTCCCACAATATTTGAGGGTCTATATCACAAGATACAGTACAAACCAAAAGTTTGGATACACCTTCTCATTCAAAGTTTTCTTTATTTTCATGACTATAAAGATTGTAGAGTCACACTGAAGGCATCAAGGGCTATTTGAACAAGAAGGAGAGTGATGGTGTACTGCGCCAGAAGACCTGGCCTCCACAGTCACCGGACCTGAACCCAATCGAGATGGTTTAGGGGTGAGCTGGACCGCAGACAGAAGGCAAAAGGGCCAACAAGTGCTAAGCATCTCTCGGGGAACTTCTTCAAGACTGTTGGAAGACCATTTCAGGTGACTACCTCTTGAAGCTCATCAAGAGAATGCCAAGAGTGTGCAAAGCAGTAATCAAAGCAAAAGGTGGCTACTTTGAAGAACCTAGAATATGACATATTTTCAGTTGTTTCACACTTTTTTGTTATGTATATAAATCCATATATAATTCCACATGTGTTAATTCATAGTTTTGATGCCTTCAGTGTGAATCTACAATTTTCATAGTCATGAAAATAAAGAAAACTCTTTGAATGAGAAGGTGTGTCCAAACTTTTGGTCTGTACTGTATATTAATTTCGAGACACTCCTTTATATGATCTTTTAGCAAATTAATGAATGTCTCATTGTTTAGTAATTATGCATTAAGACACCATATAGTGGCCTTAGTCTTAATGTTGGAAAGGTGAACATTACATAACACTGCAGAGTGATCAGACAATAAAATTGGTAATATAGAAATGGAATTAGTTAGATGAAATTAGAGATGGGCTGAGAAATATGTAATCTGTACTAGAGAAAGTCTTATGTCTTTTAGAGAAAAAAAAGTCATTAAATGTAGTATTCTGGATTCTCCAAAGATCGATTACATTAAGTTTATTCATTTAGCAGTCGCTTTTATCCTAAGCAACTTACAGTGTATTCTGGCTATCTTTTTTTCGCCTTCATGTGTTCCCGGGGAATCCAACCCCCAACCTTGCACTTCATAAGCAATGCTCTACCACTTGAGCTACAGGAACACTTTTTATAAAGTTCCTTGATAAATTTATTCAATAACTTAAAGGATGGGTTAGCTGTAGTACAAGGGTGAGATTTATCTAGTGCAGGATTTAAGACAGCATTAAAATCACCACCCATCATTAAAGGACAATCAATCTGCTCAAGTAATATTTTGGAAATATTTTCTGTCTCATTCGGGCAGTAAATGGAGACCAATGCTAACCTGTTATTATATATTTTACAGCATATAAAACAAATCTACCCTCATCGTCATTCCCCGTATGTTCAACAGTTAAATGAAACCTCCTTTTGACTAAGATAAGCACCCCTTTTCTTTTATTACGAGCACAAAAGAAGGCTGCCAGTTTGTAATACTTGTTTTGAAAACGTGTCACATCACATTGTTTTCAATGGGACTCTTGTATCAGGGCACAGGAAAATCGATTTACTGTGCAAATAGTCTAATATATGGGTACGCTTAATAGGAGAATTTAGGCCTTTCACATTTAGTGATACTATATTTAGAACATGCATTGTGTGCTTGGATTGCCAAGGATATGTCTAAGTGAAGCAATACAAAAGCAAGACCATACTGCCAGTAACATGTAGACGTTAGTATATATCCTAGATACCAATCCACCTATATGCATAATCCTTTTAAAAGAAAAGCGTAATAAATAAAAGTATTGATGTCTGTTGAAGGGCAGAGAAAGAAACACGAAAAAGGAACAACTATGTACAAAATCTAAAGCAGACAGCACATTACTGAGACTGTAAGAAACACGTTGATGCGTGACCAGTACACTTCAACAAAATACATGTCCCCCAAAAAGCGGACGAGTGTATAGGACAAGGGCAATATGCCAAAAAGAGATTAACAAGTTTCCATGGCCATCTTGTTATTGTCCTCTTCAGGGCAGTTATTATCACCACAGACCTCATTGCTGATTTTCCCTTGTTGAGCTGAAATGATGGAGATGAGTGCCGCTGCCCTTCTGCTACTTTGCAGCGCTGCAGCATACGTCTTCTGGGACAGTGATGTAACAAAATCCTCTGCCTATTGAGGAAAGTCAAACATCATCTGCTCACCTTTGTGCCGTAATTTAATTACCACCGGATGTGAGGAAGGGCTGGAGACCAAGTGCTGTCATCTTCTTCAAGACTGGATTAAAGCTCTTTCTCTTGGTAGTTGTGTCTGGACTTCCCATGGAAAAAATAGTAGCGTGGCATTGTCCTGCATATATTTTACTGTATATGCCGATCTTACGATCTTAGTTTTTCCTTCCATCATACATGCGATGCGCCAGGTCAATCTTGATGTCACAGCCTTTCAGTGAATGGATCCACTTGGAAAGATTAGCTCTGAGGAAGACAGCTGCAACGGAGCCCTCCTCCGCTTTCTGGCAACCCCACCAGTTGTACATTATTTCTCCTGCTCCTATCTTCAATGTCCGTCATTTTTTTGTTCCAGCTGATTTCTTAAGTTTGTGACTGTACTCCTATCCTCACGCACAGCTGCTTGAATGGAATCGACCCAGTCCTGTGTCTGTTTTGCTGCATTGGCTAGCTTTTTTACTTCTGCTTTTAGGTCTTTTACAGAGTCTTTGTTCGTTTGTATATCCAAATGTAGATCACGGAGTGCTGGGGTCAGTAAAGAGTCTATTGCTTCTCTTAAAGTCGAAGCCACAACCGAATTGAGTGTACTTTGTTGCTCTTTAAGCGCTAGCTTGATACCGTTAGCTATAGCCGCATCCAGATCCTCTCTGGAGAAGGTGGTATCTTTGAATTTTTTTCTTTTTTGGCAATTGTCAAGCGCTCTTTTCTGAACGTCCTTGACTGCTGGGGTACTTATTGCAGTTGAAGTGTCATGTGATACTCATTAAATATTACTCTTAATGAAAACCAAACCCACAACATCAGCAATGCTACCAAGACAAAGTCGCTTATAATAAACATAAATATTTATGAACAGAAAAAATTAGACCAGTGGTCTAATTAAACATAAACATAAATATTTATGAACAGAACGTACTCGGTTACTAATGTAACCTCGGTTCTCTCTAGAAGAGGGAACGAGTACTGCGTCTTAGCTAAGACGCTACGGGAAAAGTCTCTTTTCACGAAATACTGAAGCAAAAAATTATCCTTAATTTTGAATTTTTGTAAAGCGCATTTGCAGCAGTACACAGCCATAGGCGAGACGGCTCGCTCGCTCATTGGCTGCTCTGCAGCAAGTGCACAGCCTATTGAGCGCAGGCTGATGCAATATCAGACCAATTAGGACGCTTCGCACCCATCACGCCACTTCCCGCCGAAATGGGTGTGCCCCAACCCTATAAAAGGAGCTCGAAAAGGCTGACTCACCTGATTTATTTCATCGCCGAAGCGAACCAGAGTGAATCGTACGCACGGCAGAGAACGCAGTACTCGTTCCCTCTTCTAACGCTATGGCGTCAACTATCCATCTGGATAGAGTCTGTCTCGAAACAGCCATTCCCTTGGATCATCCACTGAACGAGACAAACAGCTGCTCAGTCTGTCGAAAGACAGCTGAGCGAGACACATAAGCTCTTAAAACCCTAACAAGGCAAAGAAAACTCGAGTCTCCATCCTCTCCTGACACCGACAGGGCAGACAGGGCAATAACCTGAGCCCGAAACGGCGTGTTGAGGGACTTCGGCACATAACCGTGCCTAGTTTTGAGTATGACCCTTGAGTCATTAGGCCCAAACTCCAAGCACGACAGGCTCACCGAGAGCGCGTGCAGGTCACCCACACGCTTCACTGAAGCAAGAGCCAACAAGAATACTGTCTTGAACGACAGATGCTGGAGGCTAATCGATTGGATAGGCTCAGAAGGGGGACCCTTCATGGCCTCCAAAACCGCCGTGAGGTCCCATATAGGGACTGACGGAGGTCTGGGAGGATTCAGCCTCCTAGCTCCTCTAAGGAAGCGGATGACCAAATCGTTCCTTCCTATTGACTGACCGAGCGCTGTTCAGAAAACGCTGCGATGGCCACCACATAAACTTTGAGCGTGGATGGGGCTCTGCCCTTTATCCAACAGCTCCTGTAGGAAGGAGAGAACCTCCGTCACCTCACAACTAAGGGGTGAACATCCCCGAGCCGTGCACCAGCTGGAGAACACCGACCACTTTGAGGCATACAGCCGTCGTGTCGACGGAGCTCTAGCCTGAGTGATGGTATTTAGCACTCCCACTGAGAGATCAGCGGGTAACTGTGAGCACCCACACATGGAGGGACCACAACTCCGGTTGAGGGTGCCAAATCAAGCCCCTGGCCTGCGAGAGGAGGTCCCTCCTCAACGGCACTGGCCACGGGGCGATGTCTGCTAACTGCATCAAATCTGGGAACCATGGTTGGTTCTTCCAAAAAGGTGCTACAAGCAGTATTGAACATCTTGTTTCTCTCACCCGTTCTATCACCTGCGGAAGGAGGGAGACGGCAGGGAAAGCATAAAGCGGGCAGCACGGCCATCTCCGTGACAGCGCGCTTTCGTCCTTGGAAAAGAACGCGGGGCAGTGAGCGTTTTCGTGGGACGCGAAGAGGTCCACCTCCGCCCTGCCAAATCTCTCCTACAACAGCCGGACTGTTTGCGGGTGTAGAGACCATTTGCCCGTGGGAATGTTGCTTCTGGACAGCCTGTTTGGACCCAGATTCTGTAGCCCAGGCACATGAACTGCCCTCAGCGAGTGCAAGTTGCGCTGAGTCGAACCAGGAGGCGTTCTGCCAACCTGTACAGGTTTCGGGACCCGAGACCGCCGAGACCTGTAACACAGCCCTGATTGACCTTGAGACGCAGTCGACCAGATATCCACGCTCCGCGCGGTACCCGCGCTTTCAGCCAGAACTGCAGGGGGCGCATGCGGAGCAGGCCCAACTGCAGAACCGGAGATGCTGAGGCTATGAGACCCAGCATCCTCTGACATTCTCTGAGTGAAACGGTTGCGCCGCAGCGGCGAGAACTCGCCGCGCGCTGAATGCCCAACGCGCGCTGTGGTGACAGCCGCGCCGTCATGGAACGTGAGTCCAGAACTAAACCCAAAACAGTATCGTCTGACTGGGGTTCAGCGACTCTTCGTCCAGTTGACACTGAGACCGAGTTTCTCGAGGTGATCGAGTAAAACGGCCCTGTGCTCCATGAGCTCCGCTCGTGATTGAGCCAGAATCAGCCAGTCGTCCAAATAGTTCAGCACTCGCATGCCTCTGAGTCTGAGAGGAGCGAGCGCTGCGTCCATGCACCTCAACAGTTTTGATATTTCGGCCCGAAGTATGCGTGCTACTTCTGTTTTGACCGTGGTTTCGACGTGCGCTAAAAAGCGTGGAGGGCGTCAAAAAAAAACTGTAGCGAGTAGCCTCTCCTTATAATGCCTAGCACCCAATCCGAAACCCCTGGAAGTGCTGAACATGCATCTGCATGAATGGCTAAGGGCTGGATGCGAAGCGCGCTCTGTTGACTGAGCAACGGCGGCA
The DNA here is from genome assembly GCF_963082965.1 of Carassius carassius. NCBI lineage: Eukaryota > Metazoa > Chordata > Actinopteri > Cypriniformes > Cyprinidae > Carassius > Carassius carassius. The sequence continues at coordinate 29,375,346 of NC_081779.1, forward strand.
CTTCGGTGTGCTGTAACATGGGCGTTACGCCTGTGGCATTTGAGGCGGGGAGCGCGCTGATCACAGCGGGCAGATCGCTCCTCCTCGACCCTGTCCCGGCGCTTAACCGATTGAGGGAGGGCTGAGCGGGTCCCGTGGGACTCGTGATGTCTGCGAGTAACTGTGGGCTGCAAGTGTGCACATTTACTGCTTTCGACTCGCTGTCTGCCTGGGCAAAGTGTACGTGCACGGGTTTAGTTTTTACAGAAACCACGCGCCGTGTGTGACATAGTGTTTGTGGGGCACTGAGGAGTGGGCACGTTTACTATGTGGAGCGCGTGACCGATCTGAGTCGATCTTATAGGCGCGAGCCCTGTGTGCAGGGCTGTGCTTACATGCGGAGATGGGCACTGAGGAGTGGGCATCGTCACTACATTTATAGCACCATCGGCCGTGGCCGGACGAACGTGCACTGGTTTCGTTTTTACAGAAACCACATGACACGTGTGACATAGTGATTGTGGGCACTGAGGAGTGGGCACGTTTACTATGCAGTGCGTGCGATCGACTTGAGTCGCTTTCATGGGCGCGAGCCCTGTGTGAAGGGCTGTGCTTATATGTGGAGATGGGCACTGAGCAGTGGGCATCGTCACTACATTTATAGCACCATCGGCCGTGGCACAAGCAGGCCACCGTACAGGCTTGCGCATTGCAAAAGACGCTGAAACAGTCACAATCCCTGGAACTGAAACAGCGGCGCGTTTAGGTGAGAGTTCGGCCGCGGCAACTCGTACACCGGCGCTTTCCTAGGATGGCTTCGGGGCTCCCGGCCTCACCGTAATCCTCTGCCGCGGTCCCCGCGGCGCGGGGCGACAGCCGGTGGAGCGAGAACGGGGGTCTCGAGCTGCGTTGCTGAAGCTGTTGTGATAACGGCTTTTGTGTGCAGGCAAGCGGGCAACAGTGCAGGCTTGCGCGTTGCAGAAAACGCTGAGACAGTCACAATTCCTGGAACTGAAACAGCGGCGTGCTTGGGTGAGAGCTCGGCCACAGCGGAACTCGTACACCGGCGCTTCGATGAAGCAGCCATCGTGTGCAGTGCAGACGCAGCCTGCTCAGCAGCAGAAGATTCGCGCGAGCAGAGGTGACGTCATGCAGCAGGCTTTAGATGGCAACACCGCTTTCGTCCGCCGCCCAGCAGAGGGCGGACAAAGGTGCGTCACTATCGCCTGTTCCACCGGCGGAAGTGACTGGTAGTTCCTGTTTTTAGCATCATCCAGTGTGGAGAATGCTAGTGAGACAGACGAACGAGTTCGCGCTGAATATGGAGCGTTCCAAGCCTTTGCCACCTCTTCATGAAGCTCAGGAAGAAATGAGGCGGGCTTTGAGAAGTACGCTCATCCGAGAGGAAACTACCATCCAGCCGGGAAAGTGAGGGGGGGCGCTGGTGCAGACCACTCGAGGCCGAGACTCGTCGCGGCCAGCGTGAGCACTCGCCTCGGCTCCTTCTCGATGTCAGCTCGTTTGCTGGGCTTCTGAGCAGAAGGTGCGAGATCCTCGGAGCTCGCCCAGCCCTCACTGCCCGAAGCTAGCAGAGTGCGGCGCCTCAGCGCAGTGGAGAATGCAGGCTCAGAGAAAAAGCCAAGCGAGTCCTCAGAGTCACCATGGCAACAGCTCGCAGTGAGGGCATCCGCCGTCAGCGGGCGCGAGGGCTGCATGATCTTCACCAAGGCAGGAGACACAGATGACATACCGGTCTCCCTTGCTGAGTGGGGCTCTGACGAGCCGCAAGAAGGCATCTTAAAAAAGACGCAAGCTCTTTTACGAGTGTGTGTCGCAGGGCGAACACACACACACGCATAAAGAACAGCTGGATATAACAGAATTGAAAGGATATGTGCGCCGGACAGCGCAGCAGGAACGGCAGTGGAAGGCGGCGAAGGCCAGCAGCTTCAGAATGGCTCGTCCCGCTGAGATGCTTCTCGGACGGCTCTTGCTTCCTCCGTGATCCAGCGATGCGTGAGCTTCACTGAAGAGATGAAAAATCAGGTGAGTCAGCCTTTTCGAGCTCCTTTTATAGGGTTGGGCCACACCCGTTTCGGCGGGAAGTGACGTGATGGGCGCGAAGCGTCCTAATTGGTCTGATATTGCATCAGCCTGCGCTCGATAGGCTGTGCACTTGCTGCAGAGCAGCCAATGAGTGAGCGAGCCGTCTCGCCTATGGCTGTGTACTGCTGCAAATGCGCTTTACAAAAATTCAAAATTAAGGATAATTTTTTGCTTCAGTATTTCGTGAAAAGAGACTTTTCTCGTAGCGTCTTAGCTAAGACGCAGTACGAGAGAACTCTCATAAGAGAACATATTAGACCAGCGGTGTAGCATCTATGCAGGGTGTGCAGGTGCATATGGGCCTGGGAACTTTGGGGGCCCACTGTGCTGGGGGAAACTTTTGATTGAAACGAGGGAACGGATAGAGCCCTGCATGGGCCCGGCCCTTGTCCAACAGCTTATGAGAATTCTCGGCCCGAGTATGACTGGATCCTGTGTCTTTTTTATCATTCTCTCTTCCCCATTTTTGCTCATAAAAGGTAAGAGTATACATCATTCGGAACTGCAAAGGGTCTACTTGTATTTGTGTACACTCATAATATCAACAAAAACTTGTGCTTTTGTAAAATAAGGAAAATAAATAGGATGCGCTTTCTGTCATCTTGCTCTTGAGCAGGAGCGCTTCACCAACATGATAAATATATGTATAGAATTTTTTTAATTACTACTTTAAAACAAAATAATTCAAATCAAAAACTCTTTCATTATGTAAGTAAAAGATGAGTGTGAAAAAAGATTTTAATTATGAAATATAATGGTTTATTTAAAATATATAGTTGCCAAATGCATAGGCTTTCTAGCATTAATATGATGCTACTATAGCAACAATTTAGGACAGTCCGTTTCAAAAAGTCGCATTTTAATTGTGACTCTGACACAAATTCCCACGCTAGTGGTGCAACTAAGAAAGCAGCGCTACTGAGTAAGTTATGATGAAATATTTTTTTCATGTTTAATAGAGTGCTAGATGATCTTAGTTTGTTAATTATTTTACTGTATTGTTATTGTTTGTTGCTATTCAAGTTGTTCTAACTTATGTCAGCGGATCGGTGGCTAGCTTGTATTTCATTGTAAAGCAGACACAATTAAGTATTTCTGGTGGTACTTGTCTATGTTTGTTGTAAAACTGCTGCCTAAGACTGCTCACATTTTTATTTCCTGGATGTCAGATTTTTTAATTTGGTGGCTATGCAATTTTGTTTTATTCAATACTCTGCCATGTGTATTTGCTAAGTAGCTTTTAGATTTTAATAGGTTAATTCACTCAGAAGGCATTTTCATTCCTCTGCTGTACTTTCCATTGTATTTCAGTGTAAATGCGCTACCCGACGTCTTGAATGCTGCGCTCTCATCTCAGGTCTTTAGCAGCTTCTCGCGCATAATTCTTGTGCATAATAGCCTACATCATTCTAAAACAGGGTGCTCAAGTTCAAAGAAATTCAGCCTCTAAAACATGACTCTATAGACCTTGCACTTGCACAAAAAAAAAAAAACTTCCACTGACCTGCCTCGCGACCAAATCTTTATCTTTGTGAACCCTGTATTCTAATAGTTGTAGTAATATTGGTCCAACAAAAACGTAAATGGGCCACAAAAGGATTTATATATGTATATATATATATATATATATATATATATATATATATATATATATATACATACATACATATATACTTTTACTCTGTGCTTTGTAATCGCCCCCTTTCGTCACCTCAGCCGCCCCCTCATCAGTGCTGTGCTGGTGCTGGCTCTGCTTTGGATTGAGACATATTTATAACTGCAAAATACCATTTCTGTTCGAATGTGCCAAGAATTTTCAATTACCAATATTGTGTGACTGTGTGCTGACACTGTTTAACAATAGTAAGGTTGACAATTTTGAGAATTCTGAGACTTTTTTTCTTTCTCTCTCTTTTAAAGATCTTAGATTAAACTTTTCACACTGACATTTATTAAAGTGCTTCACATGACTTTTTCCTGTAATGCTCATGTTTCATATAAATGTAATTTCCCGTGTAGGTGTTCATTTTCTTTGCATCTTCATTGCAGCTTAAAAATCTTAAATTTTCTTGATTTTGTTTTGCATTCTCAGCTGTCCGGAATGACAGAAATAAGAAGAAAAAGGAGATTCCAAAGCAGGAGTTGGCCGAAAGTTATGAGTTGACAACAGAACTAGAGACAATCATTGAAAAGATACGGAAAGCTCACCAAGAGACGTTTCCTTCACTCTGCCAGCTGGGCAAGTACACCACGGTGAGTTACTCACACTCACTTAAAGAGCTCATACAGTGGCACCAAGAAGTATTTCGGTGCTAAAGTCACACCAGCATGTGGGTCAGAGGGGAGGTGATAAGCACACAAAGGTCTCATACACACTCAACACTAGATGTAGGGGAGTGTTGTCTGAATGACAGCCACTCCAGATGAGTTTATTATGATTTTATTGACAACGAGTGTATGCTCCATGTGGAGATAGCTGGCAGCTGCAATGTGTGTAAATATAGCATTAGTTCAGTGTGAGGTGGCTTAGACTGACATGACTGCTCCATTAACAGAGCTCTTAATGGGAGATCAGCAGCAGCAGTGGATTGTGAGTAACCATGGTTGGTGCTCACATACACAACCACTCGTCTTTTAATAAAAAACTGTCTCTTCCATGGTTCTGAATGTTGGTGTGGATTTTGTTTTTGGCAATTATCAGTAAAGGGCACTATTTTTACTAGAATTTCAGTACTTTTTTATTAAGTGAAATGACATGTTGCCAAGTATGGTGACCCATACTCATGAATTTGTGCTCTGCATTTAACCCAACCAAGTGCACATGTAGCGTGTAACACATGTAAAGTCTGATTTGTCACACTGGTATACGGTTCAATATGGTTAGATATGGGCCAACTGATCAGAAGGTAAGGTGTGGCTACTGGAGAGAGGAGAGCAACACAGCATGTAGGTGAAAACCAAGAATTTTGTTTACTGGTTGGAATCTTGCATTCACTGAAAAGTTTCTGAATTGCAGTTTGTCTGGAGTATGAAAATCTCAATATTGTAATTTAACAACATTCAATGTATGACAATGCATATAATCAATTCTCTTTTCTGAAATTTAGGAAGTTGGACTCATCAACTCAAACAGATCAGCCCAATTGAGAACGATTATTCATATACTTTGTATGAAAATGAAATAATAAAATAAACTTATTGGAAAACTCCAGAGTCTGTTTGTTTATAACCCAATAACATTGAAAAAACGATAAACAATGTTTTCAGAACAAATATAGTTTGTCCAAAAACAAAAGGAAAAAAATTCTCATACCAGTTCAGATGAATTCAAGATCAAGTTCAACAAGCAAATTATCTTTCAACAAGCAAATTGGGTGGCTCGCCATTTACATACACTCATATGCATCTCACGTGTCCAGGACAGTGATCACAGTCTTTCAGAAAAAACACACGAAAGGAAAAAAAAATCCAGCCTTGCAAAACACAAGGCAGAACAATAATTAATCTTCCATTTAAACACTTTCATCAACAAATATCATGTATACACTTCAACAACATATTAACTCGATATCCTGACACTTATACATGACATTGTAACTCTTCATTGACTCGTCTGCATCTTCACATGTGATTAGCTTTAGCCCAACATGCAAATTAGCACTAGCTCACACACTATGCATAAGCAGCCTATATGAATGCTAATATCAGATTACTGATTAGCCGTTGAGACTTCAAGTTTTCTTGTAGAGCGTAAAAATCAATATATAAAAAAAACAACTCACCAAGGCAAGAATTTCACATTGTACATAAGTAGATAATTTGCAGTGCTTTGGTGCTCCGTGTATGTACATTTGGCCTTTATTCGCTGCCTCGCTCTCTTCTCACTTCGGTGTCAAAAAAAAGTCTTGGACGAACCTTCTGTAGTATGCAGCGAACTTAAGAAAAGACTTGAGCTCTTTAAGGTTTCTAGGCCTAGGCCAGGTCTTGAGGGCTTCGATTTTGGATGGATCTGTTTCGACACCATTCTCAGACACTATGTGGCCCAGATATCGGACTGACTTTTTAAAAAACTTGCACTTTTTAGGAGAAAACTTCAGTCCGTAATCTCTCAGTCATTCTAGAACTTGAAGGAGTCTGGCTATAAGATCGTCAATGAAGACCAATACTTCTCTTCTATTAAGATCCCCCATGCCCTGCTCCATGAGCCGTTGAAATGTTCTCGGTCCATTTGTGATCCCTTGGGGCATTCGGTTGAACTCCCAGAACCCCAATGGACATACGAACGCTGTCTTCTGTTTGTCAGCCTCCTCCATCTCAATCTGGATACCTTCTACCTTCGGTCACATGCTGGACGGCATGTACTTCGGCCAGTACTGCTCTTGGAGGGATTATTAAATCAGTCTGTGTTTCGTTCTTCAGCACTACTGGTATCTGGACATTGCGCTTCGGAGGTAAGGAGAGTATACTATTAGCCACTAGCAGCCGCCAGGCAAGGAAGATTATGCTGATGGTTCCACTGCCACCCAAGTCTCCGACAGCGGCCCAATGATTTTGACATGGCCGTCGAGAACTATGGTACTTCCGGCTGTTACATCTTCGGGCGTACCTCCCTTCACTTTTACTTGGCCCAAAACACTTGCACTAGCTTGTCATCGTCTTGCTTCGAGGACTCTTACCACAGCTCCATAACCATGGTAATATGACTTAACTTGGGGCATGGTCGCTTGTCCATGATCAGCATAAAGGACGTCCAATGTGTTCGTGCCAATGAGGATTTGGGGTGCATACATCAGATCTGGAACCACTAGGGCTAATGTTGGAACTTCAGCTTCAATCCCTAGGAACTCCTGAGGAAATTTCAGAGTCAATTCAACATATCCTAGATAAGGAACGGCCTGTCCATTTGCACCTTCGACATCTAACAGGTGGTTCAACAGTTGCATGGGATGCTGTGACAAGTGACTGCCGTAGAAAGACAGGGGAATTGTCGTTACCTGAGATCCTGTGTCCAACAAGCAGCTCACTTTCTTCCCTTCAACTTTAATTTGTGCAGTGCATTTCATTCCTACCAGTCCAGCTGGTAACTTGAAGGAGCTTCTAGTGTCGGCCTGCTTGTCAAACACTCGTCGATGCTTAGGGCATTGTTCGTTTTTCTCAGTCCACGTCAGCCCTGTGACAGAGACTGACTTTAATTTAAAGACTCTGTGGCAAGTCCTTGTTGGAGATCCCACTCAGCCTGCCTTTCTCTCAGCTTCCTTCTCTTTTCTTCTACTCTAGATGGATTTGGGGGGCTTTCACAGTTGATGGCTAGGTGGCCGTCATCCCCACAACGGAGACAATACCATGGTCGAGGCCGATTGGTCCTAATCTCAGTGTGATTTGGTCTTGCATGTTTGTCTTTGCTGTTTTCCCCTGGCACCAGGTTTACTCGGGTTCTCTCTCTGACTGAGGGATCTTTCAGACTGGTATCTCTGTGCTCCAGAAGCAGCAACTTGGACTTTGAGCACCGCTATCTGTTCTTTCAGTTCCTGAAGATCACTCATTCCTGCTTGCTCTCTAACTTTCTGATGAGTAGCTGTTTTAATGGCTGCTACTTGGCTTTGGATAGCTGCAATCTCTTTCTTCAGAAGGCCTACTTCAGCCATTTCAGGGAGTTGCAGGGGAATCAGTGTCTTCTTCCGATGTGCTGCAATAAGCAGACTGTTGGTGTGCTGCTGTACGCAGTTTAAGGGGAACTGATGGGTGCTTACTCATACCCAGATTCTTCCTCATTCTCTCCTCCTTTGATGTTTGCTTATCTTCCGCTGTACAAATGAGTATGGCTAATTCAGCAAAAGGAGGTGGATCTGCTTTTCTCTTTTCGAGCTGCAGATCAGCTATCAGGGCATTGTCCCAGCAGCCACGGCAGAACTGCCTCAACAGACAACGATCTCGTTCACTCTCTCCAACTCCGCTCCGTCTGATGGCAGCACTCAGAATTACATGCTATCTGTGGAGGTAAGCGGACGACCTTTCACCAGGATCCTGCAGGGTACTTATAAACCTGGCTAATAATTCGTCTCCATCCTCCACTGAACCATAGATGGACTCCAGCAGTCTAAGACACTCTGACGATGGAGCGTTCGGGTTCACATGCTTGATTATGTCTGAAGCAGGCGGTAACAAGCAGTCCAGAATTTACTGTGTCTTGTGCGACTCAAGAAGGGATGGATCATTCAGTAAGTAGTCAACACTTGCCCTCCATGTGTCGAAGTCAGGCTCGTTGTTCAGACGAGGGCTCCTCCCAGAGAAAGCTTTTAGGCGGAATTAAGCACTATGTGGGGACACGGGATCACTCGTGCTCATAATGTGTTCCATCACTATTCTCTGGATGCCTGAAGGGTTCATAGCAGACATGGGAAGCTTCACTGATATTGTCTCAGCAGAGTTGGCATCTGCATCATTCGAAAAGTGAGGCGACGCTGCGCCTATGTTCACCTTGACTGGGTTTTCAGGCTCTATTCTCAGTTCAGAGGGTAGCTTGAATTCTTCCAAACGCAAAGGAATGCTAGTCGCACTTGTCAGGGGGCTTGTCTCTGGGGGGCCTTGCTCTTGCCCAGGTCCTACTCTAGGTGATACATCAGCTTGAGTTTTCACTCCACTAACCTTCATCAATGATCGTTGGAGAACATCTTGTAGGGTTTCACTATTGGCGCTCGCTATTGCTTGTAGTTTCTCCAAGCACTCAGCGGTGGCGCTACTAGTGGCGGGGGTATAAACTGTACCCAGAGCGCGCACATGGAACACAATGTCTGCATCAGTAGGGCTCACTAAGGTCAGTGGCAGCTGGGGCTCAAGATCACACAAGGCTGAGCTGTGCGTGAACTCCACTACTGCATTACGATGAAACTCAGATTGTGGATTATCAATCAATAGATTACGTCGTATGGAGCCAAATTTTAAGAGGCACGATTCTAGCGTTTGATCGGATTCAGTCAGTGTTATGCCACTAACGATTGCGAACTGCATTTCGCACGTTAACGCCTTCACGTTCCACAACATCCATTTCTGTCAGATTCACTGTACGTACTTATATTGATGGTTATTCACCTCAGTCGCTGCTGCTTCCTCACTCCTGGCTGGCTCGCCAAAGTTTAGCGTGTAACACGTGTAAAGTCTGATGTGTCACACCGGTATAGGGTTCAATATGGTTAGATATGGGCCAACTGATCAGAAGGTAAGGTGCGGCTACTGGAGAGAGGAGAGCAACACAGCAGGTAGGTGAATACCAATAATTTTGTTTACTGGTTGGAATCTTGCATTCACTTAAAAGTTTCTGAATTGCAGTTTGTCTGGAGTATGAAAATCTCAATATTGTAATTTAACAACATTCAATGTATGACAATGCATATAATCAATTCTCTTTTCTGAAATTTAGGAAGTTGGATTCATCAACTCAAACAGATCAACCCAATGCGGGAAGTCGTGGCCTAATGGTTAGAGCGTTGGACTCCCAATCGAAAGGTTGTGAGTTCGAGTCCCGGGCCGGCAGGAATTGTGGGTGGGGGGAGTGCATGTACAGTTCTCTCTCCACCTTCAATACCACGACTTAGGTGCCCTTGAGCAAGGCATCGAACCCCCAACTGCTCCCCGGGCGCCGCAGCATAAATGGCTGCCCACTGCTCTGGGTGTGTGCTCACAGTGTGTGTGTGTGTTCACTGCTCTGTGTGTGTGCACTTTGGATGGGTTAAATGCAGAGCACAAATTCTGAGTATGGGTCACCATACTTGGCTGAATGTCACTTCAATTGAGAACAATTATACATATACTTTGTATGAAAATGAAATAATAAAATAAACTTATTGGAAAACTCCAGAGTCTGTTTGTTTATAACCCAATAAGATTGAAAAAACGATAAACAATGTTTTCAGAACAAAATATTACAAAATAATTCAATTTACTCTTTCCCTTCAGAATGTAACAGTATTTTCAGCCAAATGGATCAAATAGTTAAGATTCACTGGATATGATTCATGATATGGGGCGGCAGTGGCTCAGTGGTTCATGTAGGTTGTCTACAAACGGAAGGTTGGTGGTTCAATCCCCGGGTCCACCTGACCAAGTGTTGAGGTCCTTGAGCAAGACACCTTACCCCAGCTGCTCCCGACGAGCTGGATGGCGCCTTGAATGGCTGACACCGCAGTCGGTGTGTGAATGAGTGTGTGAATGGGTGAATGTGAGGCAACTTGTAAAGCGCTTTGGATGGCCATGTGGTCTGTTGAAAGCGCTATATAAATGCAGTCCATTTACCATTTAATGTCAGTTCAGAATCAGATGACTCAAATCAAAAGACTTTTTGACTCTTTAGAATCGTTCAGTTAAGAATCAAATGACTCAGATCAAAAGACTTGTTGACTCTTTAGAATCGTTAAGTTCACAATCAAATGTCTCTCCATTCAATGCTCGAGGGGAAAAAAAGGTGCAAAAACAAAATCTCAGTCCTGTTTGTCCAAAAACAAAAGGAAAAAAATTCTCATACCAGTTCAGATGAATTCAAGATCAAGTTCAACAAGCAAATTGTCTCCGTGGGTGGCTCGCCACAGTCTTTCAGAAAAAACACATGAAAGGAAAAAAAACCCAGCCTTGCAAAACACAAGGCAGAACAATAATTAATCTTCCATTTAAACACTTTCATCAACAAATATCATATATACACTTCAACAACATATTAACTCGATATCCTGACACTTATACATGACATTGTAACTCTTCGTTGACTCGTCTGCGTCTTCACATGTGATTAGCTTTAGCCCAACGTGCAAATTAGCACTAGCTCACACACTATGCATAAGCAGCCTATATGAACGCTAATACCACATTACTGATTTGCCGTTGATACTTCAAGTTTTCTTGTAGGGCGTCAAATCAATATATATAAAAAAAATCAACTCACCAAGGCAAGAATTTAACATTTTAAGCAGATAATTTGCAGTGCTTTGGTGCTCCGTGTATGTACATTTGGCCTCTATTCTCTTCTCACTTCAGTGTCAGCTCTTCAAAGTTTGCTCAGAAATGTAATCTTTTGATTGCATTCAAGTTTTCTCTATCAATAACGATCTTTTTATGCGGAGTATCTGGGAATCACTCAGTGCACATGCTTCATCTGACTCACTTTCTCTCGATATCTTTGAGAGTGGCAGTGTCGCCGCCATCTCGGTGCGCTGCTACCATTGGCTCGTTGGAGTGTCAAATCAATGCAGCACGATCAATGATAGGACGAAACACTTTCTCTTCTGAAGCACTCGCTTTTCTCTCTTATTCTCGTTTTTTTTTATTTTCCCATATTATTTACATATCTTTTAAGTCTTTTACTGGTAGCCTGGATCACCCGGGTTACACACACACAGTTGTGAACACACACACACACACATGTGAACACACAACCGGAGCAGTAGGAAGGCACATAGCTGCAGCATCCGGGGAGCAGTTGGGGGTTTAGGGCCTTGCACAAGGGTCTCACCTCAGTCGTGGATTTGAGGGTGGAAGAGAGCACTGGTTATTCACTGCACCCACCTAAAATTCCTGCCTGATCTGACTCTCTAACCATTAGGCTCTTCTTATCATTAAATATCAGTCTAGAATTGTTTTGTAATAAATCAGTTGAAAATAAGTGCAAAAATGTATACTCAATAGATGTTATTGCTGAACACATTATTTACTGTACATATACATTTAAATGTAGCCCGATTTTTTCATGTCCAATATTTAGATGTATTATCATGTATTCATATCTTGGTGTACTTTCACCCAATGGGTATAGTTAAGACGTGTATGGGGTTTTGACAGTGGAGCGGAACGTTAATGATAAAATCCAGCATCCTGTTCAGACCTTGTACATACAAACAGTATTACTTCAATTTAACATGAATTGTTAATATGTGACTATACCTTGAAACCCATAAGGGTGTCATTTGATAAATTATTATAATAGTCTTCCACTCTCTTCCAGATTCAGTTCTTCATGGCTAATGTAGCAGCCGGTGCACGACCAAGTAGCTTAGTGTATCTCACAGTGCTCTTTGTTGGTTAAAATAATCACAACATGATTGTTCCGTAACCAGCAACTTTCTAGATATAAAAAAATCTAAAATAAAAAAAATTGTGTGTGTGCTTCGTAGTATACATAACTAAGTTACACTGTAGTTTCTGGCGAAAATTTTTCTATAAAATGTCAACATACCCTCACTCAGAGTGGACACAGCACCAGATGGATGCAGAAGACAGGACAGAGCTTAGGCAGAGGAATCCCTCACTGCTGTTCCATACAGTGAGAATTGGATAACAATGGGAAAGCGTACCCAATGGATGGATCATCAACAGCCACGCCTGAATGCAGAGGGTGCGGGAGGAACACAGGCTCTACACAGAGATTATAGAATCTAGCAAACGTGTTAGGTGTCGCCCAGCCGGCAGCTCTACAGATGTCTGCTATCAAGGCGCCCCTTACCAACGCCCAAGAGGAAGCCACAGCATCTTTAGAGTGTGCTCTCACTCCAAGGGGGCACGGTAAGCGACAGGCCTGATATGCTAAGACTATAGCCTCAACTATCCAGTGGGCAAGTCTTTGTTTGGAGACAGCCTTTCCCTTCTGCTGTCCCCCGAAGCAGACAAAGAGCTGGTCTGAGGTCCTGAAGCTCTGTGTCTGGTCCACGTAAATGTGCAGGGCACGAACGGGACAGAGCAAAATGAGGGCTGGGTCTGTGTCCTCCCGGCGCAGTGCTTGCAAGTTCACCACCTGATCCCTTAAGGGTGTGGTGGGAACTTTGGGCATGCATTCATATATCTGGGCCAGGGTCTCAGGACAACGTGTGAGTTGGCCGGCCCAAATTCGCAATTGAAAATGAAAATGCCTACAGGTCCCCTATCCTCTTGACCGAAGCCAATTCAACGACAGAAACATAAACTCTCCTGACTGCAGAGGCTCAAAGGGCTCCTGCTTCAAAGCCATCAGGACCAAGGGGTACCAGGTGAGGGCGCGGAGGGTTCAGCCTCCTTGCCCCCCTAAGCAACCTGATGGCCAGGTCGTGCTTCCCAATAGACTTGCCATCTACTGCATTGTGATGTGCGGCAATAGCGGCCACATACACTTTGAGAGTTGAGGGAGACAGCCTTCGCTCCAGCCCATCTTGCAGAAAAGAGAGCACAACCGCGATCGGGCATCTACGGGGGTCTTCCCGGTGGGAAGAACACCAATCGACGAACAGGTTCCACTTCAATGCGTAGGCATGCCTAGTGATGGTGATTTGCCAAGTGATGGTGTTTACTATCGCTGGAGGTAAAACACCTAGAACCTCCGCGTCCCATCCAGAGACCACACATGGAGATTCCACAGGTCCGGGCGCGGGTGCCAGAAGGAGAAACGGGGGGAAACGCATACTTGTGTAGGTGCATTTTCTACCAACACGCTCTTTAAATAGCAAAAAAATATTGCGCCATTGACTTAAACCAGGTTTGAGTTGGTCTATGGCGCAGTCCATTTTCAGCTCCTTAAAATAGCAATGCGCCAGCAATGCACCTGAACACAGCTCTTTGTAAGACCAACATGCCCATGGGCGCACAAATGGGCGCAAATGCATTTGCTAATGACACGACGTGGCACAGGACGGGAAAATGCGAATGGCGCCGGACTGAAACTAGCGAACACACTTGTGCTGCGCGTTGTGTCGCATTGTGCCAGGTGTATGATAGAGCCCATAGACACAGAATTTTCAGCACTTGACTTGACTGGCTTTGAATGAACTAGAACAGGCTTGATTGACACAGAAACAGGGGCTAACAGGGGAACTTCTCTTGCCGCTTCCTTGAGCTTGACTGCTTCAAAGCACTTGGTTGACTCAGGCGTGACTGTGGGGGGTTCAGCCGATTCAGGGGCTGGAACCAGCACAGAGGTCTCAATGGCAGATGCATCAGCTCTAACAGCCCTCATTCTTCTCTCTCTCCTTTTCTCAGTGGGAGTCAGAAGAAGATTTGGAACTGGACTCGATGAGGGAGGGAGGGTGGGGTGATCACTGTAGGTGGACTCTGGTGGTGTAAGTATCTGCCAATCCTTGCAGTAGTACAAATACTTGGAGAAGCCCCAGAAGTCCAGTATCCTCAGTTGCTCCATCTCCCACTATGGTGGAGGGTCATCCAGGCAGATATTAAAGGCCTCCTTGAGGGGAGCATCATCATACTTCAGGCCCCTTGCCATAGTTCAGAAGGACTGGGCAAAGCCCTTCACCTCCCTGCCTTGCTGACGGAGGGATGCCACAGCTTGCTGGAGATCCCTTCTCATTTGAGCCGTGGCAGGAGGAACCATACGGAATTTCATATTGCTGGGTCCAATAGTGGCTGGTTCATTCTGTCAGGGTTACTTGACAGAAAAATGCATTTGCTAATGACACGACGTGGCACAGGACGGGAAAATGCGAATGGCGCCGGACTGAAACTAGCGAACACACTTGTGCTGCGCCTTGCGTCGCATTGTGCCAGGTGTATGATAGAGCCCATAGACACAGAATTTTCAGCACTTGACTTGACTGGCTTTGAATGAACTAGAACAGGCTTGATTGACACAGAAACAGGGGCTAACAGGGGAACTTCTCTTGCCGCTTCCTTGAGCTTGACTGCTTCAAAGCACTTGGTTGACTCAGGCGTGACTGTGGGGGGTTCAGCCGATTCAGGGGCTGGAACCAGCACAGAGGTCTCAATGGCAGATGCATCAGCTCTAACAGCCCTCATTCTTCTCTCTCTCCTTTTCTCAGTGGGAGTCAGAAGAAGATTTGGAACTGGACTCGATGAGGGAGGGAGGGTGGGGTGATCACTGTAGGTGGACTCTGGTGGTGTAAGTATCTGCCAATCCTTGCAGTAGTACAAATACTTGGAGAAGCCCCAGAAGTCCAGTATCCTCAGTTGCTCCATCTCCCACTATGGTGGAGGGTCATCCAGGCAGATATTAAAGGCCTCCTTGAGGGGAGCATCATCATACTTCAGGCCCCTTGCCATAGTTCAGAAGGACTGGGCAAAGCCCTTCACCTCCCTGCCTTGCTGACGGAGGGATGCCACAGCTTGCTGGAGATCCCTTCTCATTTGAGCCGTGGCAGGAGGAACCATACGGAATTTCATATTGCTGGGTCCAATAGTGGCTGGTTCATTCTGTCAGGGTTACTTGACAGAAAAATGCATTTGCTAATGACACGACGTGGCACAGGACGGGAAAATGCGAATGGCGCCGGACTGAAACTAGCGAACACACTTGTGCTGCGCCTTGCGTCGCATTGTGCCAGGTGTATGATAGAGCCCATAGACACAGAATTTTCAGCACTTGACTTGACTGGCTTTGAATGAACTAGAACAGGCTTGATTGACACAGAAACAGGGGCTAACAGGGGAACTTCTCTTGCCGCTTCCTTGAGCTTGACTGCTTCAAAGCACTTGGTTGACTCAGGCGTGACTGTGGGGGGTTCAGCCGATTCAGGGGCTGGAACCAGCACAGAGGTCTCAATGGCAGATGCATCAGCTCTAACAGCCCTCATTCTTCTCTCTCTCCTTTTCTCAGTGGGAGTCAGAAGAAGATTTGGAACTGGACTCGATGAGGGAGGGAGGGTGGGGTGATCACTGTAGGTGGACTCTGGTGGTGTAAGTATCTGCCAATCCTTGCAGTAGTACAAATACTTGGAGAAGCCCCAGAAGTCCAGTATCCTCAGTTGCTCCATCTCCCACTATGGTGGAGGGTCATCCAGGCAGATATTAAAGGCCTCCTTGAGGGGAGCATCATCATACTTCAGGCCCCTTGCCATAGTTCAGAAGGACTGGGCAAAGCCCTTCACCTCCCTGCCTTGCTGACGGAGGGATGCCACAGCTTGCTGGAGATCCCTTCTCATTTGAGCCGTGGCAGGAGGAACCATACGGAATTTCATATTGCTGGGTCCAATAGTGGCTGGTTCATTCTGTCAGGGTTACTGAGGGAGAGGACCCAAATGCAGAATGAACAAGGGAAGTTTGACAAATTAGACAAGGCACAATAGGATGAAGTTGTCTGAACGGTCCAGGGCAGGGCACACAACAGTGGAGCAGACAGGTGGGGGGGGGGGGGATGACCGCCGAGAAGGACCCTGGTTGACAACAGAGTGCAGGACTGTAGAGGAGACAGAACTAGAGACCAGACCACAGCACCAGGAACCAAGAGCACTTGGCTATGGAGGTGCCGCACACGTCAGACCTCCAGGTGAGGAGACCCAGTGGCCAGGGAGAAAGCAGGAGGCAAGACAGGAACAGACAGAACTCACAAAACATTAGACAAGATTCAAGACAACAAGAGAACAAAGAAATAATAGTAATAATAACAACAACAACAGCAGCAACAAAACAAGAGCAAAAAGGCAGACAAGGATGCTATAACCTAGAAACAAGATAATAACCTAGAAACAAGATAAAAGGGGAACTAGAGAAATAATCAAAGCTGAACTAAACAAAGTAAACTAAAAGGTAAAGAAACAAATAAAAAATAAAGTTCTAGAAGTAACTGGAAAGACTAATCAAGAAAACAACAACTCAACGGGAAAAATAAATACTTTAAAAAAACAAGTCAAACTCAAGAGAAACTGAAAGTGAGATCCAAACAAAAAGAAAAACTGAAACTAGATTAGAAGAAACGGCGACGATAAACTTAAAGGGATAGTTCACCCAAAAATGAAAATTATGTCATTAATGACTCACCCTCATGTTGTTCCAAACCCGTAAGACCTCTGTTCATCTTCGGAACACAGTTTAAGATATTTTAGATTTAGTCCAAGAGCTTTCTGTCCCTCCATTGAAAGTGTGTGTACGGTGTAACTCCTCAATGACAACACTGCACACGGTTTCTCGAGTACGGGCGCATTTATTAGCTTTCTCAGATGCGATGAATCGCCGTGAAAACTACAGGACATAGTAAACAGTGCAATTAGACACTCCATTTTGGTTTGCTAACACACAATTGTAAAATAAATGTAGCTACCTCGTGGCCGCCTGTCACTTCAGAGGTCTTTAGGCGAATATCGATTTGTGCATTTTCTAGCTGTGTACATTGAACAGTATAATCAGCACAACACAAATTCACAATTACAGTTATTATACATGTACAAAACAAGTACCTTATGCAGCTGGATAGCTAGCCTTTGGAAGCTGCCTTAAACGTGGCTCTCGCTCTGAAAGTCTTGAGCATGTGAGGGCGTGTCTATTGTACCTGTGGCCCGATACTCTCTCAAGATCTCGTTAAATCTTGCAATACTAGCGGTAAAAACCAAAAGACAATAACTGGTATAACTGTATAATAAAACATACTGCATCTTAAGAAAAATAAAGACACATTTTATCAGTGTGAGTAATAATAATAAGATTCAACAAAAAAAATATTACCTTTTTTTTCTGAACAAAAATCTACTTTATGCATTAATCCTTTCAATGACACTTACATACGGTATACTGTCCATGGTTAGAAAGGTAATAAAAACATCTTCAAAATAGTCCATGTGACATTAGAGGGTCAGTTAGAATTTTTTGAACCATCGAAAATACATTTTGGTCCAAAAATAGCAAAAACTATGACTTTATTCAGCATTGTCTTCTCTTCCGTGTCTGTTGTGAGCGAGTTCAAAACACTGCAGTTTAGTGTTATCCGGTTCGCGAACGAATCACTAGATGTAACCAGTTCACCAAATCTAACTGAATCGTTTGAAAAGGTTCACGTCTCCAATAAGCATTAACCCACAAATGACTTAAGCCGTTAACTTTTTTAATGTGGCTGACACATTAAAAAACAAACAATTAGAAGTTAAAACAAACCAATATCCTGGAGTAATTTATGTACTCAAACAGTACACTGACTGAACTGCTGTGAAGAGAGAACTGAAGATGAACACTGAGCCGAGCCAGATAACGAACGAAAGATTGACTCGTTTTCGAGTCAAGAACCGGATGCATTGGTTTTCGGATCACCAGTAGTGATGGGTGGTCACATTAGATATAATGAAGGGAGACGTGAAAAAACGGACATCACGTTTTCATATGGATTACTTTATCACAGAATATTTGTTTTCAGCAGCACTTGTTTAGTTTAAAAGTAGACATGTCAAGCTTTCTATAGATATATCTCTCATGTCTCTTCGTTGAGTAATCACTGAGTTACAGTTCATTTTAATGACGCGTTTCTAAATGAAGATCACCACAGACCAAGGTTGCAGACAGCACACTTTGTTTGTTATCTTAATTTTGTAAATGCACAAAGTTTTGTTGTTATTATTACTGTATACAAAAAAAGTAGTCCCTTTACAGATTCGATTGATGTATTGCTCTTATCTGTATGATCAAAACTTAAAGTGTAATTTAAGTTATTTTCGGAGTTATCAGGAGATAATGCCTCATAACGCGTATACGCGTTAATCGACTCCAAAGGGTTAAACTCCAGATAAGGGTCAGTGAGCCCTTTAGCATACCTAACCCTAACATTCCATAGAAATATGAATGGGGCAAAAATTACTATACATTTTTGGAAAGTGGAACTGAATAAAAGGTGAATTAACCGCAGCCCTCTGACTGGCAGTCAGAAAGAGCTGCAGAAGAGATTGAATCCCTGACAACCATAGGACTGATTCCAGAGAACTTTGGGAGTCCTAACTACTGGGTGTATACAGGATGAGTGCTACAGTGGAGTTGCTATATACAGTATTGAGCAGAGTATATACAGAATATAAATAGGAATGCAAATGTAGGTACTGTATGTACGGTACATTATGAACAGAGCAATGTAGGATTATATACACATTATGAACAGTAGCAACGTGAGAACAGTGGTAATAAATACAGTTAGATGAGTGTGCAAAAGTATTGTTAAACAATGTATTATATGCAAAATAACAGTAGTGCAATGATATTTTTATAGAAATAGTTTACTGTGCTTTGTATGGTAACAACTTTAGACAGTTTACAGTAATAGCTAGAATAGTGTGCAGTCTGTGCAAAAAAATGAGTGGTGCAAATACATGTATGTAAAGTACTGTGACCAGGGCAGGAAAAGAGCAGGTGCAGTTTAGATTGGTGGTGTGGCATTCAAAAGTGCCACAGCCTCTGGGAAGAAGTTCTTCATGAGCCTATTAGTGCGAGAGCGTAGGCTCCTCTAACGCCTGCCGGATGGAAGGAGGGTGAAGAGTCCATGGTTAGGGTGAGAGTCATCCTTGGTGATGTTTCTTGCCCTGCCCAGACAGCGCTTGTGATAAATGTTCTCTATGGAAGTTAACTGGGTGCCGGTGATCCGTTGAGCAGTTTTCACCACCCGCTGGATTCCTTTGCGGTCAGATGCGGAGCAATTGCTGTACCATACTGAGATGCAGTTAGCGGTAGAATTCCACAAGGATCCTGGGACTCAGGTGAACTTTCTTAAGGCTCCGTAAGAAGTAAAGGCGCTGCTGTGCCTTTTTGACCAGGGTAGAGGTGTTAAGGGACCAGCTGAGGTCATCTGAGATGTGGATGCCAAGGAACTTGAAACTTGACACACGCTCCACTACAGCTCCGTTGATGTAGATGGGTGTGTGTGCATGACTCCTAGTCTGCCTGAAGTCCAAAATGATCTCCTTTGTCATCTGTTTAGTGTTTAGTTCCAGGTTGTTGGTGGCAAGTCGTCACCTTTATTTATATAGCGCTTTAAACAAAATACATTGCGTCAAAGCAACTGAACAACATTCATTAGGAAAACAGTGTGTCAATAATGCAAAATGATAGTTAAAGGCAGTTCATCATTGAATTCAGTGATGCCATCTCTGTTCAGTTAAATAGTGTCTGTGCATTTATTTGCAATCAAGTCAACAATATCGCTGTAGATGAAGTGACCCCAACTAAGCAAGCCAGAGGCGACAGCGGCAAGAAACCGAAACTCCATCGGTGACAGAATGGAGAAAAAAACCTTGGAAGAAACCTGGCTCAGTTGGGGGGGGCAGTTCTCCTCTGACCAGACGAAACCAGTAGTTCAATTCCAGGCTGCAGCAAAGTCAGATTGTGCAGAAGAATCATCTGTTTCCTGTGGTCTTGTCCTGGTGGTCTTCTGAGACAAGGTCTTTACAGGGGATCTGTATCTGGGGCTCTAGTTGTCCTGATCTCCGCTGTCTTTCAGGGCAGTAGAGGTCCTTTCTAGGTGCTGATCCACCATCTGGTCTGGATAGGTACTGGATCTGGGTGACTGCAGTGGCCCTCTGATCTGGATACAGATTGGATCTGGTGGCTACGGTGACCTCGGAATAAGAGAGAAACAGACAAATATTAGCGTAGATGCCATTCTTCTAATGATGTAGCAAGTACATAGGGTGTTATGGGAAGTGTTCCCGGTTCCGGTTTAATTAATGCAGCCTAAAAATCCTTTAACGGATTTGGATATTAAAAACATATTAGTATGTTATGTGTAAGCCAGGTTAAAGAGATGGGTCTTTAATCTAGATTTAAACTGCAAGAGTGTCAAAGTCACCTTTATTTATATAGCGCTTTAAACAAAATACATTGCGTCAAAGCAACTGAACAACATTCATTAGGAAAACAGTGTCAATAATGCAAAAATGATAGTTAAAGGCAGTTCATCATTGGATTCAGTTATGTCATCTCTGTTCAGTTAAATAGTGTCTGTGCACTTATTTGCAATCAAGTCAACGATATCGCTGTAGAAGAAGTGTCCCCAACTAAGCAAGCCAGAGGCAACAGCGGCAAGGAACCGAAACTCCATCGGTGACAGAATGGAGAAAAAAACCTTGGGAGAAACCAGGCTCAGTTGGAGGGCCAGTTCTCCTCTGACCAGACGAAACTAGTAGTTTAATTCCAGGCTGCAGCAAAGTCAGATTGTGCAGAAGAATCATCTGTTTCCTGTGGTCTTGTCCTGGTGCTCCTCTGAGACAAGGTCTTTACAGGGGATCTGTATCTGGGGCTCTAGTTGTCCTGGTCTCCGCTGTCTTTCAGGGATGTAGAGGTCCTTTCTAGGTGCTGATCCACCATCTGGTCTGGATACGTACTGGATCTAGGTGACTGCAGTGACCCTCTGATCTGGACACAGACTGGATCTGGGGGCCACGGTGACCTCGGAACAAGAGAGAAACAGACAAATATTAGCGTAGATGCCATTCTTCTAATGATGTAGCAAGTACATAGGGTGTTATGGGAAGTGTTTCCCGTTCCGGTTTACCTAATTAATGCAGCCTAAAAATCCTTTAACGGATTTGGATATTAAAAGCATATTAATATGTTATGTGTATGCCAGGTTAAAGAGATGGGTCTTTAATCTAGATTTAAAGTGCAAGAGTGTGTCTGCCTCCCGAACAATGTTAGGTAGGTTATTCCAGAGTTTAGGCGCCAAATAGGAAAAGGATTGTGCCGCCCGCAGTTGATTTTGATATTCTAGGTATTATCAAATTGCCTGAGTTTTGAGAACGTAAAGGACGTAGAGGATTATAATGTAAAAGGAGCTCATTCAAATACTGAGGTGCTAAACCATTCAGGGCTTTATAAGTAATAAGCAATATTTTAAAATCTATAGGATGTTTGATAGGGAGCCAGTGCAGTATTGACAGGACCGGGCTAATATGGTCATACTTCCTGGTTCTTGTAAGAACTCTTGCTGCTGCATTTTGGACTAGCTGTAGTTTGTTTACTAATCGTGCAGAACAACCACCCAATAAAGCATTACAATAATCTAACCTTGAGGTCATAAATGCATGGATTAACAATTCTGCATTTGACATTGAGAGCATAGGCCGTAATTTAGATATATTTTTGAGATGGAAAAATGCAGTTTTACAAATGCTAGAAACGTGGCTTTCTAAGGAAAGATTGCGATCAAATAGCACACCTAGGTTCCTAACTGATGACGAAGAATTGACAGAGCAACCATCAAGTCTTAGACAGTGTTCTAGGTTATGACAAGCAGAGTTTTTAGGTCCTATAATTAACACCTCTGTTTTTTCTGAATTTAACAGTAAGAAATTACTCGTCATCCAGTTTTTTATATCGACTATGCAATCCATTAGTTTTTCAAATTGGTGTGTTTCACCGGGCTGCGAAGAAATATAGAGCTGAGTATCATCAGCATAACAGTGAAAGCTAACACCATGTTTCCTGATGATATCTCCCAAGGGTAACATATAAAGCGTGAAGAGTAGCGGCCCTAGTACTGAGCCTTGAGGTACTCCATACTGCACATGTGATCGATAGGAGTGTGTCTGCCTCCCGAACAAAGTTAGGTAGGTTATTCCAGAGTTTAGGCGGCAAATATGAATAGGATCTGCCGCCCGCAGTTTATTTTGATATTCTAGGTATTATCAAATTGCCTGAGTTTTGAGAACATAGCGGACGTAGAGGATTATAATGTAAAAGGAGCTCATTCAAATTCTGAGGTGCTAAATCATTCAGGGCTTTATAAGTAATAAGCAATATTTTAAAATCTATACGATGTTTGATAGGGAGCCAGTGCAGTGTTGACAGGACCGGGCTAATATGGTCATACGTCCTGGTTCTAGTAAGAACTCTTGCTGCTGCATTTTGGACTAGCTGTAGTTTGTTTACTAAGCGTGCAGAACAACCACCCAATAAAGCATTACAATAATCTAACCTTGAGGTCATAAATGCATGGATTAACATTTCTGCATTTGACATTGAGAGCATAGGCCGTAATTTAGATATATTTTTTAGATGGAAAAATGCAGTTTTACAAATGCTAGAAACTTGGCTTTCTAAGGAAAGATTGCGATCAAATAGCACACCTAGGTTCCTAACTGATGACGAAGAATTGACAGAGCAACCATCAAGTCTTAGACAGTGTTCTAGGTTATTACAAGCAGAGTTTTTAGGTCCTATAATTAACACCTCTGTTTTTTTCAGAATTTAGCAGCAAGAAATTACTCGTCATCCAGTTTTTTATATCGACTATGCATTCCATTAGTTTCCATTGTGTTTCACCGGGCCGCGAAGAAATATAGAGCTGAGTATCATCAGCATAACAGTGAAAGCTAACACCATGTTTCCTGATGATATCTCCCAAGGGTAACATATAAAGCGTGAAGAGTAGCGGCCCTAGTACTGAGCCTTGAGGTACTACATACTGCACTTGTGATCGATATGAAACATCTTCATTCACTGTTACGAACTGATGGCGGTCATATAAGTACGATTTAAACCATGCTAATGCACTTCCATTGATGCCAACAAAGTGTTCAAGTCTATGCAAAAGAATGTTGTGGTCAATTGTGTCAAACGCAGCACTAAGATCCAATAAAACTAATAGAGAGATACACCCACGATCAGATGATAAGAGCAGATCATTTGTAACTCAGATCGTTTGTGTCTCAGTACTATGATACGGTCTAAATCCTGACTGGAAATCCTCACATATACCATTTTTCTCTAAGAAGGAGTATAATTGTGAGGATACCACCTTTTCTAGTATCTTGGACAGAAAAGGTAGATTCGAGATTGGTCTATAATTAACTAGTTCTTTGGGGTCAAGTTATGGTTTTTTGATGAGAGGCTTAATAACACCCAGTTTGAAGGTTTTGGGGACATATCCTAATGACAATGAGGAATTAATAATAGTCAGAAGAGGATCTATGACTTCTGGAAGCACCTCTTTTAGGAGCTTAGATGGTATAGGGTCTAACATACATGTTGTTGGTTTAGATGATTTAACAAGTTTATACAATTCTTCCTCTCCTATAGTAGAGAATGAGTGGAACTGTTCCTCAGGGGGTCTATAATGCACTGTCTGATGCGATACTGTAGCTGACGGCTGAATGGTTGCAATTTTATCTCTAATAGTTTCCCGCCAAGCAATACGAAATACCTCTAGTTTTGTTTTCCTCCAGCTGCGCTCCATTTTTTGGGCTGCTCTCTTTAGGGTGCGAGTATGCTCATTATACCATGGTGTCAAACTGTTTTCCTTAACCTTCCTTAAGCGTAAAGGAGCAGCTGTATTTAAAGTGCTAGAAAAGAGCGCGTGGCACTGGACGGGAAAATGAGAATGGCGCCGGACTGAAACTAGCAAACACACTTGTGCTGTGCCTTGCGTCGCATTGTGCCTGTTGTATGATAGGGCCCATAGTCTAAACGCTTGCTACACTGTAAGAAATCTAATGAGCTATTTACTTAAAAAAATTAAGGTAACAATATTACACATAATATTTTTGAGTAGTTTTTCAGGCTTGATTTTTTTAATGGCATCTACCTGAAAAAATCATGTGAAATCTCCTAAATTAATTAATCTATGACACAATACATTTTATATAATTAGGGAAATGTGCTCATTTATTTTAAGTTTATTCTCAAAAGTCTGTGATTTTAAATGAGGTCTGTTTGTATTTTGTTATTTTATAAATTTACAAGACTGTATACAGCCAATCACCTCAAGTAGGAAAATACTTGAGAAATACTGGAAAGTACTGCACTAGCACTAGCAAAGCTACTGCTCATTAAACAAGGTTTAATGCCTTAGAAGAGTAGTATCCATACCCACAAGCTCTACTCTTCAGCACAGTGGTAACGATTGCACTGTGCAATGGACACTTCAATGTTACAGAAACTCTTACAAATGTCAAATGTAACTGAACATTAAACATTAATAGATGATTCCTTTCACCCAAAAATATAAAGTAGCATTTAATTTCAAAATTTACTCTCCATATCCAGCCATATGCAAAGAATGCTGGGAACTAACAGTCACCTCTAAAATAAAACTGCAAAACTAAACTAATTCTCTTAAAATAAATAGGCAGCCTTCTTTCCTTAATTATTTTAGTTTAATTAGTTCCCTAATTCAAGCAGCAAAACTGCTTAAGTCTCTTAAAAAAAATGAAGAAAACCCATATCTTGGTTTTATTAGTAAAAAGTCCTCATTCTTTTCTATACAACACTGAATCATAATTTCTTTAATGAAATCCACACATTATTTTTAATTATCACCTTAATTTTTTTAATGAAAATTACAAGACTCATGATTCACTTTTTACAGTGTAGTAGTAACCATGATAGATAGAGAAAGATCGCTCTTACCAGTTCTTTCAGATGCACGCTTCAAACAGAACAGTCTATGAAAAGCCATAATCAATGGAGCTTCGATATTACGATTCACCATGGCAACAGCTCCCGCCAAAAAGAGTCTCCATACTTCAGACTCAATACAAGTTTAATTGTTATCACTTTTATAATATTACAGGTAAAATCTATTTACCATTTAAAAGTAGCAGTTCTTAGGCTAAGTGTAAATAATAATTAGATGCTATTTATACTTAATACTGGCAGATACATACCGTACTAGGCCATTTGCACCTCAGTATTGTTGTACATTAACAGAATGCAATTATAGCAGATTGTAAATTATTATATTTATAAAAATTCTAAATACTATTATCATTATTAAACACTCGTTAGGCACTTCCACTTTCAGAAAATTTTCTTCACTTTTAATGAAAATAAATTCTAATATGATATGTGGTGGGAAAAGTGAGAAGAACGAGCTTGACAAAAGCCTGACTCGAACCCTGTCAATTGTGTCACAAGCTAATTTTCCATGCCCAACGTGTTTTACTATCTACACCATTGAAGCAGTTATTCACACATGTTGTATTTAACCCTCTGTGCTTCCGAGCAGGTTAGGTTAATAGAGTAAGTTACCATTGGTAACTGACTCTGAGTATAAGTTACCTCTCTTTCAGAAATGGGCTTGATTTACCCTGCTTTCTCGGGTTTGACAAACCTCCCATTCTGAAATGGAAAACCCAGAGTTTCCCTCATTTCAGGGTTAACATACTCAAAGTTTTCACTTAACCTCCTTTCTGAAACGGTTCCCAGCTGTAATATTTTTTTTTTTAATTGAGTTAAAATAATATGTTATTTGGAAGGTACATACCAGTAAATATTCTGAGATCATGAACTCCAAATAAATGTCTTTAGCACATTCAAGTAAAGTGGGCCAGCTGATTTGCTGAAGTGAGCAATCTCAAAATAAAATAAATGTAATTTATGTTTATTTGTTTGTTTTTTTTGTTTTTGCCACATATTATCAAACAAACATATTTAACATAAAACATATAGCCTAGGCTATGATTACAATTCATGAGTTCACTCAATTTATGCATAAAATTCAAAACAAATGATAGAACGTGTGTTGATGTGATTTGATGAAATCTAAAAATATATATTAATGAAAATGATCTCTACAACAAGTTAATATTGTGACTATAATGCACATAGCAACAAATAAGCTCTTGTCATCTTATCACTCCAGATTCAGCTTCATGCCTCGCCTTCCTTTCTGCTGTCATTTCTTTCTTCCGTATCTGACTGCATACTCATTTGTTTTTTCTAAAAAAGTCAATTATACATGTAAATTATAAAATACTCAATGAAAATCAGCTTATTTAATGAACGTGCGCAAAATTTGTGAAAGTTAAACTTGGCTCACTTTACCTACAGGAATTCTGACTGTACTTTATCTATCAAATTCAGCCAAAGTAGGCCATCAATACCTTACAAGAAAACCTAAAATAAAAATAAATTAAATTAAATATGTATTCTTTGCATTTTAATCCATGTTAACTGCAGTGACTAATAATCCAGCAACTTTATTGTATTTTATTTTATACTTTACTGTATTTTATGACTGTTTTGTATAGCACTTTGTTCAGTGTAAGCTGAATTTAAATGTGCTCTATAAATAAATGTGACTTTACCTATGGAATGAACATCTGAAAGTCAAAAGGGCCTACCACCTTTTATGTTGATGGAGTCCATTGAAGTGTAGCCACAATTATCAGGGTCATATAGCATTAGCCAAAACTATTTTATAATTTAAAGAAACAGTGTCCCTTTAATTAAACATCTTTGATATGCTCTGAAAATGTAAACCCTGTACAGTATAATTAAGCTTAAATGGCCCACTTTACCTGATTTCACCCTACCTATTACTCAAGGGATTGATACTTTGGCTATCCAATAATTTATATGTTCTTTCAAGAAACGTCCCTCTGCTAGTTGAATCACCTCTGGTTCTGGGTTAGCACTTGCAATTTTTGCCTGATGATAAGATGAGAAAATGCTATAGACATAGAAGAACTCAATCAGAACTTCATAGCAGTGGAATAAAAGCCACGTAGCATACCTTAGCAACCCACATCATCCCAGAATTGTGGTGATGAGTTTTATGAAAATGAAAAAGTCTAGTTTATAACCATGCAATGATTCTGATTCTGATTATGTTAGCTAAGGAAGTCATTTCTGTTGGCATGATTTTCTATCATTTTGTACTGATAAAAACTAAAGATGTTTATATATTTTCTTGTTTCCCTTACTATCAAAAAAGCACAGATATACTGACTTAGAGGTGATGTTTGCCTGAACAGCAGCAAGGAGTATTTAAACACGACTTTAATCTGGATCACGACTAATTATCCTGAGAGTGATGAGAGAAGTTGCTCATTATTACACACAATTGGTTCCCGACATTCTTTTATTATGTGAAAGAAAAGAAGTCACGCTCTCTCAGATTTAGGTTAAAGCTCCAATTATGCCGTAAAAATATTCAAATCTCATCCTTCAGTGATTGAGGAGTTCACAGGCGGGTGAGAGAGATAGCTGTGCTTCCATCCTACAATGAATAATGCTTTATTGACAGTGATGGTTATGAGAAATGACCCTGGCAGCTTTAAAGATCAAATAAAACAGTACTGATATGTGGCCTTCGGTTCAAGGAGGTGCTTTTGAGATTGCTGAATATTAGCTGCATAGGCACCATGTACTCTTTTACATCACTGTGAGCATCCACACCGCAACGTGATATTTGCTGGCCGCACTTTTTGTGTGATTGATGCCGCTGTATTTGGTTCTAACATTGGCAGCTTATTTTCTAATGTCGCAAGTTGTCTAATTTGTTAGGATAAATGTTGCTAAATGAAATTAGAATTCCCTGGCCACTTCCTTGTTTGGCTTTATTGAATTATGACCATGTGGTAATTGACTGAGACTGGAAGAGAAATCAAACAGCATCATCTTTGCCCCAGGGAGGAAGAAGACAAGTAGGTTTAATATCAAAGTCTGGCCACTTGTCTTTCTGTGGTTAGTTTGCCAATCATTGGTGAGGTCTCTCAGCGAAATCTGGCGCCACTCTCTTAGAGTGATTTAATGCCAGCTGTGATATGCTTCTCTCTAAAGCAGAGATCATATTTACTGATCTGAGCCTGAGACAATAGATTGCCTGCCCAGCATCCACACAGAGCATCTCACAGCCTGCGGGTTTCAGTCCAGAGTGCAGGAAACCATCCTTTTTGATGAATGAGGCTAGTAACAGAATCGAACCCGGGGCCAGCATAAATGAACATTGGTATTTCTTTTTGAGATATCTCAGAATTAACAGAAAGCGATACTTTTAAACAGCATGTCATTTTTCAAATATGTTTAGAGTACTAGTACAACCCGAATTCCGGAAAAGTTGGGACGTTTTTTAAATTTTAATAAAATAAAACTAAAGGAATTTCAAATCACATGAGCCAATATTTTATTCACATTAGAACATAAATAACGTAGCAAATGTTTAAACTGAGAAAGTTTACAATTTTATCCACTTAATTAGCTCATTTAAAATTTAATGCCTGCTACAGGTCTCAAAAAAGTTGGCAGGGGGGCAACAAATGGCTAAAAAAGCAAGCAGTTTTGAAAAGATTCAGCTGGGAGAACATCTAGTGATTAATTAAGTTAATTGATATCAGGTCTGTAACATGATTAGCTATAAAAGCTTTGTCTTAGAGAAGCAGAGTCTCTCAGAAGTAAAGATGGGCAGAGGCTCTCCAATCTGTGAAAGACTGCGTAAAAAAATTGTGGAAAACTTTAAAAACAATGTTCCTCAACGTCAAATTGCAAAGGCTTTGCAAATCTCATCATTTACAGTGCATAACATCATCAAAAGATTCAGAGAAACTGGAGAAATCTCTGTGTGTAAGGGACAAGGCCGGAGACCTTTATTGGATGCCCGTGGTCTTCGGGCTCTCAGACGACACTGCATCACTCATCGGCATGATTGTGTCAATGACATTACTAAATGGGCCCAGGAATACTTTCAGAAACCACTGTCGGTAAACACAATCCGCCGTGCCATCAGCAGATGCCAACTAAAGCTCTATCATGCAAAAAGGAAGCCATATGTGAACATGGTCCAGAAGCGCCGTCGTGTCCTGTGGGCCAAGGCTCATTTAAAATGGACTATTTCAAAGTGGAATAGTGTTTTATGGTCAGACGAGTCCAAATTTGACATTCTTGTTGGAAATCACGGACGCCGTGTCCTCCGGGCTAAAGAGGAGGGAGACCTTCCAGCATGTTATCAGCGTTCAGTTCAAAAGCCAGCATCTCTGATGGTATGGGGGTGCATAAGTGCATACGGTATGGGCAGCTTGCATGTTTTGGAAGGCTCTGTGAATGCTGAAAGGTATATAAAGGTTTTAGAGCAACATATGCTTCCCTCCAAACAACGTCTATTTCAGGGAAGGCCTTGTTTATTTCAGCAGGACAATGCAAAACCACATACTGCAGCTATAACAACAGCATGGCTTCGTCGTAGAAGAGTCCAGGTGCTAACCTGGCCTGCCTGCAGTCCAGATCTTTCACCTATAGAGAACATTTGGCGCATCATTAAACGAAAAATACGTCAAAGACGACCACGAACTCTTCAGCAGCTGGAAATCTTTATAAGGCAAGAATGGGACCAAATTCCAACAGCAAAACTCCAGCAACTCATAGCCTCAATGCCCAGACGTCTTCAAACTGTTTTGAAAAGAAAAGGAGATGCTACACCATGGTAAACATGCCCCGTGCCAACTATTTTGAGACCTGTAGCAGAAATCAAAATTGAAATGAGCTCATTTTGTGCATAAAATTGTAAACTTTCTCAGTTTAAACATTTGCTATGTTATCTATGTTCTATTGTGAATAAAATATTGGCTCATGTGATTTGAAAGTCTTTTAGTTTTCATTTTATTAAAATTTTAAAAACGTCCCAACTTTTCCGGAATTCGGGTTGTATATATGCAATTTAATATGGCACATTTAGGATGTATGTTAGGTTGAATCTCTCACAAATGTAATTTAATTTTATTTATATGTGTTTCTATATATATATATATATATATATATATATATATATATATATATATATCGGAATATACACATATGGTCAAAGTATATTTGCTAAAATTTGCTTAAATATATTTGCACAAATATATTTTCTATATGCTACTGTAAGATTGGAAGTGTATTTTCTCATCCTGAAATACATTTTGAAATATATTTTGGTATATTTCAAAATATATTTAATTGAGCTTCATTGTTTGTCACTTGTAAATAGTAGCATTGCCAGTAATGAAGTGCTCATATAAAATACAAGAGCATTATTCCTCTGTGTATCTTTCTGTTGATGTTGCTGCAGCGTGAACATGGGCGGTCTGGAGTAGTGAGATAACTCTGACGATCATGGTGCATGTTTAAACAAAATATTTAGTTTTAACTCTCTATCCCTGTATCTGTGTGTGTCATCTGCAGAATTCCAGTGCGGATCACCGTGTGCGTTTGGATCTGGGCCTCTGGGATAAGTTCAGTGAACTGGCCACTAAGTGCATTATTAAAATCGTGGAGTTTGCCAAACGAGTTCCTGGTTTCACTGGACTCACTATCGCCGATCAGATCACACTGCTCAAAGCCGCCTGCCTCGACATATTGGTATGTGCATGTCTTTGTGCTCGACTATCATAACAATCATGCAACCATACAATTTTATACACAACTAGGGCATGAAACCGATCTTAACAGTTTATTTTAAACATAATAAATATTAAATACTACATTTACATTTTATGTGTTTAATATTATTTACACTTAATATTATACAAGCTGTTTTATTGTTTGCTATATTTCAACACTTTTACAGGAATATTTAAAGTAGATTGTTTCATTTTAGTTACTTTTAGCACAGTACATACATTAAAATAATATAAATACAATTTAATAAAAAAGAATTTGATGAATACAGTAAACATCTGGAATTGAATGTTTGGATTTTCGTTTTCTTGTCACCCTGGAGAAAAGACTTTAACAATGATTTATTCTATTGTAAAGTTGGCAAACTGAACATGAACAGAATTATTGTTTCATTTGACATCTAATGCAGGGTTTCTCAAATGCTAGGCCTTTTCTGTCATGAGTACAACTTACTAATTAGAACTGTACATTTGCAATGCCTGGGACAACAGTGATGTCATTTAATGCATGTGTAATCATACAGCTTTTTGTGCAGACTCTATTTACATAGTGTTGCTGTATGTGCCTACTTTCTGTGCCATGTCTGACTCAATCTGATGTTAAAAATTGATCTATTTTAGAAAGAAAGTATGTAGTCAGTTCAGAAGTAAAACGCTTTACACTATATTAAGTATAGTTTTATTGTCTTAAAAAAACTATTAACTGACGTGGGCAATGTCACATTTACATTTTTGGCTCACCGGTAGGAGACGGCCGAACTAGCTGCTCTGGAAACCTCCCAGGAGGTCGCAAGCCTCTTAGCACTGCTACGTTTACGGGCGGTAACTGAGAGAAGCGCTCGCTGGAGACCGCTGCGCCCTGGAACACCGGCAGGGTTGGCAGATCGATCTCCTGGGGGCACTGAGGAGAGACGGGCACCGTGTAATGTGGAGTACACCACTCTTCCCCAGAGGGGCCTGCCCTCCGAGGTCAAAGTCAAAGTCAAAGTCACCTTTATTTATATAGCGCTTTAAACAAAATACATTGCGTCAAAGCAACTGAACAACATTCATTAGGAAAGCAGTGTCAATAATGCATATGATAGTTAAAGGCAGTTCATCATTGGATTCAGTTATGTCATCTCTGTTCAGTTAAATAGTGTCTGTGCATTTATTTGCAATCAAGTCAACGATATCACTGTAGATGAAGTGTCCCCAACTAAGCAAGCCAGAGGCGACAGCGGCAAGGAACCGAAACTCCATCGGTGACAGAATGGAGAAAAAAACCTTAGGAGAAACCAGGCTCAGTTGGGGGGCCTGTTCTCCTCTGACCAGGCGAAACCAGTAGATCAATTCCAGGCTGCAGCAAAGTAAGATTGTGCAGAAGAATCATCTGTTTCCTGTGGTCTTGTCCTGGTGCTCCTCTGAGACAAGGTCTTTACAGGGGATACAGCCACCAGATCCAGTCTGTATCCAGATCAGAGGGTCACTGCAGTCACCCGGATCCAGTACGTATCCAGACCAGATGGTGGATCAGCACCTAGAAAGGACCTCTACTGCCCTGAAAGACAGCGGAGACCAGGACAACTAGAGCCCCAGATACAGATCCCCTGTAAAGACCTTGTCTCAGTGGACCACCAGGACAAGACCACAGGAAACAGATGATTCTTCTGCACAATCTGACTTTGCCGCAGCCTGGAATTGAACTACTGGTTTCGTCTGGTCAGAGGAGAACTGGCCCCACCAACTGAGCCTGATTTCTCCCAAGGTTTTTTTCTCCATTCTGTCACCGATGGAGTTTCGGTTCCTTGCCGCTGTCGCCTCTGGCTTGCTTAGTTGGGGTCACTTCATCTACAGCGATATCGTTGACTTGATTGCAAAGAAATGTATACTGAACAGAGATGACATAGCTGAATTCAATGATGAACTGCCTTTAACTATCATTTTGCATTATTGACACACTGTTTTCCTAATGAATGTTGTTCAGTTACTTTGACGCAATGTATTTTGTTTAAAGCGCTATATAAATAAAGGTGACTTGACTTGACTTGACTAAACCATTCAGAGATTCAGAAGTAATTAGCAAGATTTTAAAATGTAAACAGTGTTAAATAGCCAGTGGAGCCAGTTGGTTCCAGTGGAGTGTTGACAGAACGTCTAAGCACGAGCGGCGAAGCTGGAAACCAGCCTCAAAGGGTGAAGCAAGTGCCGGCCAGAGATGCTGGAAGTGTGGCACTGCAAGGCAGCATCTCATTCCTTCAAAGAACCAGGGTAACATACGTAATCTTAGATGTTCCTCTTCAGGAACTCGAGCTGCGTCGAGAAACCTTTGGGGAACGAGAATGCCCAAACCGTCAGACTTTCAAATCAGAGGACTCGAGGCTTAGGATAGCATCCTGATCACCACTTAGCATAAGCTGAGGCCTCAACGCACCATGGTAAATGGACTGCATTTATATAGCGCTTTCAACAGGACACATGGTCATCCAAAGCGCTTTACAAGTTGCCTCACATTCACCCATTCACACACCAACTGTGGTGTCAGCCATTCAAGGCGCCATCCAGCTCGTCGGGACCAGCTATGGTTAGGTGTCTTGCTCAAGAACACCTCGACACTTGGTCAGGTGGAGCCGGGGATTGAACCACCAACCTTCCAGTTTGTAGACAACCTACATGAACCAATGAGCCACTGCCGCCCCGAGGAAACATGTAACCAGAGGGTTTCTGCCCACGGCCGCCACCTAGACTTTCAGGGTGGAGTGGGTCAACCCTGCAGAGAGCCTACAGGAACTCCAGCACTGTACCAACTGGGAAGTTAACTGGGTCGAGCTGGCAGTCTCCTCACCAAGAAGTGAAAAGCTTCCACTTCAAGGCATACAGTTTCTTCATTGAGGGAGCTCTGGATTGGAGAACTGAGGTTGTTGAGACCGGAAGCTAAGAGTTGTGCCTACTCAGAGACTACACCTACAGCCTCTAAGCTCCATGCAGAGGCGCATCCTCCGCCTGCGAGAGAAGATCTCTCCTGATGGGAACCTCCCATGGAGTGCCGTCAAAAAGAGAAATCAGGCCCAACAACCATACCCGGCCTGGCCAGAATGGGGCTAAGAACATCAGCCGGACTCTTTCCCAGCGCACTCTCTCCAGAAATCCCGGGAGCAAAGTCAAGTCAAGTCAAGTCACCTTTATTTATATAGCGCATTAAACAACATACATTTCGTCAAAGCAACTGAACAACATTCATTAGGAAAAGAGTGTCAATAATGCAAAATGACAGTTAAAGGCAGTTCATCATTGAATTCAGTGATGTCATCTCTGTTCAGTTTAAATAGTGTCTGTGCATTTATTTGCAATCAAGTCAACGTTATCGCTGTAGATGAAGTGACCCCAACTAAGCAAGCATGAGGCGACAGCGACAAGGAACCGAAACTCCATTGGTGACAGAATGGAGAAAAAAACCTTGGGAGAAACCAGGCTCAGTTGGGGGGCCAGTTCTCCTATGACCAGATGAAACCAGCAGTTCAATTCCAGGCTGCAGCAGAGTCAGATTGTGCATTAGAATCATCTGTTTCCTGTGGTCTTGTCCTGGTGGTCATCTGAGACAAGCTCTTTACAGGGGATCTGTATCTGGGGCTCTAGTTGTCCTGGTCTCCGCTGTCTTTCAGGGATGTAGAGGTCCTTTCTAGGTGCTGATCCACCATCTGGTCTGGATACGTACTGGATCTGGGTGACTGCAGTGACCAGTCGGGGGGAAAATATACAGATGAAGCCTTGGCCACATCTGTACCATGGTGTCCAGCCCCAGTGGAGCTGGATGAGTCAGAGGAAGCCAGAGGGGACAGTGTGATGTCTCTCGAGTGGCAAACAGATCCACCCAAATCTGGCCAACCTCTCCAACTCTGCTTCATCACCTCGGTGTGAAGCCGCCATTCCCCAGGCCTCAGCCCCTGCCTCAACAGGATGTCTGCTCCCAAATTAAGATGCCCAGGAATGTGGACTGCTCTCAGTGAGAGGAGTTCACCCTGGGACCAGACAAGGATCTGGTACGCTAGTTTGTATAAACGGTGTGAGCGCAGAACTCCTTGGTGGTTGATGTAAGAGACCACTGCTGTGTTGTTGGTGCGCAGCAACACATGTTGACCTCTTAGATCTGGGAGAAAGTAATGTAGTGCTCAAACATGGCCAGCATCCTCGGGCAGATGATATGCCATGTCAGATGGCAGCCACACCACAGACTGCGGGCAGGGTGGCCATTCATGAACGCATCTCATACGGTGAGGGATGCGTCCGTTGCTAGCATTACACGGCGACAAGGATCTTCCAGCACCGGGCCCTGAGACAAGAACCGAGGTTTTCTCCACATGTCTAAGGCACATAGGCACCGCCGCGTGACCTTTAGCATGCGAAGTGGGTTACCCCTCAGGGAGAACTCCTTGGTCTTGAGCCACCACTGTAGGGGTTCTCATGTACAGCAGGCCAATAGCATTCACATTGGACGAAGCTGCCATCAGACCCAGCAATCTCTGACACTGCTTGACAGTGAATGACCGGCCTTCTCTCACTCTCGTGACTGTAGTGAGGATCGACTCGATCCGAGCAGGTGACATACGTGCCTGCATCGTGGTCGAATCCCACACCACGCCCAGATAAGTGGTTCTCTGTACTGGAGAAAGCACACTTTTCTTGGCATTAAGTCTTAACCCCAGCTCTTTCATGTGAGCAAGAATGACACCTCGATGTTGAACCGTCAGCTGCTCTGATTGAGCTAATATCAACCAATCGTCAATGTGGTTGAGTTGTGAAAGTGTGGGGTGAGAGTGCCCCCAAAAGCAAGCCTCAGGCACTTCTGATGAAGAAGGATGGAGATAAGTGCATCTTTTTGATGGATCGTGACACACCAGCTCTCGGACTCAGCCTGTGCAGGCATGCTTAACTTCAGTCCCCTGACTGAGCGGTTCAAAAAGTGCAGATCTAAAACAGGACACAACACCTCATCCTTCCTCGGAACAGTGAAGTATCGGCTGTAGGACCCAGACTCTGCAACCCGAGGAGGGACCACCTCAATAGCCTCCATCCTCAGAGAGAGTCTACTTCTGTTCCATTACCAGAGCCTGCTTGGGGCCCATCAGAACGTTAGGGTTGGCAGAACAATCTCCTGAGGGCACTGAGGAGAGAAGGGCACCGTGTACTGCGGTGTACATCGCTCTTCCCCAGAGAGAGCTGACCCTCAAAAAGTCCTAGGCCTTAGGCGTCAGGATGTTATGATGAAGGCTATCTAGCTAAAATGAAGCCTGTCCACTAGAAGCCTTCAGTCTGGGACCTTCAGCCTGGGAGTGCCACTCTGACTTTAGCGTCTTTAGCGTTTTCACACAAGAAATTACATCCCAAGAGCCCCTGTACATCTAACTTCACATAGTCAGATAAATATGTCATTTTATTCCTCAGAATGAAATGTAGTCAACAACCAGACGAGTCAACACGATCTGGTGTAGAAAAACTCACATCAAAACTAAACAATGTAATACACGTCTAATGCATGTCTTTTTTTTGCCACTCAGTCACACAAACAACATCAATCTCCTCAGAAAAAGATGAATACTGCAGCGAGCTCTGCCTCAGAGGGCGAAGAAACCACAGTGCGGGCTTCCAAGCCTCGAGAATGATCTAGTGAACATGGGTGGAGATAGGACGAGCTGTCTCCATCCCGTTCGCCAGATCATGTACGATTCCTGCTATCGTGACCACAACCGCAAGATCGCATGCACAGACACACTCCTTGGAGCGTTCCCGGTGAGAGCAGAGCGCTTAACAGCGAGAAAGCACAGTCAGCCCCCCGAGAGCTGACTGCACGAGCTCCACTCCTCATTAATGCTGCTTATTATAATATTAGGCATAATATGCTTGTGTAACTGGTGCTTGTGCAACTGATGCTTGTGCAACTGACGAGCTCATCAACGGTTTCCACATCAATCTCCTCAGAGAAAGACAGGCAGCGTGTCAAGCCCTCTCACCGGGGAGAAAGTACCGCAAACGTGGGCTTCCGAACCCCAGAGAGTGGGCGCCGGATCTGGTGGTTAAGGAAGAAGATAGGGACTTGCCTGTCTACATTCCATCCAGCGGAACCGAAAGCGAAACCCACGAGCAAAACCACCGCTCCGGCATGGCGAAAGCAGGGCTGGCACCGCAAGAAACGCCAGTGAAGGCTCCCTCCTCAAAGAGAGGAGAATGCTTGCATTGCAGCCGTCAACACATGAGCTGCGTTGTGTCCCTACCCTTTTTTTTGTTGTTGTTGTTGTTGTCAGGGAAAACACACAGCCTGAACGCTACCTGCTCTCGCCCCCAAAATTTCTCTTGATTGAAGCTTTGACAAATGGAGTTTATCAGTGGACAAACGACACTAAATAAGACCCACAAACAGATAGCGACTGAAACACAGAAATAGAAAAGAAATAACTAATCATCAAGTTTTTTATATTCCGTTTGTTTTGAAAATTGGTATGTTTCGTTAGGCCATAGATAAATATAGAGCTGAGTATCATCAGCATAACAGTGAAAGCTAACACCATGTTTCCTGATGATATCTCCCAAGGGTAACACGTAAGGCATGAAAAGCAACAGTTCTAGAACTGAGCCTTGTGGTATTCCATAATGCACTTGGGATAGATATTATTCCTCATCATTCACTGCTTCGAACTGATTGACCATCAGATGAGTAAGATTTGAGTCCTGCAAATGCAATTCCATTAATCCCAATATAATTTTCTAGTCAACAGTTTCAAACACAGGGCTGAGATCTAGTAGCACTAATAGAGAGATACAACCACGATTGGATGATAAGAGCAGGTCATTTTTTAACTCTGATGAGAGCAATCTCAGTGCTATGATATAATCTAAATCCTGACTGGAAACTGCCTTTTCTACTATCACTGACAGAAAAGGGAGCTTTCAGATCGGTCTGTAATTAACTAATTCTCTAGGATCAAGTTGTGTTTTTTTAAAGAGATGCTTCATAACAGCCAGTTTTAAGGTTTTTGACAATCGCGAATCCCTCCATGCAATGCAAAACACTAGTTCAGTGAACAGACACTGTCTTTATAGTATGATATATAGGTGAAAGAGTCTCTATGTGCTGAGAATTAACTGACTTCTGTGACGTGAAGCAGATAATCGACGGTCGATTTAGCTAGTCTTTCTGCTTCCTGACCTGGGCCCCAGTTAGTCAAGTACACACTCTAAGACTGTGTGCAATATTTCTGCAGAGAAGATCGGCACCACCCCCAGGAGGGATGAAGACCATCTCTTTTCAACAGGTCAGGTCTGCCCCAAAAACTTGTCTATTGTCTATTGTCTAAACCTAAGTTATTCTGCGGGCACCAATTCATCAAGCCATTAAGTGATGATATATGTCTCATCACCAAGGTAAGCAAGGAGGGGACCAGAGCATATTACAGTGTCTGACATTATGCTTGCAAGTTCATATACCTTTTTAATGTAATTTTTTGTGTCTCTGGACCCTTAGTGAGTTTGTTGTCACTGATTGTGTTTTAAGTTTAGTTTGAATGAATTAGTAATGTCAGTCTGTTTTGATGATTCAATTGTTCTCCATGAGGTTAATTAATTAGTGAATTGTACAATTTGAGCTCAGATCATTTGTTTCTCATATTTGTTGATGTAGTGTTTCAGTAGTTCAGTCACTGATGTCTAAAGTTTCACATCTGCTCGTGTTTTATCCTGTAATAACATGATGTGCAGTAGTATTTCAGCCTGAAGCTCTTGTTTTCTCAGTAAACTGCCATGGTTACACTATACTTTGTTTTTCACTGTGTAGAGTTCCAGACATTTCTTTGTTTGTTGTTTGTGTGAGAGCTGAGTTGTATTTATTGCAGTAATGAGACAAAAAGAGCGTGGTTGACACTCTGTGTTGAGATAATAGAGAAAACAAGAGAGAGAGAAAATAGACAAACAACTGAGTGAAATACCTTCATCTAACACACACAATTAGTCTCCACATGTGTGATGGAAAACAGGATTTTCTTGATTCTTTAAAATATGAGTTTGAAAGGGGGAAAACATACTGCTTGCATACACTGCAGTTTTACTATCTTTATTTCACACAATACATTGCAACTCCTATACAACAACTTACTGTAAATAATTTCTACTGAATATTTAATGTACTTATTTATTTATGTATTTATTTGATAAGTAGCCATTTAATAATTGTTGACAAAATGAAAAAACAGAACAAATATCTGTTTGTTATATAAATATTGTTACATAAATGAAGCCCTACATGTGGAAAGAGGGTAGAAATTGTTTTTAATACCAAAAGTATTGCTGTTTTTGGTGCATAAAACCTTGACATCAGTAAAAAACAAACTTATATAGTATGACCATTTTAAAGACAGTAAAGTCTTAAACTTTGTCTGTCTGTCTGTCTTGTCTGTCTGTCTGTCTGTCTGTCTCCAAGACACACACCATTTTCAGCTCCAAAGGTCAGAGTGTGTGTCCTGTGTTAGCAACTCACCGTTTGAAAAAGCGGGAAGTCGTGGCCTAATGGTTAGAGAGTCGGACTCCCAATCGAAAGGTTGTGAGTTCGAGTCCCGGGCCGGCAGGAATTGTGGGTGGGGGGAGTGCATGTACAGTTCTCTCTCCACCTTCAATACCACGACTTAGGTGCCCTTGAGCAAGGCATCGAACCCCCAACTGCTCCCCGGGCGCCGCAGCATAAATGGCTGCCCACTGCTCCGGGTGTGTGCTCACAGTGTGTGTGTGTGTGTTCACTGCTCTGTGTGTGTGCATTTCCGATGGGTTAAATGCAGAGCACAAATTCTGAGTATGGGTCACCATACTTGGCTGAATGTCACGTCACTTTCGTTTGTGTTGCATTTTACTCTGTGAGTGTGCGTTTGTGTAGTGTATAGAGAGAGAGCAGGCCTGCTGTCAGCAGCAGTCATGTTTTATTCTGTTTCATCTTCTTGACAATACCGCCAATCACTGTCAGCAAGCCACAGTTTGTACTGTAGAACCATACACACACACACACACACACACACACCTACCATATACAGTACACTCCTATTATACATATACACACGCAGAAGTAAATTGTATTTGCTCGGGTGTTGTTATTTTACAGCTGAGGTGATTTTATAGAGTTCACAGTTATGTTTCTTATAACTATCAACTTTGTCAAGTGTTTCTCTTTGACTTTTACAGACTTTTGACATTGTAGTTAAATACACAATGGAAGATGCACTCTATATTTTATAATAGATTGAGTAAATTAACCCTTTCACGCATGAATTATGATAACCTCAGTCAGGATTTTTTTCCTGTGTTTTTATTGCTCTTAGGGCATGAAAAACAAGAATTGATTTTTATTTTATTTTTTTACAAATTTTTCAAAGAGATCTTCAGATGTCCACTTGAGTGGACAGCATGCGGTTGGTTTAAACTGAAGATATACTGTATTCAATATAAGACAATAATCAAACAGATAAAGTATGTGAATTTAACAAACTAATCAATGCAATTATATAAAATAATGTGAAAACTATAAAATATATGCAAAAAATATAAATGCAAAATATTGCAATGGCTTCATACAACTTCATACAAGTTGCACTTCGCGTATCTATGATATCAGAACATGAGGACATGATTCCATCAGAATTTTCTACAGCCTGTCAAGGTACAACTGTGGAAACCACTCAGGGAGCCTCCAGTGCACCAGAGTATGGAGATTTACCCTCATTAGCTGATAATTATGATTATGTTCAAGATGGACATGCACATTTCTATCATAGCCCTCCTCTGAGAAAACCTAGCGATACGTTTTTTCAATCTCATCTGAAATGATCAGTGTCGGGGGTAACGCATTACAAGTAACATGCATAACCCATTCAGATTACTTTTTTGATGTTACAAGTAAAGTAATGTGTTACAAGTAACATGCATTACCTAATCAGATTACTTTTTGATCTAACAAGTAATTAACTACAAGTAATGTGCATTACCTAATCAGATTACCTTTTGATGTAACGAGTAAAGAAACGCATTACAAGTAACATGCATTATGTAATCAGATTACTTTTTGATGTTATGAGTAAAAAAACGCATTACAATAATGCACATTACATAATCAGATTACTTTTTGATGTAACGAGTAAAGAAACGCATTACAAGTAACATGCATTATGTAATCAGATTACTTTTTGATGTTATTAGTAAAAAACGCATTACAATAACATGCATTATAAAATCAGATTACTTTTTGATCTAACAAGTAAAGTAATGCATTACAAGTGTCATACATTATGTAAT
The DNA here is from genome assembly GCF_963082965.1 of Carassius carassius. Lineage (NCBI taxonomy): Eukaryota > Metazoa > Chordata > Actinopteri > Cypriniformes > Cyprinidae > Carassius > Carassius carassius. Next base: position 29,416,550 of record NC_081779.1, read on the forward strand.
CACATGACTTTTTTCGATGTCAATGAAAATTACATTCTAATAATACAAATACATTTATTTACAGTAGAAAAAGTCAATGCATATTAAGTTTTTAAGTTTTAAATTTCAAAAACAATATTCACATTATAATTATGAATTGTAGCTGAAATATAGCCATTGCATGCATGACGTCCACTACAGTGGACATGTGATTAATCAGAGTTTTCTCTCAATCTAAAATCAAAACTTGGAAAATTTTACTGTGATATGACTCATTAGATATTGCTTTATGCTGCAATATTTTTTTTTACCTACAAGAGTCTCCTAGGATAGAAGGAATGGGTGGATATTCTGGAGCAACTTGGCATGTCTGACTGACCCTTGGCCATCTTGGTTTGGAGGGGGAAAAAATCGAAACACAAAGGCTTGCCACTTGGTTGCAATTTATAGGATGATGCACCAGGGTCCAATGAAGAGATTGATGTGCAACTTTGCCATAAAAACCCGTGCAAATTCAAGAAAATGCTTTTTTTAATAGCTGTCCACTGTAGTGACCACTATGCGTGAAAGGGTTAAATAAAATTTGGATGTAATATTCACTGTAGATGTATGTCCTCTGGATATAAATGTAGGTCCGAAGCATGGCATCAGCATTTTCATCTGACTTTTTTTTTCTTTGGGTCCAGATTTCTGCAGTGAGTGGACGTAAAAAAGGGAAAAATTTCCATTTATGCCACGCTACAAGCAAGCAGTATACCATTGGCTATTAGCCACCATTGGCTATTTTCCTATGCAAATGCTTTTCATTTGAATATAGTTTGGAGCACAAGATTTGGCATAAAATACAGAAAAAAAAACAGGTTGCATCTAAAAGTTCAAAATGCACTGCAAATAGTTTGTTGAACTTTATGCTGCTGCAAGGTCTCCAAAATGTCATTTATCTGTGGTGTGCCTTATGAAAATACAATTAAATATTTAAAGCACATTATATACGGAGATGTGTATTACCATTCAGCCTAAAAATTATACGATTTTTGGGCTATTTTGCCCTGCCGAGATCTCATTTGTGATTTTTATTTCCAGCGACCATTGCTTTTCATTACAAACATTTCTGTCTGTTATACTCATGTGCATACACTTTCAGCTCCCATGGTCTCAGAAAGGTGATGCTCATCTTGGGTCAGTTTCCTCCAAATTATTTGGCAGGCATGTCATACAGAGAAGTGAAGCTGACCTATAATAGGCAGTCTTAATTCATATAGTAATTTGATGCTTACTCTCTAGATACTGCGTATCTGCACACGTTATACGCCTGACCAGGACACAATGACGTTCTCTGATGGTCTCACGCTGAACCGCACACAGATGCACAACGCTGGCTTCGGCCCGCTAACAGACCTGGTGTTCACCTTCGCCAACCAGCTCCTGCCCATCGAGATGGACGACACGGAGACAGGACTGCTGTCCGCCATCTGCCTCATTTCCGGAGGTGGGCGGCACCTGAACACACACTAGAACAGTGGTTGGCAACATTCTTGTCATCATGTGCTGTTTTTAATTTAATTTAATCACTTAATCACTGTGCTCCCACTGTTCCAAAGTCATTAAAGTTTGTTTCCAGGTTTAGAATTGAATAACAGGGGCTATATTCACAAAACATTTTTTCTCACTACTGAGAATTCTCCCGAATAGCAGTAAAAGTTCTTAGGTTAGAAAAAAAACATCTTCACGAAGCTGCTGAGATCAACTTATACTAATGAATGGGGAGAAATCTTAAGCTATGTGAAAGGGGTTGAGCTTGTTTCTATGGATGATACCAACAAGCTTACTGACACACAGTCACAGCCACTGGCTCATTTCGGAGGCTGGGTCTTATTTAAGAAAAGTAACCATAATATAATTGACTGTTATTCCTTGTGAGGTTTAAAATACTATAATTTATTTTTTACTTTGCAATTTAATGGTTACTTTTCTTAAATGAGACTTCCCCAATGACATATACAGCCTTAAAATGTGACCTCTAGAGGATGCAGACTTCTAAATGAGACACAGCAAGTGACTGGCTGATAGGGGATGAGTCTCTGTCAGTGATTTAATTTATAGAAATATTGAAGAAGGAGGTTTCATGTTGCCATATTGAAGTAAATATTTAAAAATACAAATGTAGGCTAAGTATCAGTCATTTAAATCAAAGTATATATGTTCATAATTGTTAGCCTCTTACATGTCTGAATCTCGTAAAGAATAAGCAGATATGCATATAAGCAGCCTTTAATTTACAGAATAGAATAATAATGGCTTGTAGTAAGAAGTTGTGCAAATGTAAAAGAAAACCAAACTGGAGACAAGATCAACTGTTACTTCTTGCCCAACTTGTTCATGAAAAGAAGGCCATAAATTATGTGATTAAGGAATTACTGTAAAATGTTTACACTCCAGGCAGATTGTGGGCAACAGTTATTTTAGGATTGTTTGTGATTTGGTCTTGTTTGTGATTCCCTTAGTGACTAAGGAGTGTTTTTAAAAACCCATTAAAAACCCATTAGTTTTCACAGATGTAGGAGCTGGTTTTAGCACTAAAACACTTTGTGAAATACTCTTGGAGCAAACATTTAGGATTCCTAGGACTAACACCCTTTCTTTTAAGTTTCTCCTAAACTGGCAAGTTAGGAGCTACTTTTAGCCTTAAGATGCTTTGTGAAAACGGCCCCAGATTTCCAATGTGACCTTACAAAACCCCATTGTATGTATGTTGTACATCACAGTCATTGTGATTTGAGAAATGTACTGTTTTGAATATTTATGTGACTTTTGTGAGTTTAGTTGGTGGAATCTACTTTTGTATCAAATCTCTGCCAGAAATTATAGTGGATAGCTTTACACGTGTATCTTTTTCTGCCATGCAGCAAACAGCCCTTTTTGCGTTAACTTACATTCTTCCAGAACAGTAGCTGTTTGCCTTATTAGAAGTCAATGTGTCATCAGAATGATTTTGAAACTTCAAGTAAAAAATAAATAAATACACACAGTTGCTTTAAGAGCAGCAAATATGGCAGAACAGACTGAGCTGTCATTAACTAAATCTCACATCTGCAAAACTGGCTTAAAGGGTTAGTTCAGCCAAAAATCTAAATTATGTCATTAATAACTCACCCTCATGTCGTTCCAAACCAGTAAGACCTCCGTTCATCTTCGGAACACAGTTTAAGATATTTTAGATTTAGTCCGAGAGCTCTCAGTCCCGGCTCTCAGAAATGGTTCATACCGTTTACTGTCCATGTCCAGAAAGGTAAGAAAAACATCATCAAAGTAGTCCATGTGACATCAGAGGGTCAGTTAGAATATTTTGAAGCATCGAAAATACATTTTGGTCCAAAAATAGCGAAAAAACGACGACTTTATTCAGCATTGTCTTCTCTGTTGTCTGTTGTAAGACAGTTCAAAACAAAGCAGTTTGTGATATCCGGTTCGTGAACGAATCATTCGATGTAACCGGATCTTCTTGAACCAGTTCACCAAATTGAACTGAATCATTTTAAATGGTTCGCGTCTCCAATACGCATTAATCCACAAATGACTTAAGCTGTTAACTTTTTTAATGTGGCTGACACTATTTTTCCCTCCTATTTTTTCAAAATGTATTTTCGATGCTTCAAAAAATAACTAACTGTAATAACTCTAACTGACCCTCTGATGTCACATGGACTACTTTGATGATGTTTTTCTTACCTTTCTGGACATGGACAGTAGACCGTACACACAGTTTCAATGGAGGGACTGAGAGCTCTCGGACTAAATCTAAAATATCTTAAACTGTGTTCTGAAGATGAACGGAGGTCTTACGGGTTTGGAACGACATGAGGGTGAGTTATTAATGACATAACTTAGATTTTTGGGTGAACTAACCCTGTAATTTATGTGATTCACAATGGAAGCAAGGCTCTCCTGCCTTGATCTGCAGTCTGCTTTCAGCGAGTCATAATGCACCTTGGTTGTGTGTAACTGTTAGTACACAGTACTAACATAGGTTGCTAAGCCCTGCATTAGAAGCACTAGTACAGGGGGGTCCAATCCTGCTCCTGGAGGGCCACTGTTCTGTAGAAATTGGTTTCAACCTCATTTAAACACAGCAGAACCCAATGAGCAAGGACTTACTTAGTATGCCTGCACTAGAATCATCCAGGCAGTTGTTTTGAGGCAAGCTGGAGCTACGATTTGCAAGACTGTGGCCCTCCAGGGCCAGGTTTGGACACCCCTGCACTACTACAAACATCTGTCAGCTAGTGTGAATGAAAAACACAAGTGACATTAACAGAGCTTTTTTTTTTATATATAATAATAATATTTTTTTGTTTGTTTATTGCTGCATTGTTCATGGACATAAAAGACACATTTTAGTTTAGATGCAACAGCAAAAGTTTTAACTTCTAATGTAATTGTAGTTTGGAAAAACCCAGATAACCTACTACTTGGTTTGCAAAATGCATGGAGATATACTGATATTGAATATCTTACATACTGCATACTATTTCAAAAACTAGAACTAGCGCAGAATGTGAACGCATCCAGTGACTTCGGTGGTCGTGGGAGCTACTTCATCATTAAGAACGGCACATTTACAGGGTTCATATTCTGTTCAACAGCACTCTGAGGAATGGAATGTTTGTGAAATCTTATTAATTTATAATGTCTCTGATCATATGCTGCGTCTCTGGCTGTCTCTCTAGATCGACAGGATTTGGAAGAGCCTTCAAAAGTAGACCAACTCCAGGAACCCCTGCTAGAGGCTCTGAAAATCTACGTGCGAAAGCGCAGACCCAGCAAACCACACATGTTCCCCAAGACCCTCATGAAGATCACAGACCTGCGCAGTATCAGTGCTAAAGGTCAGCATGAACGCTGGGGCGTACTAGTGAAACTTCAGGATTTTCAGTGATGCTGAACTTTCAAAGTACCATAACTAGCATAGTCATTATGAAACAGCATCCCTTGAATCCCTCGATGCGTTTTATAAAATATAGTTCATGGCTGATAAAAACTGAGGTAAATGTCTGATTCTTAATCTTGGACTCGCAGTCCTAAATATGTGGTCTTGTATGTAGTTGTTTCTAACCCTAAAGCACTATATAATTTAAATCCTTTCACAGTTAGTTTGTAATCAATTTACTTATATGCTTTGGAGTGCCTTGCAACAATATAATAATTAAAATTATAATGGGTAATATTTTTAATAATAAAAAAAGTAGCAAGTAGCAGTTATATTTCCAATCTAATTTGTGCTAACCATGTTACATCCAAAAGTTTTTTCTTTGTGCTAAAGACTGTTGTTGTTTTTTTCAGTGACAGTTATTTTGTCATTATTTTATAATTCTAATTATTATTAGTTGGAGCGAATATAAGTAAACATAATTAATTAACGATAAAGACTTTGAGAAGCTGTGTTTCATTTCAAAATCTTCGCCCTCCAGAGTCATTGAGGATAATTCATTTCTGAATATTAGCCTTTATAAAATTAATCATTATTTCTTCCAAAGCTCCTTTCTTATTACTTATTGTAATTTCTTTCTTGCCTTGGAATGTAATGTCTCAAAGAGACAGCCTCGTTTGACTTCTACTTGCCATAATTTTTTTAACCAGTATTAAAATATCACTGTAAAACAGGGTTCAACACAAAGTGCAGGGATTCCATGTAAATGCATGATAGAGAATGATATTTACATTTTTCAAAAAGAGGTACAAGAGATGCTTAGAGCAAAATAGATGGAGCTTACATTGACTGTTTACTGCAGGTGCAGAGCGAGTGATCTCTCTGAAGATGGAGATCCCTGGATCAATGCCTCCCCTCATCAAGGAGATGCTGGAGAACTCGGAGGGTCAGGACGGACAGAGCTCCTCAGAGAGGAGCGGCACGGGCAAAAACAGCAGCAGCTTAACAGAGCCCCAACCCTCGGCCCACTCCCCGGAGCCCACGGATGGGGCCACTTCCTCCAGCGAGGAGCCCTAGAGCATGAAACCTCAGACTGTGATACGTTGCTTTCGACCTTACTGGTAGACTGGAGGCCTATCTCTCCAGTGTGTTGGATTTCTGGTCGATTTTCGCCCGTTTCCTGCTTTAAGGACAGATTACGGCTGGTGTATAATCAAAACATCTTGGAAGAATAAAGTCCTACAGTATCACTGAATCACACATAGCCTGAATCAGACGCCCACCTGTGACAGATGTGAAGCTCCTCAGGTCTCCTGTATGGATTCTTCATGTGCATGAAGAGCTGTTACTTTTTATTAATTGCTTTTCACACTCATTCAGCCTGATGCAATCATTGTACATATTGTATGTTTCTGTGATGCATTTGTTGGTGCTTTTTACAGTCTAACATGCTCACTTAAAAGCTGAAGTCCTTTAAAATACACTTACATAGAATGTTTTTGCATATAGACGGTATGGAACTGTAATATTTTACATGGGTTTGTATATTTACAATTGTTTTTAATTTTTTTCATCAATCTCTATGTGGACTTGTGTGTCATATGGTTCTGGTGAACTCATATACACACTAATAGTGCACTCTATCAGTAAACATGATTTCAGGCCTTCATATGGAAGAAATTTTTAGTAATTGACTTTAACCGCTCTCTGTCAACACCTTCATGTTGCTCTAAACCTGTATGCTTAGTTGTCAAGCTCCAAATCAAGTTTGGCAGCTGAGCATACATATAAACACTATTCAAGTATTGTAGCATCAGTAAGCAGTCCAATAAACTAATGCACTATATTCCATGTCTTTGGACATTATACAGTAGCATTGTGTTAGGAACAGACACCAGCATAGCAAGGGTTTTATGCCAACATAAAATTGAATGCTACAGGAAAAAAAAAAAAGTTAGCATTTTGGAATGCTTATTAGTTCCATTTTGAGCACTTCTAAAGTCCTAAAGTCAGTTTTTTTTTTAATGGGTTAAAATCAAAGTCTTTTCGTGTTTTATTATACCGCATGAAATATATCAGTAATAGCTCTCTTGTGTTTTTTGTAGGCTTTTGCATGTCTTAAAAAGGCAGTTGCTAACAAGTGGTTAGTGGGACTAACATCACAAACAAACATCACATCAAGCTTAGTGCTGGTGACGTTGACAGCTTGATTCTTCAGAATTCTTTTGTGAAAATTATTTTGATAAAATATTAAGCATGAATACCAAACATGAATCAACTTTTTGTTTTGTCACAGAGCTTTTTTTTTTTCTTGCAATGATCCAAAAGATGCCAGCGTAAAAATTAGTTTTTGAGTCAGGGTAATGCTCACTTGGTTATGCTTACTTGTCTTACAAAGTTGTCTTACAAAATGACGTCATCCCTGCAGCGCTCTATTTTCAGTCAGTTTCTATCACAAAGCTATCATAGTCCATCAGAAGTCTTGGAAAATAGCACACAAGTCATATGGACTACTTCTGTGCTACATTTATGGTGGTCTTTTACATCCTCATTCCCTGTTCACAGCATGGAAGAGAGCAACAAGAACTTTCTTCAAATCTCCATAAGGACATAAAGAAAGTCATACAGGTTTAAATGACATGAGAAAGAGTAAAAACAACAAACCTTTGATTTGAACTGTTTTATGTAGTAAAACTGTGAAATTAATAGTCACATCATATGCTGATATGTGAGTGTGTTTTGAGATCAATGAGATCAACTGGTTCATGCAAACGCACATTGATGATTCTGGTCACTTGGCCCTGGATCAAACTTTGCATAAGTGTCTTTTTTTGCAGTAAATCAATGGGACATTGCAATTCTTTAAAATGCGGCTTACAAGGCAGTTGTGCTGCAGTGAGCACATTGTACAATCATATCAGTGTGCACTCATTAGGGAACCTTGTACATATATATATAATTTTTCACAGACAGGGTGATCTGATGGCCTTCAGCTCTGATCAGTAAGCTGTAGCTCTGTTCTCTGAAGAGCTTCGTTTAAACTGATCCTGAGTTTGTAAAATACCTCTTATTGAAACACAAGTGTCGCTGGATTACCGTTTTTTACAACGGGACACCGTCTTTGGCTGATTAATGATCAATTCAGTGATATGTTTCTTAGAAAGTGAAATTTAAAGGCTTCAGGTGCCGGCTGTTTGTCTGCTTGTAAAGCAGTTTGTCTGCATAAAGACGTTTTAGTTTTTAAACTCTCATTGCACTTAAAAACTGCCCTCCTGAGATTAAAGGAGACAGATCTGACTCATATTATTTTTCATGAATTGCTGTCATTTTACATTTATGTTCCTTGTATGTGTGGATAATTATGTGTAATTTTGTAAATTCTTACTTGTAACTAAAATGTAAACATGTATCTAATAATTTACGCCCGGAGGGTCAGATAGGGTCACTGTTAGCCTTTGTTTACGGTTTAACTTGTCGTACAGTTTTGGAATGACATGAGATTCATCACTTAGGTCTCAAAAAGGTAAATGATGACAGAATTTTTATTTGTGAGTGAACTGACCGTTTATTCATCTCCTCATACTGTCTCACGACGCATATGCTCTGAAAACATATCAGAAGGGAGAACAGACTCCTCTGGATGTGAATACGGAATGACAAATTCTAGAGGATATGCAGTATTTATTTTATTTTTTGTTTTTGTACCTCATCACTGTAGATTAGAAAACATGAATGCTGTTGTGTTACGTCTTTTGTCTTAAAAACTCGGAGGGAAAGTGCTTTTGTTTTTGTTGGAGCAGCATGTGTCTTTGAAGTTAACAATTGAAACAGCTCATGAATGTCTTTATAAAAACCCACGCCTCCCACAATTCCCTCACACGTCTACAATCAGCACTCATTAAACTGTAAGCTATGGAAGCTGTATCCTTTGAATTATGTAAACCTTATGCTTTGTTACAAAGAGAAAAAAAAAAAAAACTTTTTTTCTAGCTAGCTGACATTGTGTTTGATTGAGTTAGAATATTTCAAGCATAACTATGTCACGAGAGATTTACAGAATCCAAGTTTAAATCTTGTTTTAAAAAATCGGAAACAAGGGTTATCAAATGTGTCTTGATATCTTTGTTAAATTACCTCATATGGACCGGCTCGATCACAGAGATCACGATCGGCCATCTCATCTGGATTGTTCAATAATGCTTTATGCTGAATGTGATCTTGCTCTAAGCTTGTAATGTGTCATGGCAGAGATGCAACTGTGTGATTATGTGTTATTTTCTATCCTTTAATAATAGGGAAAATTGTTTTGCTGTTGTCATACTGTATGCCGATACAGTTTTTAATGAATTTGTTTTGCTGCCTTTTGTGTAGAGAAACAAGTGATGCAATTATAGTTGTCAATTATCATCCAGTCTTGCGTTTAGAGCTCTTTATGAGCTTACATGAGTTATAAACCCAGTAAAAGAGCAGAAAGATTAAAACATATACTACACTCATTTCAGATGGGACATTTTCAAATCTGCAAAAAGGCCAGTTAATGTGACTCCACGCCAGCCCTAATTTATCGTCTGATGGAACAATCCTTCAACAATTACGGATAAATAATGAAATAAAAGTCGCAGCTCTTTAAATCATCTTAAAGCATGAAATCATCTGCTTGTTTTTTAAAACCTGTGGACCGGAGAAGTTTCAATAATGACAATTCAACAATATTTTTCTCAGAACCATGAGTGTTTGTAAGCATTTGTAAATTCCTGTTTTGCTTCTGTCCTGTTTGGACATTAATAATGCTTTTGTTCATGTTTGACAATGCCTTTACATGAACCCATCTGGCAAAACAATAAAAATGTATTTATTTTAAAATGTTTGGGGGAGGTATTTGGATGCTCACTGTATATGTAGCATATAAATGGCCCAGTGCGAGTTTGAAGATGCAGTCAACACTCAGAGAAATGTTCAAGGTTCAGACATTTTACATTGACTGACATTTTGTGAAATTTTTTCCCCTTAAAAAAACAAAAAAAAAAAAAACCTTTTTTGTGTTAATCATTGTTTTATGCGTCCTTGCAGAACATTCCTATGCAGATCAACTATTTATTAAATGCGTCACTATGATATTATCCATGTAAATTGTCCTCTTGTGTCCTTGCATCAGTTGTGGCTCTTACACTTGCTCGGAGTTGATCTTCACAAACTTTACACAGTTCAGATTTGATCATACTTCACCATCTTAACATGTATTGAGTCTGTACCTCTATTCTAAGTTCATTACTATCTGTGTGTGTGTGGGAATAAATGGCATGTCACATAGAGCTGAACTTGAACCCAATAGAAATGAAACACTGAAAAATGTTCAGGCAAACAACAAATAATTTACATTTCATGTTTATTTTCAAGTCGTCTCAAAAAGCCAAGTCATCTCTAATGCTGAACCATTAAAATGTGCTAAAGCACAGCAGTCTAAATTTCTAAAAGCTGCTCAAGACAAATACAATTCAATAAAAAACAACATTGTCAATGTATCATAACAATAACAATTATAATAATAATAGCAATAACAATAATGAAAAGAGTAAAACAGCTACACAGTAGAAGAATTCAACATCACATTTGAAGAGAAAATAAAAATGGAGGGTAAAATGTACAAAATTCTGCTGGGCAGAGGACAGTGAACCTGTTCTTCAACAAGCGTTCTTCTGGACTGAGTGTGTGTGTGTGTGTGTGTGTGTGTGCATGTTTTCTAGTCAAACATATCGTCATCATCGTCATTATCAGATTCTGCAAAGTATTTGACTTCTTTCTTGGCTCGACCGGACCGATCTCTGCCCGAGTCCAGGCGGCTGAAGCTGTTCATGCCTGCATCGTCATCATCTTCATCGTCAGACACTGCTTTCTTTGGTTTCTACATGTCAACAAACACACACAACATTGTAAGACACTGCACTTCTCCCCATGGGTATCTACAAGCTCCACAATTTAAAAAGCAGTGTGCAAACACATTTATCAATGTGCATCACAGACCTACAGTTTAGAAAATATTGCACTACCGCTGTTATTTTGACGCATTATCTGGTGCTGTTTTGAGCACAAGCCTGGATTCAATTAATGTTGTGCTGTACAGTTTAACAATCGACTGACCGCTGGCGCCCTCTGCAGGACATTATCCACCTATTGTTTTATTACAAGTTAGATGAATTCCAGTTCTGACTTTTTGACTACACTGCATGACTAGTTTGTTTTTTTATCAGAGAGTTTTCCATACTTTAAACTGCAATGCATGCCCTTATAGGTCACATGTTCTCATACTGAGCTGTGGCCTGCTTTTTCACAAAGTAAGTAATAAAACAAAAAAATACAGCCAATGAACAACATGCAGCCCATTAATTTAATAAATTAACATGTTACCCTTAACAATAAACTTATTTACACAAACTATTTGAAATGCATTATAGTACCTGCATTGCACAGACATAGCTTACAAAATATTCAGTAGAGAATATATCCCTCACCCTGCTGGTGGCAGTCCTTCCAGTCTTCTTCACAGGGCTGTACTCATCCTCCTCTGAGCTCGACTGCTTCCTCTTCTTGCCTCGGACTTTCCCGCCCCCTTTCGTTCCTGCTGGTGCTTTTTTAGTGCCTGTGTCTGTGTCCGAGTCCCAGAGAGCTGTTTCAGACTTCTTGGCTTTTACTGGGGCTTTCCTCTGTTTTGGTGCTGTGTCTGCAGGTTTCTTAGCTGGAGTAACAGAACAACATGATTTAAATAGACTGGAAAAGAGCAATCCACATTTACTAGTTAAGATTGCTAAGATCTGATCCAGTGAGCTACACGTCCACCGTACACACACGCTGGTAAAGGTTTCTGTAAAATTATCTTTCTGTAAAACAGATGTTCATTTGAAGGCCATAGCTGAAGGCCAGGATGTTCAAGAAAAAAATTAAATGATCCTCTCCATCAGGAATTGACTGGCTTGTTTAAAGTGGTTGTGCCATGAAAGTGGTTTTGTGAATTGTGAAAATATTTCAGAGGACATGATTTCATTTCAGAAAATGCAATCATTCAATAAGTTCTTACATTTTGATGAAATATTGCTAGGACAAACTTTTATCTTTGGAATAATATGCACTGATGAATTGTTCACAATAACATGAAGAATACACCTAAAGGAGGAAAAGAGCTTCATTACTCGTTGGCAGTCAGGTACCTTTTTTAGCTGGAGGTTTGTCAAAAGCAGAACTGCTGGAATATGATGAGAACACTGGACCCCTGTCATCATCGCTGTCTGACTTCACATCTGATGAACAAATACACATTATTACACATGCACTAGCATGTTTAGTTTAGTTCCTTGATGGCAGAGACATAATAAACCACCACTGGACACATACCGTCATCGCTGCTCTTGTCAGCATAGACAGCTTTAGATGACAACAACGACTCTGGATCCTTTTTCTTCGCTGGTGAAGTGGACCTGAAAATGAATGAATTAAACCTGAATTGAGCTGCATTCATATTTGATTGTAGTATGCCTTTACTAAATGGGTGGATCTCCCAAAACCCATCAAAAACATACAATTGTTATTCTCAGATTCCTGTTAGATTATCATTTTTGTAAAACAACGTTTGCTCCTCAAAATATCTTAAAATAATTACTAATATTAATACAATAATATTTGTATTTATCAGCATAAAGGTATTACAACAAATATATAAATGCATGTATAAATATTGCTCTCTATATTCTTTAAAAGTTCAACAGTAAAAGTAAACAATATATATTGTTAAACTATGAGTTAAATTTTTACAGTACAGTCATTTTTATTAAGCCATTTTTTGCATTGCAGTAAAGAGAAATGTTTAATTGTCATGAAAATAATGTCAGAATGCACATGTAAATGGTCCTAAAATAGCAACATTTATACAAAAAATACAATTACTGAAATATGAACCTAAAATGCTTGTGAAGGGCTTTGAGAGATTCACCTAAAATTGAATATGAGAAAACATACAAATTAGTAAATGTTGTTTTTGGAGGGAAAATGTCATCGTCATCATCATCATCTTTATCGTCATTGTGTTGCTCTGTATCTTTATAGCTGTGAACTGGTGAAGCTGAAGCATCATTCTCCTGTTCTTCATCACCATCCTCCTCTTCCTCCTCTTCAGAAAAGTCAAACGTGTACTTGGCCTTCACTGCTGTGAAACAACACAACACAAAACATTTTGGAGTCATTTTGACACAATATGAATAAGTGACTTCTGTTGTAAATTCAAATATTCACATATGCACTACCACTTCTGCACTTTTTCAAAAATTCAATATAATCTTACAGATGCTGGTCAATTACTTCTTCCATAGATATTAAATGTTTTTTCTCTACTCTCATGTTTAAATAACATACAGCAGTCCAGCCCACTGAAGCCTTGCAAATATATATGGTGAAATAAAAAGTCTAACCAACTCTATACAGGTTACACGACATGTACCGTCATATTGGACAGGCCTGATGATAAAAACTATAAGAGCACGGGTGTATTAACAGAAGCACACGCACCTGAGGCTCTCCTGGATGTGGTGTCTCTGGGAATAACAGGTTCATTTTCATCCAGCTCACTGTCGGACCGATCATCATTAACTTCATCATCATCTGACCATGGATTCCTCTTCTTCACTTTCTTAGCTGGACCTTTAGGGGCTGTTGGCTTTCTATGTCTCGGAGCACCTGAAAAGATTATATTAAAAATAAATAAAAGAAAACCTGTTTTGAAAATAAACTGGAATTAAACAGATTCCCAGTATTTATTGTTACCAGGTTCCTTCTTCTCTCTCTTCGCCCGGGGGGCTTTGGGTTTGGCTCCTGGATTGGGAAGGCCAGAAGGAGAAATGAGGGAATTCTCTCCTTCATTGGAGCCCAGCGCACTGTCCTCCTCAAACTCCAGCTTCATGGCTGCGTCTAACTCAACCTGACATGAACACACATCATTAGACATGCTTGACATTTATTAGCTGTGCTTCAGCTTATTGAGGTATACTTGATAAAGGACTCCAGACTATTGCATAAACTAATAATAATCACTATTACTAATGTCCATCATAAGTAAGTGCAGTTATTATTAATATTACATAATTTGTATTAGTGAAGTTTATCTGACAGTAAAGTGTGAGTTGTGATGCAGACATAACTTATATTAACAACAGCAATGTCTGTAAATGCAAAAATATATATATAATTTTTATTTTTTTTAAAAATTAATAAAATAAATTAAATAAATAAATGTAAAATGCACCTTAAGTCCTGCATTGAATTAATACCTGTTGCACCAACTAGGTGTTGAGCTACATAAGGTAGATTTGAAGTGTAAAGTCATGACTTGTTCAGACAGGATTATTTTTTAAGATTCATATCTGTGGAGTAACTATTACTGCAGGCATGAACTACAATGTTTATGGTAAATTTGCGCAGGATAAGTGATCTAAAGCAATCATTAAGATCAGTGTGCCTACTGCACCCTCCTGACAAAGGTTACTAACCTAACACAAAATATATTTCTGCATGTAATTTAGCAGGGAATATTAAATTGACAAAAATCACATAATTAAATTTTCTGCACTAATAAAACATAATTATCTTATTACATAACCACAGTGAATAACTGTACAAGGTGAATTAAGTTGTATGTGATTAAGATAAAAAAAACAATAACAAATCTGTGATATTTAGATTTCAGAGTGAGCAACTGAAGGACATTTGAAGGATATGTAGCTCGCACACGTTTCGTAAGTAGGGGAAATTCCTGACTTTAGAGACGTTTGGCACTGTACAGAGAGACTCCAGATATATAAAAGCGTACTCGTAATTACTCATTAAAATCTGATGGTGTGGTGGCTTCACTTGTTATGACTTCATGAGCAGTTCAGATCTTTATTATTAGTACATGTACATATGAATGGTGTCTCAACTTTCACTGCGGTAGAATGTGTCGAGTTTTATGAATGATCATAGTTGTAGCTGGTGCAACAGTTGTAAATATTTATCTGAAGGCTGGCTGTAGATAAGCCAACACTACATCATGGTAACCACAGGTAAAATCATGCATTGCCCCTCTCTACCACAGTAAAAATAACTATACAGTTTCTATTAAACTGTGGTATTTCTTCTTAATTTAATTATATTCTTTATACAATCTTTATACTTAGATTATATTATATTACTGTATTTTCTGTAGTACAAGTGACTTATACAGGGTTCGTACAGAAACTGCAAAATGAAATTCCAGGATTTTCAAGCACTGTTCTTGTTTTTTTCATTTTCAAGGACTAAAATCAGAGTCACAGAGATCACAATATCGTTATTATCTTTCAAATTCTAATAAATAAACTAATAAAACAAAATGGTACAAATAAAGTGCAGCATATACAAAGAATGCAATGGCTGTGGCCACTTGAAAAGATACTATGGCAAAGTTATCGCTTTCCTTATTCAAAGTAATTTTTTTGAATATATGATTAACCTGAAGAGTAAAAGCTTCATCATACACTTGGAAAATTATGAGCTATGTCATGTTTGTAGACATTAGGGGTGTGACAATACACTTAGCTCACGAGATGAGACAAAATCCAGATTCAGGTTCACTAGAATGAGACAATATTTTAATACTGTTTTTAAGAAATTTTCAATGACAAATTATTTGTCTTTTAATCACATTTAACTAATCTAGAGCCATAACTAATGATCATCTTTGTAATCGAGTAATCTAAATCTACTGATTATTTTTGACAACTGAGTAATCTGATATTGTTTAGCAATAAAAATAGACCTAAGTGAAAAACAGGCTTTATATTGACTACATTTATATATATTAAACTAACGATGGGACAATAATAATTGGTTCAAATTAAGCATCAAAACCAAGTGATCACACATGTTTATTGAACATCACTTTTAAAATATGTAATATAAGTGATATGAACATAACCTACTCAAGTACATTATATATTATAACAAATACCTGCAGAGGGCAACGGCCTGGTGATGCTTTACTTTACAGCGTGATTCAACAATGTTTAAATCCATGTTATTTTAATATTTGGCCACATGCAAACTCAGAACAAGGATTTGAACTTTTATTTTGAAATCACGATGTACAACAAATCACATAGGCTTAATATGTTGATGTACTCTCCTGTGCTTGCATGGATTTATAAATGATTAAAGTTATAAATCTAGAAAGATAATGCACACTGTTTTCTCAGATAAATGTTAAGCAACCCAAACTCAGCATATGCAGAGGAAGAGTTTGTGTCCCGAGCAGCTGTGATGGAGATACGCTTCACACTTGTAAATGATAACAGTGTAACACAAAACGCCTCAGACTTTATTTGCGTTCCAAAATGAAGCCCAAACGAACAGCACACGCAATAAATGACCAAATATAATGCAAGCACTATCAAAGGTTTCACCACAAAATCTACTTTTTACTGATATTGTGAGATCTCGTGTGCTGCTTAAAGCCAGGAGAAACATTTCTGTATTTAAATCAGACATGCTGAATTATTAATTTTGTGAGAAAACAACTGTTTTTTTTCAACAAAAAAAAAAAAAATGGTATTTACTGCCTTTTAAACATTCAAGTACTTTTCAAGAACTTAAACTTTAATATTGGTTGACTGATATAGTTTTTTTGACAGCCGATGCCGAGATCTTGGAAAGCAGGGGGACAAATATTCTTATGATATATTAATAAGAATTTAATTAATATTTAAGAAATCGGACATCATTTGACAATGGATTAAAAAATAAATGTGTAAAATAAACATACTTTTTTGGATGAAAAAGTATTTTTCTGGGAAGTTTGTGTGCATTGGGAATACATTTTTCAAATAAAGCCAGGGTAACCCTCATTTTACATGCAGCACAGAGTGAAAATGACATGAATATGGCACTGGGCAAATGCATAAAGCACAGCATAATTTGAAATTGCGAGTTTAAAGTTTAAAGCATTCAATTAACATGGACCGACCGTACATTTTTTTTTAAATTTATAAATATAATTTTCTAACTCAATTCCATTACATGACTATATTTATTATAACATTCAGATTGAATACACCACATTTCAGCTTCACACATACATACCTTCTTCTTTTTGGAGAGTTTCTTGGAGGCGTCGGCTTTCATAGCGAGTGTGACCTGTGGCTCTATCCTGCGGCCAAAGGGAGAGGGCAGAGTTTCCTCCAGATGCATCTTCTTCACTTTAGGTTTGCCCACCTTCCCTTTCACAAACTTCACAGCCTTCCCAGAGTTCACACTCTCCTTCTCCAGCTCCTCTACACGCTGGAAGAAAGACGGTAAGAAAACACTCACACACTTCATCACCCAATCCTAAATCCTAAAAAAGAGACTCACATCCAGCTCCTCAATGAAGACAGCCAGATCTTCCCTCCACAGATCGTCTGAATTCTTCCTCTGAAGTTCATTCAGCTCTGCTCTCTGTATAAAATATTGAAGAGCAACACTCACAGTTAAGACTGAAGGTTTCTGCCTCCTGTTGTTCAAATGAACAGTTCACCGTGTGATTTTTAGTGAAAAACAACTTAAAATTTGGACTTTTCCTCACACAAAGCTATTATAGCTGTAAGAGTGATAATAGTGTAATATAATAGTAAAAGATAATAGTACCTTCAGATCTCTCTGCTTGAGGAGTTCCTGGACCTTCTCCTTGGTCAGACACCACAGAGGCATGTTCAGAATGTAGTTAAAATTCGGCCCAGAGGAAGAACCAGAGTCCACTGAGCTATCACTGTCATTACCATCGCCATCCTCATCCTCATCCTCCAAAGACTAACATCATCACCGTCCGACCAAACAGAGAGAAACAGTGAGTAAAAGGTTCAAGAACTAAAGACACTAGAAACTAGAAAATGCAACTTATTATAATATTGTAAAATTACAAATTAAAATTAAAAAATCCAACTTTATAACAGCCATTATAACAGTAACATACTGTATACTAATGGGGAGGCTCAGTATTGTTCAAATGTTCATATCTAAAGCCTTTTTACACTTTCAACTAGCACTGCAATGTGACTGTCTGCTGATTGTGTGCACAATTCAGAAGCATTTATTGCACAAAAGAAGTAGTTTGGCAGAACACCACCATGTTATATCAAATATTTTTGGGAAAATTCAGATTTCGATTCGATTCAATTCAATATTGATTAATTTGGATAAATACCAGGTACAGGACAGTGAATATCTAGCAAAATGCTCCTCTCTAGAGTTAATTTTTTCTAGCTGACTAATGAGTTTATGGTCACCAAATATGTTTTTCTGTGGTAAATGTGACGTTACATGACACATTGTTTTATAAGCTATTGGCTTCTTTCCTCGTATGAAACACTGACTGAGCGATTACATGAGACAGGAGACGGATTTCTGAAATTGAAATCTGAGACTTTGTTTCATATAAAAAGTAACAAATCAGAAAGCTTATTGCAATTTATTGGATGGGAGGCGCGCTACAACGTTTCCAATTACAATTACTTTGAATGTTTGAATGTTAGAAATTCAAATTAACTCACATTACACAAGTCTACAATTTTGTGTTTGGTCGTAATGCATGGAGTTTATTTATCTTAATACATGGGGTGACCTTTAACAGATGCATAAATACACATAGCTGTATCTGCAGTGTTGGGGAGTAACTAGTTACATGTAACGGCGTTACGTAATTTAATTACAAAATTATTGTAACTGTAATTAGTTACAGTTACTACGAAAAAATGAGTAATTAAATTACAGTTACTTATGAAACTTTTAACGATTACAAAGGGGATTACATTTGAATATTTACACACATCCACATACAGATTTAACTGATTTCTTTCCCAAATTGCACTGACTATTCTGAGACATACCGCCCTAATAATTTCCGGGATGCGGAAATACAGTCATTCATAAAAACGAAATGCCTAACGCGGACGGAATATGCCACATTTTGGATGACTAAATCAAAAGTAGGTCAGTACACTTGAATCAAAACATGACATGGACTAGTGTCTGTGAATATTAAGCCCCAAAAATGCAATATATGACTTGCACATTCTGCGTGTCTGTGGAAATCAGGCGCGGACTGGACACCGGGAGAACCGGGACAATTCCCGGTGACCTGGCAGCCGATTTGGCCCGCTATTTTAATACCATTATTGTATAATTGCCTGCCGAATGTACTAAAGCGATAATTTGCGAATCCGCCATTTGATAATTAAATCTCTAATAAGTCATGAAGTGTTAGTCATGAGTCGCGCGCTCTCCGCGCCTCCGCCAAACGGTTTGGATCAGACTCAGAGTAATCAATGAGAGAGAGAGAGAGAGAGAGAGAGAGAGAGAGAGAGAGAGAGACTATGGAAGCGCACAGCTGGAGCAGAGAAAGACTCCTGTTCAGGGGTTCAGGTCAGTTTCATCTTTAAAGATGCTTTTTTGTCTTTGTTTTTTTATTTATTTAATCAAGCAGCAGCACGTTGCTCATCAGTCATCACTCAAAATACTATATAAAGGACATCATTATTATCTGTTGTAATGATACAGTAGTAAGTTAGCTGAAAAAAATTCAGATTTTTTTCATAGGTTTAGGGGGAGCTACGACAGACAACACAACCCTTACGAAAATTAACATTTTAATATTTAACTATAAATCCAGAGAAAATGGTTACTATTGTTTAACTGTGGTAACCAAAAATGAAAAATTATTTTACAAATGTATTTATTTAAAAATAAATACAAATCCATTTGCAAAAAAAAAAAAAAAAAATTACTCAAGGTTATTTTACTTTTATATAGGCTAATAAAAGCATGGTTAATTTTTGTAAGGGAAAAATATGACTCGTGTACAGTATTAGGATTTTTCTATAAAGATATTGTAGTATTGTAGAGTATTGTATTGTAAAGTATAGTTTTGTTCAATCTTGAGTATTAAAGTCATGAGAGAGATGGATAACAGGGCAAAATAAAGAGACTGAAGAGAAAAATGGAAGTGAAGGTGCAGTTCAGGAGAGAACTTTTAATTATTTTGCATGTCCCCAAATTAAAGATTTAAAATAGATAAAAAATAGTTTTGTCCATGAATTTGTTTGTATGAGTTTGAATATTTCAGTCTGAATTTTTTTCCCAGTCCGCCCCTCCTGTAAATTAATGGCAAAGACATGGTTTCATTTACTACACATAGGCCTACTGAAGCTCGCAGTGTTTTCAACCTCTGCTGCCTCAATATAGGAGTACACGAGCACATAAACATAATTTCTAGAACTGCTCTGTGTCACTTCATGTGCATTTTACTTATTTTGAGAAAACTATCATCATATACAAAGAGACAGCAGTTTAAAAGAAACACCAATGTTTAGGAGTTTATTACACAGAATACGACACATGCTTATTAGATAACTGTATTTAAGTTGATGTATATGATTTTATTTATTATTCTTTAATTTTCACAAATTTAGAAAAGTAATCAAAAAGTACTCAAAAGTAATTAGTTACATTACTTTAATAAAGTAATTGAAAAAGTTACACTACTATTACATTTTAAACAGGGTAACTTGTAATCTATAACCTATTACATTTCCAAAGTAACCTTCCCAACACTGAGTATCTGTCATCGATGTTTCCTCACATACCTTCTCCTGGGCTTTGTTCCAGGCTGCAACTGGGTCGGATTCGTATCCTTTTTGCACCAGCATTCGGATCAAGTCTCTTTTTGACTTGTTCTCTGGAAAAATAATGCAAACCATTAAACCATTTCTCTTTTAAAGTTTAAAACTGAATTGTAATGGCCCGTCCTTCATTTGTGCTCTGCAGTAAGGCTGTTATTACCAGTTACACTGAAGCAGAGATTCAGATTTACCAACCAAAAAGACAAGAAAAAATAAATACATATTTCAGACAGCTGTGTGGATTAACATCTCACCGATTGATATTTTTCCTTCAATCTTCTCCAGCACAAATCGTGCCTGGTTGGAGAGTTTGGCTGCCTCAGCTCCCAGACTACCCACCAGCCAGTCCTTCCTCAGTTTATAATAGTGCAGTCGCAGCTCAAAGAACTCCTTCAAGATATCCTGCACAGACTCATAGCGCTTCAGACAGCCCATGTGATCAAACAGCACCTACAGAGCAGAGATGAAAAATCACATTACCAGTTTCACAAAAAAACACAATAAAGCTGGCGATACATTGGTGACATTATTAATAACCTTCAGTGTTTTTCCTTATTTTTTGGGGGGTACAGTATGTTTAAAAAAAATTTCTCATCAGGGCTTTGAAAACATGGAGATATGTCTGGAATCACAAAACGTATATGAAAATAATGCAAGTTGTAACACTGATTTAGTACAATGTTGTTCATTATTTTAGTAATTATTCAGACTTATTGAGTATTCAAAAGGGAAAAATTACAAAAATGCCCATCACTAATATGGTTGCATTGTTCTAACATGTACATTGCTTTGTGTTGGTTTCATTTGCAAATTTGGTTCCTTACTTAAGTTTTTGTCCATTAAAACTTGCACTAGGAAAACTTTTACCACTCATGGCCACATGGTGTCAACTTTAAAAGGCACACCTTTGGCACTCTAACAGTTAATAAACAAAACTGCATGCATCTTGAGGAAGAACACTGTAGCTGGAGCTAATGTTTATGTATATGTATATGACAGGTCACAATACTCAGCAGTGGTTTATGTTCCGCAGATTATGTTTCGTGCCTAATTATATATCAAGGTGTGAAATCATGCCAGCTTGATTCGGGAGCCTCAGGAGGGGAGGTTCGTACCATTGAGTTGCAGGTGAGGGACGACTGCAGTTTGAAGACCTTGTGAAGACCGGCAGCCTCTGCCTGTGCAAGCTTCTCCTCTGTCATACGCACCACAAACTTCACTGTGGTGTCAGTGTGGTACTCCTTATAGTCATTGATCAGAGGAGGAGTTTTATCTGTTCCTTGGAGCATGGGCTCCAGAACTGACTCCTTATATGCCTGAGAGAGAGAAAAAGATGGCATTTCTGGCATCATCAGTACATCAGTACCCCAGTTAAGAGATACAGCTTTATAAAATCAAAAAAGACTTCTACAGGTGAGCTCACCTGAGTCCATGTGCGAACAGGAAGTTCAGTAATCTCAATAGTATTTTTGTCCAGGACGGACACTTCTCCGCTGACCAAATATTGGTTCTGTCCCAGCTCATGAATGGCTCCTTTGAAATTCTTGTATCTGGGTAGCTAACAAAAACATGAAGAGATGCAGAGAATGAGTAATTTAAACTTATGCTGAACCTGAGTTTGATGACCCATCTATCCAAAGATATGGTATCTGATGTTGTAGTGCTGTTTCCATTAGCACTAGTTGCAGCTGTTTATCACTGTAGAAACTAAAAAAGAAGAAACTACTTACGAGCAATAGCACAACAGAAGTTAAAATAATAAATACAAGTGAGTGCTTAAAGTGTGTCCTTTATAAAATCACTTGATTGTTTTAAATGGCAGAACAGCACTGGAATGTGTGTAACTGTTATGTCTAAACTCTGAGACTATAATTCAAAATCTCTACCGGTTTATCGAGTCTACCAGTACATCGCCCACCCCTACTCTGAATAATTCTTGACACTAATTCTAGACATCTTTAGAAAGGCAAATTAACTTATTTTCCATCAACCGGTTAAAACTGACAACGCTGCGTTTATGCAACGTGAATGTGTAGAATTTCCAACTAGGTAAATAACTAGAAGAATAACAAAATGCATTAAACGGCAAAACTATTTGCACTACAAACCAGTGTGTTTATGAATGGTCAAGTCAAGTGAGATTTATTGTCATTCCCCCATATCTGGAGACATACAAAGGAACAAAATTCATTTTTTTTTATATTTCATATAGGTTTACATATGTAGCACTGTTAAATTTATTATGATCATCATTTATTATTTATTATGATAATAAATTAAAATAATATAACAAATATTAACAACTAAAGTTTCAATATTAACAAGAATAACAAACTGTTTTTGAACAAGAAAAAAAAATAAAAAGCGGCAGAGGTCTTACCATGGGAAGAGGGTCCTGGTGGTTGAGCATACGGTTAATGTTATTGACAATCTCTCGCGGGTCATAGTTGGGGATCTTGCAGGCCCAACCAGTCCCGATACCCTCAGCTCCGTTCACCAGTACCATGGGAATTATGGGTATGTACCACTCTGGCTCCACCTTCTGGTTGTCATCATACAGAAACTTCAGCAGGCTGGAGTCCACAGCAGGAAACAAAAGTTTGGCCAATGGACTGTAAGAAAAGATAAAAACTGATTGCTAGACATACATGTAGTCATAAAGCAAAATATATTTCGTTGAAAAGACAATAAAAGCATTAGGACTGTCACAACTAATCAATTAAATAAATTGATAATAATCAATAATGAACATAACAGATACTGTAGTGCTCTTTCTGTTGGGGTTTGTCATAAACATGTTGCTCGCTTGCAATTAACTACTGTGTAGCCTGTAAGGTGCTATATAAATAAACAAACGAACGAACGAATGATAAAAGAGCTATTATACGTAAGTGTTATTTTTTTAATCGAAAAGAATAACCATCAGATAGGGTCAAGTAGACAGAAACAAGTAGAAGAGGGTCATTTTTTGTGTTCAGCATCTCGGATCTGTTCTACTCTCTCAACTTTCACATACTGTATACAACTGCCCAAATACACATTCACATTTTTTATGTTGTCATACATAAAACAAATATAAATAAATGTTAATTATACTAATATCCAGGAGTCACTCTCACTTTACTCCTTAAATCCTGATTTATAAGAGCGACATCGTCTGATAAAATCCTCATACCTCCAACTGTTACAATATAGAGTGACTTTAAGCGGTAGGTTTGGCTATATTACTTTTGCCTCGTGCAGCGCACTGCCTGCACCTGAATATCAAACTGTGCACATTAACAGAGGAACTATTTTCATGTTTATAAGCCTAGACAGTCAGTAAATGAAAGGTGCTTGGAAACGCCATTTTATACTCATTTACTGACGAGTCTGTATCCCACAACTTCTGCCAGCACTGAGACTCAAACCTGTGACCTTCAGGTTACAAGTCCAACTCTCTAATCATTAGGCCACAGCTGCCCCCAAGATGGCAAAGGACTCGGATTGAGTTGGGCAGGTCATTCAACCAGAAGGGAACAGTTCATGTAAAAGGTAAGGGCTGCAACTAATGATTATTTTGATGATTGTTTAATTGGTTATTTTTATGATTAATCAGATTGTAAAAAAAAATTTTACTGACAAAAACACCATTCCACATTCTGCCCAATGACCTTATAACAAATGTGTCAACTGAAGACTATGAAAACATACACCTGTGGGAAGCACTGAAAAGGTGCATACCATTTAACAGCACATGTCAGAATGTCACGCAACTATTTCCATAAAGTCTCGTCCTGACAAGAAGCAAGACTCCTTTAAGCACAACAGAAAAGGAGCACAATAACTATGACTAAAACACACATACTGCTATAACACATTTTGTTAGACATGTAATATAATGAGCAGGGCGGGCTGACAGCTGTAGGAGCAGAACGAATGTTAATGAGCGACACCTTCGGCAGACACTGGTCTAGAGTGCCACAGAGGAGCTCCAGAGGGAGAAAAGAAAGACGAGAGACGACCAAGCTTAGGACTTTTTTCATTGCTGAGTTATGTTTCTATGTTTATATATTAAACCTCATACATACAAAAGTTGTGGCTTAATGGTTAGAAAGTCACCTCGTAACCCAAAGGTTGTGGGTTCGAGTCTTGTAATGGCAGGGATTATAGGTGGGGGGTTTGAATGTATAGTTCTTCCACCTTTAATACCACGACTGAAGTCCCCTTGAGCAAGTCACCAAACCCCCAACTGCTCCTCAGGTAACACTGCAAAAAAATAGCTGCCAACTGCTCCGGCTGTGTGTGTGCGCTTCGAATGGGATAAATGGAGAGCACTAATTCTGAGTATGAATCACCATATTTGGCCACGTCACATCACATATGTTTTTGTTTACCATTTTTAATTTCAAATTGCGAATTGTTAAGATGTATGCAACAGTATATGTCTAAACAAATAAAATCTTACCTAAGCATAGTGAAGATATAACGAGGGCTGGCAGCATCTTTACCGCCATTGATACGGGTACCAAACTGACCGAGAGGCTGAAGGATGTTGATATTGTTGCTGCCCACAAAGTTCTGGGCCAAATTCACGATAGTCATCATCAAGGCTTGCTGCAGAAAAGATAACAATTCTTGTCATAAATCATTCATTCTATTCTTTTTCATAACTTTTTCAATAAATAAGTGTACATTTAACATTTTATATTCACTGTTTTCTTTCAAGACTGTTGCACATGATTTATTGATGTCTTGTTAATCGATGCATTAAGAAAACCACTGTAAATCACTACAACAGTGAGGACCAAGAATCAATAAAAGAAGCAGGTTTGCTACAAACTTCGCCATGATGGTATGCAGACATCTCAGCCACAGACCCGGCCAGCTGGGCCACCTTGACTTCCCTTTTATCATTCCTCTTCATACAGGTGAACAACACCTTCCTCTGGCCCGGCTTCAGACCTGCATGCAGATGAAAGTAGACATCAAGTTCACAAGCCCAGTTAAACCACTGACAAGCAGCAAATCTACATCATCACTTCTGTCAAACATAATCAGGACAGCAAAAAAAAAAAAAAAAAAATCTCAAAGTAAGAATCTCAGAGTAACCCAGGGTTTAACATGTAAGAACTTAACTGAGTATACACACCATCAACAAGCGATGGAATCGACCGCTCATTGTCAGAATTGGAGAAGAGGATGAGTTCTTTATTGATGAAGTCATTGTAGGACAGGTGTCGTGTTGATGTGCCATATAGGAATTGCTGTGATGAGACAACAAGGACATGCACAATGACTGATCATAAACTCTTACTTGACAGTAAGAAGAAAAACAAAACCGATATAAAAGTTTAGTTTAAATGAAATCGGTTACAACAAACTGTGAATGTTGGCTTGACATAGTCTTCCCAAGTTTAAAAGAGCTTAAAACACTGACATTAGGGGCCCTTAATGCGACGTGTGTTTGCTAGTTTCAGTCTGGTGCCACTCGCAGTTTCCCGTTCAGTGCCATGTCGTTTAATTAGCAAACGCATTTGCGCCCATGGGCGTGCTGGTCAAAAAAAAGAGGTGTGTTCAGGCACATTGCTGGAGCATTGCTATTTTAAGGAGCTGAAAATAGACTGCGCCATAGACCAACTCAAACCTGGTCTAAAGTCTAAAGTCAATGGCACAATATTTTGTTGTTATTTAAAGAGCGCGTTGGTAGAAAATCCACTGGACGGGTCCACAGTGCGCGTTGACTTTGCTTATTACACACAGGGATGTACATCACACAAACATGCCAAACATTAAAAACAAAAGGATCACAGTGTAAAAGAATATTATCATGTAGGTTACATAAATATAAAAATTGAATGATGGATAGTCATTGCATGTATTAGAATTAGGCTGCCTATTTGCAATTCAGCCGATTACTACTTATCATGATGAATGAAATTGGCTAATTAATTGAACAATCGTGCCAATACACACACACATATATATTAACTGACTCATAGCGCGGAGCTTTGGTGGATTCCTGCTTGTCCCGTAGATGATCTGCTTGCGCGCTTTAACTTTGCGCACGAGCAGATCGGTTTCTTCACTTGAGAAGCGTTCAGCTTTTCCACCAACAAATTCCGCCATGTTAATAGCGTTCCAACATGGCGCAAGCACATCTCACTCTTAAAGGGAATGGGAGATGACACTCTGATTGGTTTATTGAACAGTACGGACATTACTTATTCAGAGAATAGGGACAACCCATTCCACCGTTTTTCCTTCTTTAAAAAAGCAAAAGTGGATTTGGACACGCCCTGAGTGCACCTGCGCCGTGCGCTTTACACTTTGCGTTTAGATCGTTAAAATAGGGCCCTAGAAGTTTAAGTTTATTTCTAGGATTAACATTTGCTATTTTACACATTAAAAATTATGAATGCCATAAATGCAACATCCATTTTTTTAACTTCCTGAAATAACTTATGCTAATGTCTTTTCCCCACATTACAGCATATGATTACTCTCTCTGTGAGCGTCTCACCAGCTAGCAAATAATGTGTGCAATATGCGAAACTGACATGTAGGACGTTAGCATGTATGCCTTGCCTGGCTACTTGTTTTTGATCCTGTCAGTAACGTGCTTGTTTCAGTGATTAAAACAAAGTATGGATACTTGCAAACTAGTAACTTTATTACTTATTTATCATGACATAATGCATAGTGCAAAATTAGTCCCCTAGAACCTAGTGTGCAAGTTAAAGGCAACTGAAAAACTCCAAAAACATTCAAATTATAATGTCTTTTGAGTTCATTAAGGATTGAACAGTAAAGTGCAGGTAGATGTAGTGTCCATCAGGACACAGCAGTTCATCCTTTGTGCAGTCTATTAAGGCAATAAGCTCCAAAATGCTCTGGATCATGCCTAACAACGGCCCTTAGGCTGATGATACACTGGGCAACTTTTTGAGCCATTTTAACTGGCTGTCTATTTGGATACTTTAGATCGATTGTGGGCCCTTTGTCCCAACTGGGTGCCCACTAACAGCGACATTGGCCAAGTTACCTGTCAACATTGCTAAAAAATTTGCCTTGTGTATTATCATGCTCTTAAATTTGCTTGTGTGTGTTTATAGTGTACTGGAGCTATCAATTTTATAAACTTTATTAAGAGCAATGAGGGACATTTTTGGTACTGAAGGATAACAGCCCTCCAGGAGCGAAGCTGCCCATCCCTTGTTTAGAGCATACAGTGATTCATTCAAAGATAGAAACCCATCCAGATTTAAAGGGGACATTCAAATTGAACTCAAGATACAGGGCAATAATTTACTACTTCTGTTTTTTAAAGTGATATATATATATCCTTAATTTGTTAGATGGTGTAATTGAGAGCTGTACCTCAGGCAGCCCATGCATCCTCCTCTGCCGTCTGTCCTCCATGAAATTAGTCAGCCACTCTTTCCTGTCATCCGTTTTCTTCTTACTGAAGGCCTGAGCAGAGTTCACACACAATGTTACCCAATATGTCAAAGCGATATGCAGTCAATATCTGAATAAATATATTTTTGCACCAAACATAGTATAAAAAAGACCAGTAGTGAAGAGTAGTGACTAACTAACCAGTGTGATGGCTGCGTCATCTTCAGTGCCATTGTACTTAAACATAATTCGATGTCTCTCCATGTCAGAAAAATATTCCTTTGCTTCTTTGCTTGTACTGGTACCCAAACCTGACAAACGTACAGTAAACATATAGTCATGTTTTTAGATGCAGACTGTTTCAAATAAGTAGTAAAACAAACAAATAAACAAACCTTTGTAGTACTTTATGTGCCAAGTTTTATAATTTTCTGTGTGCTTTTTCCATTCCTCAAATTCTGGGATGCTGTAGAATGATACTTCCTGTTTATTCTTATTGGCCTTAAGAGAAAATTGTAAAAACAAGTAAAAAAAAATGTAAGCTGCACTTATAAATGGGGGAATTTCTTCATTCGATGATTATTATACCTTTACGATGGGTGTGATAAATTCCTCCAGGAAGGTGTGCTTCAGTAGAGATGGCCAGTTGTGATGGAAGAAGTTAATGAGAAGACCCTTGATGTGAGAGCCATCTTGATCCTGATAGTAAATGTAACAGAAATGATGCATACATGTATATGGAACATCTCTGCATACTTAATGGATAGAAAAGACATGTTCTTTCAAAAAATAATCATTTAAGACCAACTAAAGCACATAATCGCACCTGATCGGTCATGATCATAATCTTTCCGTAGCGTAAGCTCTTCAGGGACTCTGGGTCATCATAGCTCTTCTTGTACTGAAGACCCACAATTTTAATGATGTTGTTGATTTCTGCATTCTCCATGATCTATAATCAAAATTCGGTCATCTTCCAGTTAAAAAAAACACACATGATGTTTAATAAGTATATGTGCAAACGGAGATTTGGCCCAATTGACTCTAACTAGTAAAGCCTCATGTATACTTCTGTGTCAAAACTGTGCCGTGGCTATGCTGTAGGTTGGTTGTATTACATGCAGGCTGCGGTGTAGCCTGACATGCACCTCTCCAAAAATGTCACAGCGCGTCACATCTACGCAGACTGCAAATGCTGTGATTGGTCTGCTAGTACCCCTCCCTCCGTATGTATTTGAGTTTTGTGTGTTTTGCACTTTAATATGTTTTAATGTCACAAAATAAAGCAAAGCAAAGAACAAGTGTCTTATCATTTATTATAAAATGTAGCATTAAATCACTATGTTGTCCGTGACAATCAGTTGTCCTGCTATGATACAAGTCCTTGTGGAGATTACAAGGATGCCATCTTCTGCTGTTCCGTTGTCATCTCTGTTTTCTAGTTTAAAATAAATTATCTGTTCTTTGATAATTATTTGCCGCCATCACGGCTGATGCTTCTCCGACAAGCTGCTTCTTCTCCAGCTTTTGCCGTGGTCTGCGGGTTGCAAAAGCAACATGCCCGTGGACACTGCAGACTAGAGGTTTGCATGTGTACTGCACGTCAAGGCGGACAACGATGCAGAAGTATAAATGAAAACCGATGAACATCCTACGGCGTATGTCTGACAGAAGTATAAACCAGCCTTAACAGGGCAAGCCAACATGACGCCACAGAAATACAAATCAAGGAATTAGTAAACATAGCCTTATTGCTGCTGTAGCTGGATAAAAACATTTTTAAAAAACATCTTATAACATTTGTATCCACAAAAAGCAATTTCTAACTAATTAAATATTTTAGAGCTGAACATAAAATTAGGGGTGTAACAATGCACAAAATTGATGGTTCAGTATGTACTTCATTATATTTCGGTACAGCAAGATGAAGAAACAAAACAAAGTTACTTGTATCTTTTTCATTGGGTATTGTCCTATTCTAGAGGTGGAAACATGGAATTTCAAATGTTTCACACAAGTTCCACACATGCAATTATGCTCTTATATTCTACTATGCTTTGTCTTTCCATGTTGAGGTTCCTGGAGCTTACCTGTTTGTGTGTGGCCTCCCTCACATTTAGGATCTTTCCTCTGAGTGGAAACACTCCATATCGGTCTCGGCCTATCACTCCTAAACCGGACACAGCCAGGGACTTGGCTGAATCTCCCTCAGTCAGGATCAGTGTGCACTCAGAAGAGTGTTTCCCACCTACACGACAGAACGAGGGTAACTCACGGATGAATCAAGCATTTAAAAACAGCTTTTTCATATTTACAGTAGGCCTACTTTAAAGAAGTCATCTACCAAACACAGAGGATGCTAAAACAGAAACTGAAATTACCAAATAAAGACTTTTTAACATTAATGCAACAGACATTGACGTAACATACATTAATATTTACACACCAACACAAATGTTTGGCCAGTTTCCACATGCGAATTGGATGTTCAGACCAGAAAGGCTACACAAAGACTTGTTAATTAAGATGCTGATTAAGTTATTTATTTTTTTTGTATAATATTCTCATGTGTGTCTCTGTATTTATTTGCTGGGAGCTGATATTTGCAATGACTGATTCAAATAAAAAATTTATCACAGAATTTTCATTTTGAGCGCTCGGCTTGGTGTGAACAGGTCAATAAAGCATAATTTTATTTATGCAAAATATTATTTTTCTTCCAATTTATTTTTCTTCCAATTTATTTATTTTTTATCAAAGATTAGAGTATGAGGTGGACATTTCCAGACAAATTCAAATAACACTGGAATACTGAAGCCCTAATTTAATTTTAGGAATGAAAGAGAATGTATCCAAAAGTGGAAGTATGTCTCAGGATACGCATGTAACCATGATTCCCCTCATGCTGCGTCCTCTAGCAGAAACTTTGGGGAACGAAATGCCAACTATGCCATGACGAGGCATGTGCCTGTCCACCTAACCTTTAATCTGTTAACAACTGAGTTAAGAACACAACTATCCTCAGATAGCTATGCTATGTTAGCAATACTAGCCTGGATACACAAGACCACTGAAAAGACTACACTAGGAAGCCTCCAGAGGAGCTCAAGAGATCGCTACTCAAATGAGAGTAGTTGCTGAGCTAGAACACAGCTCTCCTCAGACAGCTATATACTAAGGGTCTTATGAAGACTCATAGACCAATAATAAACCATGCACAGCTAGTCTAGATAGCCAGGTCAGACCTTATTTCAGAGTTACCCAGACCACAGAGAGTGGGCTATCTGCTTATAACCCTGCGGTTCTCAATTCTAGTCCTTGCGCCCCACATTTTTATTATGTTTCTCTTAGCGCTTCAGATGTTTGTCTTATTCGAACGTACGTGCTTTGAGCTTGCATTGGTCCATGACAGTAACGCAACTGTTGGGTGTGTTCTGGAATTCCACCTTCTTTGACATGCGATTTTTTTTTCCTGGTTCGTTTATCATTCACCGGAGTCAGGCAAGAGAATAACGTCTCCTAGTCTTAAAATGAAAATTCAGCCTTTAAAGTCAAAAGTATTCATTAATATATTAATTAAAACAATTATTATCAATAAATTATTATATCAATTAGGGCTGTGAGATATGGACAAAAAAAACCTATCACGATTTTTTTTATCAATTTCGCGATTTCGATTTTAATGACGATTTTGACACACAGACATGCTTTACAGTCATAAATGCATGATGAATGATGAATTGGAAACATATTTCCAAAAGAAAACCAATTAGAGCTTTATCAAAATGTTGTAACATGTCTCTAGAACAGACATAAGTCAAAATAATCACTAAGTAAAGCTGTGACAAAATGTCTAGACATACAGCAAAAAATAAATAAATAAATCCTGTGTCAAGGGATTTCTTTAACTTTTTTGCCATGTATTGGTCATCGAACTCAATGTAGCAGTGCCTCAGGTGTTGAAATAGATTCATTATACCTTATACAGGTTCACACGTACTCCGTTTGCAGTGCGTATACATAATGTGTATGCGGTGCAGAAGTAGCAGCGAGAGCACGTTATTGTAATGCAAAGCATATTAAAATAATACGCGAGTGCAAATCTCTCCGCTCTCACGTAGATTTCCTTTGCTCTGTCACAAAACCAGACGCACAAACCTACAGTTACAAATGCATTGATATTTTAAACATTAAATATTGAAAACTGATGTTTGAAATTAATAAAAAAAAAATGAAAAGAAATAAAAACCACTAGTAGGCGGCAGTAAGTCACTGTTAACAAGTTAACAAGTCACTTTCACTTTCCATTTTAATCAATTCAGTTCATCAGGACTGAACTGAATTATTCAAACTATTGATTCATTCGGGAACAAAACAGCGTTCTCTTGTTCAGAGACGCAAAAGAACACTGTGGCTGCGTTTGAAATGATTTTTTGTTGTTCTTGGAGAAATAGAGGAAAATAAGGAAATATGGTGTCTAAAGTGTAAGTCTCTTAATATTAACTACTTGTTTATTTAACTGTTGTATAAAATCAATATCAAATTTGTAATCATGCTTGCTTTTAGAAAAAAACAGCACTCTTCATGTGATATTAACTATTTGAAATGATATAAATATACATTTTCTGCCCCCATCTTAAATTATGTGACAATTCTAAATGCATTTTAATATACTGATTAATGCATGCAGTGAAAGAACGCACTCTAAATGCGCAAACGTGCACTAGTCTTTCCTACTAGACTTCATCACCTAATGAATGCGTGCACTCTGCAGATGTGTTTTGTGTTTGCTTTTTTGCGATGTACTCATAATATCAAATTGCACATCATTAAAACTACAATTGCAATATTATCGCAGACATATTGCACACCCCATGTTCTTCTTATCGATCCACCAGTGCACATTTAAAGCTCTGCGTGTTTGCAGGGTATTAACATGGGTCAATTTTTGGATTGTTCTGAACTTTGAACAAAACAACAGTTTTATTGAAAATGCTCATTCATTCTCTGCCAGCAGGTGGAGCTTTTGGTAGAAATATAACTGTTTCCGTGGTAACAGCAGAACACAAAGCAGCAGCACTGGACTTTGAATGTGCAGCGCAGTGTTAATTTTGGCAGGCATTTTTGGTTTAGTCTTAGTCTTAGTCTTGAGATGAAAATGCTTAATAGTCTTAGTCACATTTTAGTCATTTGACTCTTTCATAGTTTTAGTCTAGTTTTAGTGGATGAAAAGTCATTGCATTTTAGTCAACTTTTAGTCACTACTTTTAGTCAATAGTTTAGCCAAGCTGTAGTTACCAAAATTTATTTTGGTAGCTATTTTATATGTAGTTTTCAAATTAAAATAAACATTAATTCTTCTCTCTTTAGACCAAATCAATCAAGCTTATGAGAAATTTGAATCAAGGACAGAATTTGGAAAAACTTGAATAAATTCTGAAATTTTTTATTTTTGGGTGAACTATTCCTTTAACAGAAGTGAAAAAGGAGCAACTTATATATATATATATATTTAAAGAAGCACAATAAGACAAATACTCAAAACAAATAATCATAAAAACTCACCTGCCTGTATCTATCTAGTAATCCCAAAAACACTGATTGCCTTGCTCAGGTGTGTTTAATTAGGGTTGGAGCTAAACTCTGCAGGACAGTGGCCCTCCAGGACCGGAGTTGCCTATCCCTGCTGTAGGTTTTACTTAACATGTATACATTAATTTAACATATTTTGTTGGTTAACATTAATGACAGATAGGTATTTAATTTGTAATGCAGTCCTTTTAAGACGGAAGGCATGCATGAAATACTGACACACGTTCAGTTTTCACACGTTCACTTAATCCATAACCTACTGTATTTACGTGAGATACTCTACACGATAAACATTTGGACTGCTGTGTGTGTATTTGAGAGTTGAGAACTGATCGCGCGCTGTATGTGAGAACTGAGGAAGTGGAGCGCGCACGAGAGAGAGAGCACTTCTATCAGCGTGATTTCGCCTATACCGCATTCACTAAGTTAATCGACAACGAGTTGTGACTTCCGGGAAAAATGGGACGTCTGGTCACCTCATCCCTACTCCTTCGGGTGCTGAGGCCATCGTTTCAGATTGCTAGCTCGCATTTATTAGTTTTTCCATCCACTGCGGCTGCCATACTGAGACTAGATATGCAGACGGCCTTTATCAGATCGCAATCCGGCATAAATCCGGCAGAAAACGCGGCATAAATTTCATCATAATTTCGTCATCAGATATAATTTTTAGCTTGTCAAAGTCTTGTCGTAGTCAAAGAAAAAATGTTCGTTAATGAATATTTTTCGTCGAAATTAACACTGGTGCAGCTCTCATGTTTATTCATTGAAATCATATGTTAGCCTTTTGAAGTTTAATCATCAAATTCAGCCATATCGCAATTCTGGTCTTTCCATCCCCAAATTTAAGACCTCTTGAAATCATAATTAAGACTTTCTTGTACAATTTAAGACCTTAAGTGTTCCTGTAGCTTAAGTGGTAGAGCATTGCGTTAGCAAGCAAGCAAGTGCAAGGTTGGGGGTTTGATTCCCCGGGAACACATGATAGGTAAAAATTGTTAGCCTGAATGCACTGTAAGTCGCTTTGGATAAAAGCGTCTGCTAAATGCATAAATAAAATTTTAATTTAATTTAATTTAAATTTGATATAACTAAATTTAAGACTTTTTAAGACCCCACAGAAACCTTGTAATCATTATTCTTTTGTCTATAATATTCTGACCATTGGTGCCCGTCTCACACCTAGATTGCCTAAACTTCATAATTTCATCGTTACTGTGTTTAGGGCAAAAGGGCGAGCGTCACGACACATTTACATTAATCTACACCCCGCCTCCAGCAGCGTAGAGGTGTTGGAATTTTCAAAAACAGTATAGCGTCGCTCATCCTTTTCAAACTTCTATTTGCCCCCAAACGAAGAACGAAAAACATACTTTGTTTGAAGTATATCGGGGCCTTAAGCAATGGCTCAAGGAGACTATTACTTAAAAACCTTAAACAGGGGAGCAATGAGTAATGAGCTAGCACATAACTATATTCAGATAGCTATGTTTCCTGGAAAGGGCTCACCACAACTGCAAGTAAGAGCACAACTTGCCTCAGATAGCTGTATTGAAGTAAATCAGAGTCAGTTCCACAGTAGGCTAGTGAAGTCACTGTGTTATCGACCAAAAGCTCACAAGGGAGATCCAGTAGGCGAAAGCAGACCATCAAGAAGAAAGCTCTTTTCTTTCTACCTGATTGCCGCAAGATTGATCCACAGATGCCTCTCCGTAGCCACCATAGCGACCATTGGCAGCAGCAGTTTGCTTGGTGGCACAGAGAGCTAGATCTGTGGTGCGGTGCAGCTCTTCAACCTTCTCAGGAGACAAACCTCTGCCCTTCAGAAAGTCTGGGTCCTGTACTGCGTGGTCAAAGTTTTTGAAAGATCCATACCTTTCTCAAAATTCTCCACAAGCTCGACTTGTGATCTTCCACTGTGCCCCAGTAGCAGCCACGGGACCCAGAGAATCGAGAATAAAGACAAAAATGATCGGAGCTTCCACACAGCGAATCCAGGGTTTCCCCACACATTGATTTATTTGTGGCGGGCCACCACAATATCAAAACTAACAGCCACAAATAGATTTTCCAAAAGGCTATGACTTCATGTAATAAACATGAGCACTGCACGTTTAAAAATAAAAAACTGGTGCGGGTTTTTTTATATCACTGCATTTCAGAAGGAAACCGGCTGTATTTAGCAAATTTTTGATTTTATTTTCATTTCATTTTGCATGTAATGCTTGATAAGGCAGCGTTTGTGAGCTCTGTGCTGCTTTGCAGCCGTTACCGGAGAAACCTCTATCTCCCCCACTCTTAAAGTGCCTTCTGCTCACAGAAAATCTATTTGCATATATATGCACAGGTGCTGGTCATATAATTAGAATATCATCAAAAAGTTGATTTATTTCACTAATTCACGTTGCTTGAGGTCCAGTGTAAAGTTTCCACAGTCAGTGATGGTTTGCGGTGCCATGTCATCTGCTGGTGTTGGTCCACTGTGTTTTCTCAGTGGTCAATGCAGCCATATACCAGGACATTTTAGAGCACTTCATGCTTCCCGCTGCTAACCAATTTTATGGAGATGCAGATTTCATTTTCCAACAGGTCTTGGCACCTGCACACAGTGCCAAAGCTACCAGTACCTGATTTAAGGACCATGGTATCCCTCTTCTTAATTGGCCAGCAAACTCGCCTGACTCGCCTAACTCTCATAACACCTGAGCAGTGCCATAGACTGATCAACTCCATGCCACGCTGCATTGCTGCAGTAATTCAGGCAAAAGGAGACCCAGTCTCCAGACTCAAGTATTGAGTCCTATACATGCTCATACTTTTCATGTTTATACTATTGAGTGGGCCAAGATTTCATCTCTGTCTTAAGTAATATTCAAATTTTAAAGAAGAGATAAAGAATTTGGGATTTTCCTTAGTTGTCAGTTAAATCATCAAAATTAAAATAAATAAACATTTGAAATATATCATTCCGTGTGTAATGAATGAATATAATATACAAGTTTCACTTTTTGAATGGAATTTGTGAAATAAATCAACTTTTTGATGATTATATGACCACCACCTGTATACGTATATCGGGGCGAGGGAGTGCTGCCACAAATAGAGTGTAAGGCTGTGGGAAACACTGGAATCCTTCACAAGCCCTCAAGCACCGAACATGCATACTTCTAGTAGGTTTGGTCGATGTCTATAAAATTTGCATCGGACGATGTCTACAGTAAAACATTGCGATGGACGATGACATCGTGGAGCTGGGCGGTGGGCGCCCAAAGCGTTAATCCTTTTTCAGAAAGGCACGGAAAACAAATAACGATTGCTTACAGTTGCCTGTTATATTACAGTACTTCAAATTTCATTTACCACATAAACAGAGATAGGAGAGGTTACTGAGAATGATGGCAAATTATTTGCAGATTCTGAGCACCACTGACAAACATCTGATCTTGTAAAATGTGTGGTAAGTACTGCCGATCCATAGTATAAACAAACTATGTGGGATTTCAAAGCTCGAATGTGAAACATTGTGCTTCAAAAAGCAGTTTCGATGCCAGACTCCCTGATGCTCACAATTTATATAAAGTATAATAACCCTATGATGTAACTGAGAGAGAAAGTATTTTCCACCCATCTCATTTTTATTCCCTTTAGGGTTCCATATTACACATTGTAATATCAAATTATATTTTAATGATCAAAATAAAGACAAAACAGCGCGTCAGCCCCTCACGGACAACTGATGCGCACAAATAAAAATCAAAACACAAACTAAAACCCAGGCCTGGTCCTCTCTCGTCCGTCACTGTCGTCGCTCCGGTTTTATATCCCTCCATCTCCTCCGTGGGACTCAAGACTGGTGGGTCGAGCAGGTGTCGCTCATTCCCAATCACTCCACCGGCCTCGCTCCTGTTCCCACGTCTCTCGGCCCCACCCCACTCGTCACACACATAATTTTCTTTCCGAACACAGTATTGGGACACAGCGGATTGGGGGGGATAGGGGGAATCACGATGCTGGCTCGACATTGATATTTCTATCAGCCATCGACAATGGCATCGTCTATCGGCCAAACCCTAACTCACAAATCGGGTGTCAAAACCCTCTGACACGGAGGCACGTACTTCTTGAAATGCTCACCCAGTTTCCCAGACATAGTACAGACTGCTTGCAAACTTATGGCTTCTGAAGACAACAAAATTTGGTGACATGTTCAGCAGGTGCCCTTTTATAGTTCATGGGCTATGATATGATTTTTGGTTCATATCACCCACCCACCCTAATGAGCAGACCGTGATCTCTGAGATCTCTTGGCAAAGCTGTGACAACTTTGACATTTTATCTGTCATGGACTTACCAGCATCATTGGCATCATCTAGTTTGGGGATCCCTTTAATCTTGCTGTGTTTGACAGAGGAGCATTTCTTGTTCAGCTGCGTCTGGGCCTTAAACTTCACCCAGTTCAGAATGCTCTCCACAATACCACAGTTTGTAGCCTATGACAGGACAAGTCAATCAGACATCACCACAACTCAACAGTTATTAAAGTTAGCATTAAATCAGAACTGACATAATTGATTTTATTAAAGCAAGTTACTTGTTTCTTTTACAAAATGCACTGGTCTTAGCTTCAATTTCATGTTGACTGGAACATGCAATTATTTTTGTTATGTCTATTTGACGAATGGGGCGGGACCGAGAGCCGTGGGAACGGAGCGAGGCCGGTGGAGTGATTATCTCTCATGTATGAGAAGAGTGCGTTGCTGTGTACCAGCCATTAAATGTGTGGGACACAAACTCCTCGTTTTCTATCTCTTTCATTTCATGGATTAAAAGAGTTATCTGAGTCAAAGCGTTACAACTTCTTCAGCTACAGGCTCTAATCCTCTTATACGCGCGCGCGCATGTGTGTGTGTGTGTGAAATGTGGTGCTGAAGTAAAATAATTGGGCAGTTTGCTGGCCGAATTATAGATGCCACCTAATAAAAATAAAAATAATAATAGTTATTATTATAATCTAATACATTAATAGGAGAATGAGCCTATTATTGTCTTGAATATCGACAGAGAAATTTGCTGTCGATATCTTGGACTATCTTCGATACACAATACTATCCGCTATCGGCACAACCCTAAGCGACCTGGGTGTTTTGTTGTTGGATTTAAGAATGAATATTAGCAGTACTCATTTACTCCGGAAATGGGTCACTGTGCACAGAGCTGTTTTTGACAAGGTAAAAAAGGGTTTTGTTTTACACTAACGCTGAGGAATTTTAACCAAAGTATGTTGCAGAAAGTTCATGAAGACCCTAAATCATACCAACTTGTGGGAAAATGGGCATGCAATATCCCCTTTAAATATAAAAGATGAGAAAGTGTTGTTAGTGTCGAGAACAAGATAAGAGATTTTCACACACTTACAGCTCTGATGAATTTCTCAGAGAGAGTGCATTTGGAGCCAAAGCTTTTGGTCTGTAGGGTCATGTTCTCCTTGGTCTGGGAATCAAAGGTTGGGTTCTCGATCAGGGCATTCACAAACACCCACACATGGTTTTTAACCTGAAATGTAAAAAATATTTTTTATTTATTTTAGAACAGTCAAGAGACTGAACCAAATATCCACGTGTCTGAATAGATATTATATCATACTAATGTGTTGAACTGTGAATATACACCTGGAATGGTTTCACGGAGACTCCAGCTTTGTTCTTCTTCTTCACCACTTCAATCAGTTTCCCCACTATTTGGTCCACAACATAGTCAACATGTCTTCCTCCCTAAGATAACACACATTCAATGAGCATGCTATATGATGTTTTTGCTGTTTAGTTGTTAGTTGTTAAATTGCACCCTTAAATGCATCCTTTTTAAAGCACCATTGTCATTTTAAACCAGTCTGATTTTTGTTTGGCAAACCTGAAACTAGCTTAATTATACATTTTCAGTAGAAACAGATCAGTTAACTAGTCATTTAGGCCAGGGGTTTTCAAACTGGGGTCCGTGACACAAAGCCAGGGGGTCTGCTAAATAAATTTGCTATACCGTATTTTCCGGACTGCAACTTGTATTTTTTAATCTTCTGAAACATGCTATGATTTACATTCCAATGTGACTTATTTAATGCATTAATGTAAAATAAGCAAAGCTTAAACACTTAAAAGCGGGCACTTCAAGGTTTATTTAGCTAAATATATTTCTCATGTCTGTATGACAAGTAGAAAGTATCACAGAATTTTTCTTCATTTAGTAAGAAGTTCACAGAGACCAAGACGGAAAGCAAATTTTGTTTGTTTTCTTTATTTTACAAAAGCACAAATTTGTGAAAGTGAAGTGACATTCAGCCTAGTATGGTGACCCATACTCAGAATTTGTGCTCTGCATTTAACCCATCCGAAATGCACACACACAGAGCAGTGAACACACACACACACACTGTGAGCACACACCCGGAGCAGTGGGCAGCCATTTATGCTGCGGCGCCCGGGGAGCAGTTGGGGGTTCGATGCCTTGCTCAAGGGCACCTAAGTCGTGGTATTGAAGGTGGAGAGAGAACTGTACATGCACTCCCCCCACCCACAATTCCTGCCGGCCCGGGACTCGAACTCACAACCCTTCGATTGGGAGTCCGACTCTCTAACCATTAGGCCACGACTTCCCTATTAGGCCATGACTTTCACTGTCATTTTGAAGGTATACAAATTAAAATAGACCATTGCTCTTATCTGATGGATATCACATTTGTTCCACTGATATGAGGAATACAAAGTGTTTTCATAAATAAAAATACAAAATAAAAAAAATTCTCATTACTTAGTAATTAATTATACCGGGTGTTAGTATTTTTTCTAGGGGAGTCTATAGGCTACTCCTTTCGATGCTGCATTTGATGAATTCACTACACAAAATGTATCTTGCGAACTGAAATCCATGCAATTACCAACCAAATACACAATACACAAATTCTATGAGGGTTGCGCTTCATTAAATTAAAATATTTAGTAAATACCTGTTTAACACAGGACAAAGTTTGAGGTATCTGACGGAGTGCAATGCCATGATCACTATATGGGAGATCAAGCCCGCTGCAAGAGAGATTTGTGTTGGCTGCCTCTCGTAATACAATAATGCACTCTCGACATTTGCCATTAAAATAATGCTAAAAACTGCCCCAAATGGACTATAAATGCTGCAGCCTGGAATTGAACTGCTGGTTTTGTCTGGTCAGAGGAGAACAGCCTGGTTTCTCCCAAGGTTTTCTCCCAAGGAGTTTTGGTTTGGCTTGCTTAGTCAGGGACACTCAAATTCCAGCAATTTCGTCGACTTGATTGCACAGATACTGTTTAAACTGAACTGAGCTGGATGATGACTGTGACGAGTGGGGCGGGGCTGAGAGCCGTGGGAACGGAGCGAGGCCGGTGGAGTGATTGGAAATGAGCGACACCTGCTCCGGGTCCCACGGAGGAGATGGAAGGATATAAAACAGGAGCGACGACAGTGAAGGACGAGAGAGGACCAGGCCTGGGTTTTAGTTTGTGTTTTGGTTTTGTTTGGTGCTGTTTTGTGTTTATTTTGATTATTAAAGTCTTATTTGATTGTCCGCCGGTTCCCTCCTCCTTCTTCCCGATGATTATGAAGGTTTAATGCGTTACAATGACATCATTGAATTCAATGATGAACTGCCTTTTTGCATTATTGACACGCTATTTTCCTATTTAATGCTGTTCAGTTGCTTTGTTACAATCTATATTCTTAAAAGTGCTATATAAATAAAAGTGACTTGACTTGACGATCTCTTGTTTTTCGGATCGGCGCCTATAATATATATATATATTTTATATATTTATATGCATTTATATTTGTTCTGTTATGAATGCCACTAAATATAAAAGATTTGGAGTGAGGCGAAGGAAAAGTCATGTTAGTGTTTATTATGTTTTTTTCCTAACATTCATTTTACTCAGACCTATTCAGCTTTTACATTTTTTCTGAAAGTAACAGTAAAAAGCGACTTACACACCGATGCAACTTCTGTTTTGTTTTGTTTTGTTGTTGTTTTTTCCCCCTGACCTGGTGCAACTTTCCAGAAAATATGGTAAATTTAATTATATTATGCTGTAATATTAAAAAGTACATATACAATGGGGACCATTTGCACCAGTAAAACATTCATATTATGTTCATTCCTTCTACCCACATTCAACTTTAGACTTAAACACTGTTATAATTATGAGGAGGACCTTGGAAAATCCTCTCCCCTGTAAGGGGTCCCTGGCTCCAAAAACTTGAAAACCCCTGATTTATGCAACCCAACAGACAATTTTCACAATGAAAATGAGTAATTTTTTATATTCCCAGTTTCAGTAACAAGTAATAGTGTTTCAGAAACCTTGGTGGTGGCAATGCTGTTGACAAAGCTGATTTGCTGGAAGCCCTTTTCACTCATGGTGAGACACACTTCCCAGCGCTCATTCACAGTCTCATTCACCACCTTCAGAGCAACGCCTGTCTCGTCCAGTTTATCCTTCACGTATAGATCCACATAACTGCGAAAACCATTTACCTGCAGCACAAGACACACACACAGATGCTCATGAGGGAGACAGCTGTCTGAAAACATTTGTATCTATGTTAGATTTAATGAAAAAACTCATCAGATTGTCATCAAGAAATAAGCTTTTTTGAACATATGGAAATGACCGGTGACTTACAGGTAGCTTCTTTCCATTAAGCATGACTTTTACGCCCCTACAAGAGCCTGCCACATCATATGCCCTACGTGTCAACAGAGCCACAATATCCTTGTCCAGCTTCTCCATCTTGAATTTGGCCAGATCAGGCTGGAACGTGACACAAGTGAAGTCTTCACCATCAAATTTCTTGATCTTCGCCTCGCTGGTCTTTCCCATGTTGTTCTGCCATGTCTTTGAAACACGTGGGAGGATAAAAAGTTTAGGTAAGTGTGTAAGACGTCCAGCTGCTGTTTTATGACAACCACAACACATTTCCTCTATTCCAAATTAAGGAAATGGCTTTACCTGTTTAAAGCTCAGTTT
Source organism: Carassius carassius (assembly GCF_963082965.1). Lineage (NCBI taxonomy): Eukaryota > Metazoa > Chordata > Actinopteri > Cypriniformes > Cyprinidae > Carassius > Carassius carassius. Next base: position 29,459,182 of record NC_081779.1, read on the forward strand.
ATACTCCTTGCAGGCTGTCTCCACTGTAAACTTTGTGCTGAATATGTTACACAGTTTTGCACCATATCCATTCCTGCCGCCTGAAAAACACCAGATTGATGAGTTACATTCACTTGAACACTCATCCTCATCATGAAAAAACAGCACAAAAGCATTGCATACTAAGGCTGCATGACTATGACAGAATTATAACTGTTGATTACTTCTCTTGATATTCTAATTGTGATTATTAATGCCAATTAATCAAATGAATTAGTAATAAGCAACTGTGTGTCATATTCTTTATACAGCTATAATATTCAAAATAAGCTAAAAGCTATTTCTGAATTACTTTATTGCTGCTGAACACATACAAGTAAAATGAAGACAAATAAAGTGCATAAACATTAAACAACAAATTAGTACTCTAAGCAACATAGCAATATTAGAACACTTCTATTCCATTATAACCCCTCTAGTAAAACCCACTGCGGGTTTACAGTTTCACATGATCATTTGAGACCATATGCACTCTCATAAACAATCCTGTTATAATCAATGACCTGTCTACACTGTAGTATAAATCTCTTATTGACACTGTCAACAGCTTGTGAATGCAGAGCTTGCAAAACCAAAACAGTCAGTCACTTTGTGCTGAAAAACATTTAAAGTAAAGTCAAGTTTAATTAAGTTTCCCTACAAAGATCACCCCTCTCTGATGTTTGAAAAGACTGTGAGACACAAGCAAGACAGAGCCAATCTCATCTCATAACTTGTCATAAAAGCTAATTATTTCATCTGCAATAGCAAGACATTTATATTAGATGTTGCATTGCGGGGAAAGTGAAAATGAAATGTGCTGCACTATGGAACACCCCCACACATGATGTGGAAAAAATAGATATCAGAAAAAAACATTTTTTTACAATTTGCTCCTACAGCTAGTTAATTTCTACATAAAACTTAATTTGTGGCCCCATTTCATTAATTCTTACCTCGTTAAATTAATATTGAGGAACAAATTTGTACATTGTTACCATTTAACTCAAATGAGAAAATAAATTCTTAAATAGAGCTATCATTTATATGTGATCTTCCCACCAAACCCTAGCGGATCATACCGACTGTAGGGGTAAATCAACACTCATTACAAAGAATACACATTAAGTTCTGAATCAGTGCCAAATCACATACACATTTAAACATACAATCATAATCATGAATATCACCATTGATCCAATACAAAGAATACACCTCCTAAATAATACCATTACCATTTCAAAGCATCCATATTCATCTCTGTCCCAGTAAATGGACTAACCACTAATTAACCTAAATAAATAAATATGAAAACTTCAAAATCTCTGTTAAATTCTTGTACTCCCTTACAACATACAATTTGAACTTTAGACCTGACATTGTCTCTATACACAAATCATAACATAATGTAAATCAATATACACAATAACACTGTGAACTGATATTCACGTGATGATAACCTACGTATTCATCATCACAACCATACTGGCTAAACTAGTCTAACAAGCACAAACATATTTACTGTGAATGAGCGATACAACCAACCCTGTGATTTCACAGGTTACAGTACTGCAAAATGTTGTGTTTGTTATATAACTTTTGTTTAGAGTGGAAATCCATTTAATATATTATGAATTAACCTGACTGACGGCTTCAAATCCTTTTTTTTGCACTTTGAGTGGATTTCCTCTGCACCGGTGGACAGGTAGTGTAAAAATAAAGCATATTATCTTGTGTCTAACTGCAGTAAATGCATCTTGTAATAAGAAGTAAGGTTAACGATTAAGCAATGTATTAACTGATAAAAATAAAAAGGACAGAATCTGAAAGATGAGACTTTGTTTCTAAAGAAAAGTGGAAAAGAAAAACACAAAGTTTATTGCAGTTATTGGGTGGGAGGCACTCTAAATAATGTCTAGTGAAGTTTTATTCATGCATCATCTGAAACAGCATTGACTTAAAGATCGAGCTTGGGTTTTAAGTTCTATATTGATTCATTAAAACAAAGATTTTTTACAAGTACAATATGAAAACTAAAAGTTTAACATTTTGTTCTGCTCGTGCAGTGGTTAATACAATCCTGTATTTGTTTAGTCACATACATACCAAACAGAAAGAAGTTTCCAAGGCGAGTATGTGTAATGTTACACCCCATTACCTGTCACTGTGTTTAAACTACTTTTTTAAGCAATGTGTGATTAGTTCTAGAGGTCGACTGATGTATCCGTTTGGAGGATTAATCAGCATGATAGTTTATTACTGGAATAATATTACTAACATGCTGATAGCTTTCGCGGGTTGCTTCTGTTGCTGGAGTGGCTGAGAAGGGTCCTCTGTCATTAGACAGTATGAGAGAAGCCTCTAGAGGCAGAAATCACTGATAGCATGCGCTGTTTCTTTTTGACATGTGACATGGTGCACTGCACAGACCGGACGGACACTTCAGACGCGGATTTAAAACATTGACAACTAAATGGAGTTTTGTCATGTTTTCAAAGCATTACTAACTAATGACTTTGTTGACTAGATGCTGCATTAGTGGAGAAAGGACTGCAGTATGTTTGCTATCAGGGGTGAGAGGACGAGTATCGGCCAGTTTGGTCCAACCTAGCTATTGGTATCAGTAAAATACACCATCGGTTGACCCCTAATTAGTTCACACTCAATCTGCTAATCTGCTTTCCCATTCTGTGGCACAGACGACAAGTTCAATAATGAGCAAAACACTACCAACAACAAGAAACTCCATCACAGAGAGGTTTCTGAAGATGCACCACTGCATGTGCTTGTATTACCTGTGACTTTCTTCTCATTGTCATTATAGTTGCTCGAGGTGAGGAGATGTCCAAAGATCAGTGCAGGCACGTACATCTTCTCATCTTTGTGTTCCACCACAGGAATTCCCTTCCCATTATTCCACACGGCGATGGTGGTGGACTCTCTATTAGAACAGAGAGGACAGGTTAGGACATTACAACACAGAGACAGAAGTCCATCCTGTTCTCCAACAATCGTTTGTATGATGCATCATGATGCTGACATGAACGTTTCCGCAAACCATGCAAAAAGAAAAAGTACTGTTTTTATTATAAATGAAGTTGAAGTTATAAATGAATGCTACTGTTACATAGACCTACCATACCTGAAAAACTTTTTTCTCTTATATTGTATTTACCCTATGTTTGTTCTTTGCATCTTTGTCCTTATTTTTAATAACTAAGATAAAATAACAAAAATAACAATATTGTGAAATACTTTGTTATTGTGGATGAAAACTATGATTTGATTTGTGTCATATCGCTGACCCCAACAGTGCACTACAAATATACTATAATCAAAGAACCTGAGGACATGGTGAAGCATCATTTTATAATCAAATTGTTACCCTCTAAATTGGTATTGAATTATGAGGCATGTTAAGATGAAATCTACTAAATTAAATTCAAAAATGCTTTCTGTGAGGGTCGAGTTGGGTTAGGGATCGGAAATATAATTAGCACAGTACAAAAACCACATATGAAAGCATGTGTGTGTGTGTGTGTGTGTGTGTGTGTGTGGTTATGGATGTGAAGTGAGCAGTCATGGGTGTTTATTAGATCAGCAGATGTTAAAACAGCACTCACGGGTCAATGGTGATTTTGATGGTGGACATGTTCTTGTCTCTCTGCTTGTTATCAGCTGCATTGACTGATGGGACAGAAAATCTGATGTTAGAGCATGACATTTCACAGATATTTCTAATCATTTTTGGAAAATCACAGCAGATTTATCTTTAAAAATGAAATCATAACAGTGATGGTGACTTCTATATTATTACTGCTAGTGATAGTATTAATAAGACAATTCATGCATTTCATAATTAAATGAAATATATATATATATATAAATATATTTTTTTTACTGAGAAAATGTCAACAGCAATAAAATGCATAATTCTCTAAAATGTTTTAATGTTACCACAGCAAATACAGCAATATTTTACATAATGAATAATAAAAATAGATATCATTAATGATAATTTGTTATAATTTGTGGTAAATAAAGATTTATTTTATTAAAAACAATCTGATGCAATTTTGACACAGTTGCATAGTTTCCGCTATAATCTGCGGTGTATTCAAATATATTTTTTGTACAAGTATAAATAAGTAAAAAAAATACTACTGTGCAGTGAAGTGAAATCATTCTCTAAGCAATCATTTTTAATTATTTAGTTTGCCAAACAAAGTATGTCAAAGTCACTGAAAGAACATAACAGTATTCTTACCAAGGATTTCATCAAAGATTTTATATAATCCAGGGACGAACGTGATCTCCCTCAAATTCATTCCAATTTCTTCATCAAAAACCCACATTTGCTATAAAACACAATCATTGAAGTATTATGTAAAGAAATGAAGAGCACCTGATGGCATTGAAACAGTGAGGCTTTAGAAGGAGCCTGAAATCAGCCAGTTTAACATTTACTTCAAAGGTGACTTCTACAGTTAGCAAAACATTTTAAATGTCAAGTCATTTCTGTCTTAAAATGATGTTCACTGTTAAAGGCTGGATTCACATTTTGACTCTCTAATCTCAACGCTGCCCGGTCGGTGTCTCTCACCTGCGTGACGGGCTCCACTGAGCCGATGTAGGTGTCCGGACGGAGGAGGATGTGCTCGAGTTGGGTCTTCTTCTGGTAGATCCTCTCCACTGACATCTTCTTCGAGCTCTCCTTCTTGATCGCCTCACTCTTCCCTGCATCTCCCCGGCCGTTCACCTCCTCTTTTTTGGCACCATTGTTCTTGTCAAAGAGGGTCTGTTGTTAGATACATCCATACATGCAACTTTGTTAAACTTGTCTGCGGCTATCAAATCAACTCCTGGGGCTGCCTTTAATTTAGGAATTATTTTACAGAAACAGAAGGTGACTCAATTTTATGGAGAATCATTTACATGGCCTGAATTCACTGCTGCTTTACAACCGTTCTGAGTAACGTACATACGATGTGCAATACGGACACTTTCTGTAAATCCTGTAAATGTGTCTGTATAATCTGCTTGTCTGTTATGAGTTTGTTAAACTCACTCCATAGACTGTGTAAGGACAGGGCTTTTATTGCTCTCTGAGATGATATTTCCTAGATGACACTGAATTAATTTGTAAAAAAAAAAATCCAATGACTTTCCGATGGAAAGACCTCAAATTATAGCTTTTTGATGATAGCCAGGACTGTAATCTAACTGTGAATCTAAGATTCATATTACAAATGTTTATATATATTATCTTCACAAACTCAGATAAACAAATAAATGAAACTAGTAAATCAGTAAATAATGTGTAACAAACCATTAGTTTATCAGCTCTCATAATTAACATGTGTCTCGCCATTGGCTGCTCTTTTGTTGTGGCTTTGAGTGGTTTTAACACAATGTCCAGGTTTAAGCTCAGCTCATCATCTTGGGCTTCTGGCTGTAATAAAGCCATGGTCTGTGTCCATAAACATCACATGTGTAAATCTGACTCTAACAAAGTCGAAAAAGTTTAAAAGTTTAAATCCGTGGACAGACTCGTTCACATCTGACGAGAATAAAAATAAAAAGCTTCACTAAAAATCACCATCAAACACAGAATGATGATCATTATGAGCAGTATTTAAAACAGACGTTATGTAAATTAATATAGTGTGTACTGAATAGATAATAAAGAGATGCAGAGTCTGTGAGCTCATTCATGTTGATCTGAGAACCTTGCAGCTAAAAGGCTAAAGCACATTTATGCGTACACAAAACGGTTATAACATTTAATTTGCGGTGTCTTTGTGTAATAATACATTAATTACAACATAAGTAATCATTTACAACTTACCACCCAGGTTAAGCCCCCGCTTCCCGCTGCACCGTTAGACATTTTCTATTGTGTGAGCCCAGAAAAACGATCAAGAACTGTCCATATGTGATCTACAAACGCTTCAAACGCCGGGCACCATCTAGTGTCTGTTTCTTCTGTTTATTTACTGCTGCAATGGAGATAAATTACAGTGGGCTCGTCTCATGGAGAAAGTGTGTCCGCTTCTACGTGACTGTTCCTCGGCTATTGTTAAAATCGACCACCGGCGCCTACTCGAGGCCTAGAGCTTTAACTAAGAGTTGTAACTAGAACCTAATTATTCAAATATATTAAAAGGTGCGTAATTACATTCTAATAAATACTAAATAACGTAATAAATTATTGAAGCATAGAAACTTTTTTTTCTTGTGCTAGGTTGGAATATCACCACATAAAAAGGATATTTTATTCAATAATAAAACAGCCACGGCTTCCGTCCGGCTACACCAACCTCATGGTGACACGCCCCCACAGCTCTACCCGACCAATCAGATGCCAGAGAATTTGAGGCGCCGGCATTTCAACCAATAGCACGATGCAGCGTCACGCAATTAAAAATTCGGTAGAAAATACTTACACGGTTGCCACAATTTTCACTTTCGGTCTGTACAAATATGAATTTAAAATGTAAACCACAAATGTCGCCCTAACATTAATTATGTCCCATTGAATAGCTCTATTTAAACCAGTTACCTTCTATAAAAATGCCGAAGTGATTCTCAAATACTTCTTAATTCAATACAGACTATTAAAACTGGATTTAAATTTATCTACTGCTAAATTGAATAGTCCTATTTGTTTTGAAATAAATAAATAGTACCAAAAAACATTCTACTGTTATCACTTACATTGTTAAAACTCTCCTAAAGTTAGTTAAAACCGATTTGGGTCAAATTTATCAAACACTGTCAGAGGAAATGTTCTCATTTAAGATAAAGTCACAGAAAATGGAAATGTTATTAAGTGCTTTAAACCACCTTTTATTTGATATCAATTGCTTTCCTGTTGACTGTCCCTTAAAATGTTTACAAAACAATCTACCTCTCAAGCTTTCTGTTGATTTTCAGTTTAAAACGTTAACATAATTAATTAGAAAAAAAAATATTTGCATGCCATTAGTTACAGATACTGCTTTAAGCTTCAGATAACAATTTTAAAAGAGCTCTTTTAAAATTCGGTCATATCGGATTATTCTGAACATGTCTCTCTCAGGGTCTATAGACAGTTACTGCCTGGCCATCAGTCCTGTAAGCATTTAGAGAAAAGCATTTGCATAAATATTTATATTTCTTTTTACACTGGTATGCACTTAATGTACCTAAAGTGATATCAAAATGTGCTTAAACATTTGTGATAAAGTCTAATTGTACTATGTAGAAGCAGACATGAATGAACAAAGAAATAACATTGAACACACTGAAAGTTCTAGAAGAATTATATAAAATTATTCTCAGGTTTCTACTGTACTAATAGTACAGTCAGTCAGAATGTTTTTCACTGTAAATGTAGTCACATCACAGTCTCCAGCTAACATAAGTGACTAGGTTGTAAATAATTGCCAATGTCATCATAGTCACTGTCATGTAGAGAAAAGCCGAAAGGCCTGGGAGAAGTTAGGAAGGCTCAGTACACGGGAGTGATTTTCAAAATGCCAGTTGTGATTTATTTTAGAAGCTGCATTTTCAAGAAGCAGTCCATGTGGTGCACAAAAATAAACAAGGAAAAAAAAAAAAAAAAAAAAAAACACAATGCAACACACTGGTGCTAAAAAAAAATCAAAAACAAAATGCTGTGAGCAGCAAAAATTGGCACTAAACAATGCTTAGTGGAACATCCACATAATAATCAGCATGTCTCACCTCAGACAAGTTCTTACATTGGCACAGAATTCACAGGATGCAGCCCCCCATTACTCTGATCAGACCATTGTTTAAATACACAAATTTCCCGCCCAAACACTGGTGGATCAAACCATAATCACGGGGAGGAACCTTTCTCAAAAACACACAATACAGACTTTCACAGCAAAGCATTAGTAGCTACATAACTAATATACATTCTCATAAACTCATTTTTTACATGAAGTAACCATAATACAAACATACATAACATGCATAACAAACACTCAAACATTAACACTTCATAGCACTCATGTCTCCCTCCATTTTGTAAAATGGTAGGTTCCGGATATGCGCACTACCAGAACCCACCTCCAAACACTGGATTAGACATGCAAGATCGAACATGTGCTGTAAAATGTAAACTTACAAAATAAATAAATAATTCAAACAAACAATGACTCTTGTATCCTTCATAACCTTAACACTTAAAATTTAGGTTGGCACTCTAGTGATGATGTCATTGACCTGGACCATCATCACAGTCACTTTCCGAAGAGACTCATTATCATAAATGACCGACGAGTACAACAAGGAGTCCTCTCCACTGCCGCCCCCTTTATCTAGTTCTGACAATGAAAGATAAACCAAAGAAAAAGGAATAGAAATAACATATTCTGTGCAATAAACTTGAAACCACCAAAAAGAGCTTTGTATATTGCAAGCAGCAAACTGAGTGGACCACTGTCCAACATCTCAACTAACCATTAATGCGTCAGTTTGGCTTGTAAATGTATATAAATGTGTATTGCTGGTAACTGAAGGGTGGATCTGTGGTGTGGCCCAGGACTGACTTTCTGTATTCCTGCTTCAGTAAATCTTCATTATCAGAGTCAAATTGAGAAAACCGTTACAAGCATATCTACAGTTCTCAGAAACACAACAGGTCACTATTTCTCCAACATCATTTGCCAGCTTTGCTCTTAAGCCAACTAAGCTTTACAAAAATATTAAAAATGTGTTTGTTTAGATTTTTGCTGTAATTTTTGACTTGAAACAGTAAGTGATCTATCTATCTATCTATCTATCTATCTATCTATCTATCTGATAGATATCTGATCTAACTGTTTTTCTGTCTATAACTATATATAACACAGATATAACACAAATTTCGCAAAAAAAATTATTAGATCAATTTAATATATACTGTATATTTCTTTCCTATTCAGCCTTGGTGTGACATTTCTGTAACCACTTTTTATAAAGCTTTTATAACCACTTCAAAATTCAGTTCAGTTCAGTTTTTATATATTGTATATTTATAATTATTTATTATTATTATTATTATTATTATTGTTATTAAAAAAAAAAAAAAAGATACTTTGAAGAATGTTGGTAACCAAACAGTTTTGAGCTATTCCTCAAAATATCTTATTTCATGTCCCTCAGATGAAAGTCAATATTTAACAGCACCCTTGTTATACATGTTACATGTACTGTATGGTAAAGTTACCTATGCATAGTTACAAGCAACTAACCCTACACCCAACCATAATCCCATGATAATTTCCCTATGGTAAGGTTAGGGACAGGTTTAGTGGTACGGGTTTGTTAGAGGGTTAACATTATATAATGTACAGTATAGTGTATATAGTGTATAATAATTTAATTATTCTGTTTAATGACATACTGACAAGTAGTATACTAATGTGAGTGTTGAGGCAATAAACATTTTTTGCACCAAAATTACAATCTGTAATGTCTTTTGCAAGCATTTAGCCAAACTTAGTGTGAAAAGGTGAGTGAAGTGAAGTGAAAAGTATGATGACCCATACTCAGAATTCATGCTCTACGTTTAACCCATCCAAAGTGCACAAACACAGCAGTGAACACACACACACAGCAGTGAACACACACTGTGAACACACACCCAGAGCAGTCGGCAGCCATTTATGCTGCAGCGCCCGGGGAGCAGTTGGGGGTTCAGTGCCTTGCTCAAGTCATGGTATTGCAGGCCCAAGGCTCAAACCGCCAATCTTAGGGTTAGGAGTCAAACTCTTTAACCACTAGGCCACAACTTCCCACCCTTTAACCAGCCACCCTTTACACAAATCTTGTTACATTGGCTAAAAGTCCAATGCTTATAAAGATACTAAATGATTAGTAATCACTTACAAACATTTACAAATGATGAATAGATTTAAATTTCAACTTTTTAAACAAATGATTAATAAAATGATTACTAGAGATGTGTTGAATTGGGTAAAATCAGGTCTTTTGGGATTTTTTTTTGCTGTTGAGATGACTGCTCATAAAGGTATTAATGATTAGTAAACATTTGTAAACATTTGCAAATGATGAATAGTTTCCACTTTTGATTGGGTACTGCAAAAACATGACCAAATAATTAGTATAAAGACCCAAAAATGAAGATCATATGAACTGAAAGTTTACAGACATATGAGAGCATTTCAATTTACATTAAATAATCATATGTTAATCATTAGGTAATGTTTAGTACGTTCATTAGTAAACATTAACAAGAACATTATCTCATATTTCTACCTATGTCAATATATTATTTATTAATATATTATAACTTATTAACTGAAAGTTATATATTAAATGAAAGTTACTATAAAGTGTTACCGTTAAAACAATTTGCTTTTGAAAATAATTTCCCCCAACGCTGCTAGCAATTTCATCTCTGTACCTAATTTCTGTGTGGTTAAACTGACGTAATAACAGCTGACCCCACGTTACATCCATCCCTGGTCTCTCCTGCTTTCTCAGTGTTGTCCATAACACTTAATGATGACTAATGTTGAGAAGTGGATAAAGGAAAAGCCGTTTCCGGACTGATGTCATGTTGCTCATAGTCTGTGTCATACGATCCACTCTTAACGCTCCTCTGCGCTCAGATACCCTGAGGAGATACAGGAACTCAAGGAACAGAGGAACAGAAAACAAATGTCATCCACATAACATCCACAAATACACACTGACCCTCAGCATTACTGCTGTTGTTTGTGACCATGACGAGATGCAAACCATGTCTGTAGTTACTTTCCTTCGCCTGAGGTCTGCAGGTTCATCTCTCTAACAGCTAACAGCGAAGGGGGAAACACACAATTGTCTCAGTTGTAAATCTCAATGGTCCTTCAATTGTCTTATGTAAAATGTAATTAATTATTTCTTATTTATTTCATTTACCATTGATTATGGACATGCTCTTGACAGGTTTTTTGAGATTCATCAGAATAAAGGTCTTGATGTAGCTAATAAGATGCTCCACAATATTTTCTGCCAACATTTAATTAAAACAGTTGTGCTTGGGATGGTGTCGGGCTGTTGGTTTGCACCCACCTTTCTTCTTTTTATCATGAGGACACAAGAGGATATTTGTGATAACTGCAATCAAAAGAAAGAATCCCAGAACGAAACACTTCAGTAGCTCTGGAGACGGGAAGAATCCACCGTCCACAGATTCAGCATCACCTTTGGTTACTGGGGCTGAGGTTGGTTCTGGACTGGTGTGAATAGGCAGACCAAGAGAATCTGGAAAATTAAAAAAATGTTAATTTTAATTGTGTTTTCCCTCTGTCTCCATCTCCTTGTTCTTCGTTTCTTCACAGAAGGCAACCGTGACAGTTGTAAACAGTGAAGCTCAATGAAATATATTTTTGAAATAGAAAATACTGCATATATTTAGTTTCAACCCTCATTTACTAAAATATATTTCCAAATGTATTTCAGGGGCATTTTCCAATCTTATGGTAAAGTACATTTAGGCTAAATGCAAATTATATATATATTTTTACATTGTAAAGTATGTTTTCGCTGATTTTATTATTATTATTATTATTATTATTATTATTTATTATATTTAATGTGTTTATAGACTAGATTGGTCATGATGGCGCGCCCACACGCTGCAGCTTCTCTCTGTCCCGACAGAGTGTTTTTGTGTTTTTTGTCTTGTGAGTAGGGCTGTGCAAAAAATCGAATGCGATTTTCATGCACATCTCATCAGTAAAGACGCTCCTGTAATTAGAAGTATATCTCCAGCACGTGCGTTCAGATCAGGGTTGCCAGGTTTTTACAACAAATCCTGCCCAGTTGCTTCTCAAAACTAGTCCAAAACTAGACCAATCGCGCTTAGAGGTGGTTCCACGATAAAAATTGCTTCCCGGGGTTAAAATATAATTTTTTTTAGCAGGGTTGCCTTGGTAAAAATTCGCATTTTAGGGGCTAAATATCACGTTATTTGTATTGGGGTTGCTTCGACCTGCGGACATGAAAAACAACCTCAGACTTGGCAACACTGGTTGGCATTTACTACACCGAGCCGTAATTCACTGATAATCTACACAAAATCGATGTTAAAATCGCAGGCGATTCTTTGTCGATTTTGAAAGCGATTTTGTGTTAGTTGTCGGTAGACTACGGCTCTGTGTAGTGACTGCCACTCCACCTGAACCAGTGTTGCCAAGTCTGCGATTGTTTTTCATATCCGCGGTTTGAAGCAACCCCAATACCAATAAAATGATATTTAGCCCCTAAAATGCGAATTTTACCAAGGCAACCCTTCCAAAAAATGTATATTTTAACCCCGGGAAGCAATTTTCATTGGGGAACCTCCTGGAAATGCTAACCTGGAAATAGGCTAACGGCTAACCCACACAAGCCATCTATCCCCACCATCGTACTGGCTAACGTACGCTCATTGGACAATAAACTGGACTACATTCGATTATTACATTCAACTCAGAGGACTGTAAGAGACTGTTGTGTTTTTGTGTTCACGGAAACATGGCTCAGCAACAGCGTTCCAGACGGCGCTATTGAGCTCGACCAGCTGACGTGCTATCGAGCGGACAGAGCTCTCGTCGAGGGAGGAAAAACCCACTTTGTGTTTACATCAGTGATGCGTGGTGCTGCGATGCTGTTGTGATCTGCAAACACTGCTCACCCCTGGTGGAGTTTATGATTATTAAGTGCCGGCCGTTCTATCTGCCAAGGGAATATACTGCCATACTGCTCATTTCGGTTTACATTCCCCCGAACAACATCAACATCAACAGGAACGACGCACTAAATGAACTGTACCAGCACATCAGTGAGCAGCAGACAGCACACCCTGATGCTTTTCTCATCATAGCTGGGGATTTCAACCATGCTGACTTAAAGAGTGTGTTTCCAAAAATACACCAACACATTAACTTTCCAACACGAGGTTTGGACTTTGTTTACACCACACAGAGAGGAGCTTTCAAAGCCCTCCCCCACCTTGGAGCCTCAGACCACATCACTGACATGCTAATGCCTGCATACAGACCACTCATTAAAGTCAAAAACAGATTTAAATGTGGCCAGAAGGATCATCAGAGGTTCTTCAAGACTGCTTCGACACAACTGACTGACAACAGACCATTACGGACTACAAGCCCCCACCACCCCACCCCACCTGGGACAGCAACATCTCTCTACTGAATGAGCTGAACACCTTCTTCGCTTGCTTTGAGCAACAAAAAAGCACCAGTGCACAGAAGACTCCACCTCCTCCCGGTGACCAGGTGATGACGCTGAGCCCAGACAGCGTGAGGAGATCCTTCAGGAGGATCAATGCATGCAAAGCTTCGGGTCCTGACAACATCCCTGGGCGTGTACTGAGAGACTATGCAGCAGAACTCACTGATGTCTTCACAGACATTTTCAACATCTCCCTTAGTCAGGCTATTGTTCCCACTTGTTTCAAAACTACCACCATCATTCCAGTCCCTAAGAAGCTGTCTCCATCCTGCTTCAATGAATACCGTCCTGTTGCACTTACTCACATCCTCATGAAGTGCTTTGAACGGCTAGTCATGCACCACATCAAGTCTGCCCTCACCCCCTCCCTGGACCCCTTCCAGTTTGCATATCGGTCCAATCTTCAGTCTGCTGCCATCAGGGAGGAGACTGCGGAGTCTCCAGGCCAGGACCAGCAGACTGAAGGACAGCTTCATCCACCAGATTGTCAGGAAGCTGAACTCGCTCCCAAACTTGGCCCCCGCTCCCTTTTCTGCCCCAGGCACCACTGAACTATGAACCCCCCCCCCCCCCCCCCCAGATCCCACATCCCCAGGTCTTTCCTCCCCACACCCCCACCCCCTCCCCACTAATATACAATGGCATGCACCAGTCACTTTGAGCAGCATTGGTCTGCTCACTATCCCATTCACCATGGGACTGACGTCACTCTACTACCTCATCAGTCAGTTAAATAAAATAACTGCTCTTGTGCCCTTTGTCAATTTATCAGACTGAATAAGCTTCTTTTTTGCACTTTTTTTGTTCACTTCACTGCACATCTGCACTCTTCCATGTGCCTTGCACAGTTTTATTTAACTTTATTTTTATATTTTTATTATGTCTTTTTTACATTCCCTTATTGTATAGGTTGTTTCTTATATTTTATATTTGATCAAAATTTTTAGACTCTACTGTTAATGTTATCTGTATGCACCGGGGGTCTAAGAGTAACGCAATTTCGATTCTCTGTATGTATGTACTGTACATGTGGAAGAATTGACAATAAAGCAGACTGGACTTGACTTGACAAATTAGGTTTTTCTTCAAATGTGACATGAATGTATTTTCTCGAATTGAAATATATAGCACAAAATATGTGTTAAAAAAAAATTATCGATTTTAAAAAATATACTGAAATGGTCCAAAAATATATTGGTATAAATTATCTTTATGCAAATATAATTTGAAGCATATTTTATGAACAAATTAAAGTTTGGGCCATTTTTGTAAATAATAATAAACAAAAACAATATATTACAAAATGCATTATATTTAGATTTTTGTTCTGTGGGGTCCTGTAGATTTCCCCTGTAAGTCCTTTACTATAAAAAAGGCATTTTTGTGTTTTTCACAACTTGAAGCTCACACAGAAATGATCTGGCATCATGTCACAGATGCTGTCAACAGAACTTGTATTGAACCCAGAACATTTATTTAAATAAATATACTGTCACATATGCCTGACATATGCCTGGACATGTGTTTTACGCGCACCCCTGCCCGGAGAAACCCAAGGTCTGACCACGGGGGGAAGGTTTGGCAACAGGTCAGTTAACTTGGACCCAGTGAGTGCCACGCCCACCTCGGAACTCAGCCAAAAATCCAGTGCTGAGGTGGTCTCATATGCAGCAGCCCCAGTGGTGTAACTGCCGCTGCAGCCTCTGAAATTGTTTCAGTGGAACTGCTGTAAATGGTAAATGGTAAATGGACTGCATTTATATAGCGCTTTCAACAAACCACATGGCCATCCAAAGTGCTTTACAAGTTGCCTCACATTCACCCATTCACACACTCATTCATACACCGACTGCGGTGTCAGCCATTCAAGGCACCATCCAGCTCGTCGGGAGCAGCTGGGGTTAGGCAGCAAAACTCCAGCAACTCATAGCCTCATACAAATGTGCAATACCCTTATATTTATTTGTTACCCCTCCATCTTAGTACATCCCTGCATCTTACTCAATCATATTCCATTATCATTTATAGCACAATTTTTTATACACTTCTTTATTTATTTATTTAAAAAAAAAATTTGTCTGTGTGTTGTTGTCTCTGTGTACTGGAAGCTTATGTCACTAAAACAAATTCCTTGTATGCTCTTTCTGATTCTGATTTATTGATGCTCTCAAACTGCCCGGTGCAGCTGCCCGACGGGGCAGAATGTCGAGTCGTCTAAGTCTGCTCTTGTGCAGCCAAGAACTGCTGGGCCATGTTCTCTATTGTGTCATCGAAAAGGCCAGTCTGGGAAAAAGGGACCTTGAGTAACCAAACTTTGTTATTGTTCCTCATGTTGATCAGACACAACCAGAGATGGTGCTCCTGGACCACAAAGGTGGACATCGCACGACCCAGAGAACTTGCCATCACCTTTGTCACTCAGTGTGCAAGATCAGTTGTGGTTCAGAGCTATTTTAGAACTTCCGGCTCGTGACCATCCCCATGTGGGTCCATGAGTGCTTTAGCCTGAAGAACCTGCAGTAACGCCATAGCATGTAAGGCATAGGCAGCTTCTCCACAGGCCATATAAGCATCGCTGGACAGAAAAGACTAGTACCTACAGACTAGGGAGGGGAGGCACGGTTCGCCCTGCCGGGTGGAGGTGGTATTAGGACACAAATGCATTGCAACTGACTGATCCACTGGGAGGACTCCGCGTATACCCCCTAGCTGCACCACCGTTAAGAGTGGTGAGGGAGGAGCAGGTTGGTTTCCGTCAGAAAAGGTGCCCTCCACAACCTGGTAAGCCCCTCATGCACCTCCGAGAATAATGGCATCAGGGTGGTGCGCAGAGAACCAGCACATCATGATGAACTAATCGTCCAACCTTGAGGGCTCAGGACATGGTGGATGTGTCCACTTGAGCCCTAAAAATTAAAATTAAATTAAATGTATGCATTTAGCAGACGCTTTTATCCAAAGCGACTTACAGTGCATTCAGGCTATAAATTTTTACCTATCATGTATTATTATTATGTATTCCTATTAGCCCTACCCTCATGGCGGCCCGGGAAAGCATAGCCATTGTTTCCAGATCCGATTCAAGCATTGCTACAGTCCCAGAGGCAGCAGCGCAGCAGAATCTACTCTCCAGAAAGCTACGGCTCACCCTCCAATGCAACGACCGACATTCAGTAGTCAGGAGGAGTGCCAAAGGATACTACTGGTACGTTCCTTGTAGACCCAGCACGTTCCATTGGCAGCTCAAATGGTTGCTGAGTGCAATCTAAGCGATGGTCCCTCGAGGGTTGGTTCCCTGCAGGGTTTGCCATCACTGTTACCCTTAGACCACCTGTGCTGCTGCCTGAAGTAGCCCCTGCCTGACTGCCACCATGATGAGCACTAGATCAAGTGAGAGGCAAAGGAGCTCGGCGCCTTTGAGGTAACAGAGCTTGGCCCATGACTCCGAAATGATCATCTTCCTGCAATGAGAATATGACTCATCCAAAAATGCCACCTCAGCGTGCTAAACACACATACACACACCCTAAACCCAGCAGATGTAGCAAAAAATGCAACTTAAAACAGTTAAAACCAGCTGATTTAGCAAAAAAACAAAACAAAAAAAAACTGTTTAAAACCAGCTGACAGTTGGAGTTTCAATAGTTTTGGCTCATCTGAACATTCTGTCAATGTAAGTCTGGGATTTTTCTGTTTTTTAATCTTTATTTTTATGAAAAGCGTAAGTAAAAGATATAGCAACCCGAGTCAGGACAATCTGAAGGTCTAATCTGAGTTTGGTGGATGTAGCTTAAAAAAGAGGAGTAGCAATCAGAAATTAAAAACTAATTAAACAATATCATTAAGAGACATTAATGACATTTCTGGTTAAATAAATGCAGCCTTTGTGAACAGTTTTCTTTCAATGATAGATAGATAGATAGATAGATAGATAGATAGATAGATAGATAGATAGATAGATAGATAGATACCTTGCAATAGTTTGTATGATGGTTATGATCTTTAAGGTTTTCATCCTTCATGAGGTGGATGAAGGCTGTGTTCAGTACTGCCTTGTTTCACTCTCTGAAAAACAGATAGGAAGTGAAACTTTTTGTTGTCTTCGTTTCGATATTGTCTTTTCTTATTCTTCTTCTGAAAGCACGCATTCCATAAAAAAGTTATTATTATTAGTAGTAGTAGTAGTATTTCAAGTGTGCTATAAGTATACTTATTTTATACATGTGTATGTCCTCAGGACAACAATAATTTTCATAATCCTCCGCACAAGTTTCAGTCATAATTGATAACTTAATAGCTTGTTAGCTTTTTTACTGGCCTGGATGCGAGAGCGTATAAAAATGTAACTTAGAAAATAAAACTCAAGTATGAAATGTCGAGTACTTCAGTGCTCGCGTTCACGTGCCTCAGAGTCACACAAGTGTGTTTACATTCTCATCACGCGCACGTGGCAGCACACGCGCTCTCTCCCATTGGCCAGTTCGTGTTTGAGCTCCAAACAACCAGGAAATGCACGCTACAAATTGTAAAGGAAAGCTTAATATGAATTAACGTAAGCAAAATGTAGGTTTAAAGTACGTTCAAAGAATAATAAATGCACATTGTCTTCATTTTTCTCCGTCCGAGAGATGAAAAACAGCAGCTAGAAATCAAAGTCTAAACGTTTCTTTCAAATGGATATGTTTCAAATACTCATACTAAATATTCATATATATTTAATTACAGCTAAGCATGCGCAAATAAGTGTCTTGTTCTTCCGACAAACGACCTAAAATAACAAAAGTAATCAAACAGGAAAACCAGAGCACATAAGTGCGCGGGGATCACACGCGCATGCGCGCCCACAAGCCGCTCAACATCTACTTGGCGCCGGCGCGAGAGTCACAATCAACTTGCCCTGGTAAGAAGTGCAATGTCATTTTTACGCATTTGTTATTTTTATTCAATGCATTTATAGAATGCGTTTATTTTGTGGTTGTGCATCAGCTGTCGAATGCACGACAACGTACTTGTATTTTATTTCTATAATTGTATTTAGAATTGCACTTCATCTTTGTTCAGTTCTAGCATTATTAATTATACCACCTGATTGTTTTAACTTATTGTTAGCTTTGCAAGGTATTTAGCTAAATTACGTCTCGTACTGTGCATGAACATCTTGTTTGTTGCATACATACAAGTTACCAATGGGCAATGCTAACAAGCTAAAGTTGTGGAGGACAGGGAAATAACCTCGAATAACATGATTCGGGCGTCCAGTATAGCCAGGGAGTAATTTGGCGCGCGACAGTATTGATAAGTTCAAATTCATATCCAACTGCGATTAAATTTGTATGGTTATCATTAAATTGACTATATTCGACCTGAGCTCAATGCAAGACATTTTTATTGTCAAACTCTATTTGCGGTTTAATAATGCCGCTAAAATACTGTAATATTTGCATGTTAGGCCAACTGCTGCTGAAGAAGGCAAAACTCACAAGAACTTACATCTTCCTTGCATACGGAAGGTCATGGCCAGAAGAAGGTAAGAACAGTGTTATTACTGTGATTTCAGTGTAATTAAAGTTATGTTTCATGAAGACTTCGATTGCCTTTTATTGGTTTTATACTGATATTATAATATTTCCTATATCCAATAAATGAACCTGACCTTCACATAAACCATTCATATCAATTTTACCTTATCATTACGATATTATTGCGTATGTTCATAAAGCTATTATTACCATTTGCTTCATACCAAAATACTAGTAATTACTAATTTCAGGGGTTTCCAACTGTTGTAACATTTAATAGCATAACCTGAGCAACTTTCTTCTCTCCCTGTATCGATTAGTGTATGCCAGCAAGCAAGATCTGTCAATGGAAACACACGCAAGATAGCAAGAGTAAAGAAAGAGGTATGCACAGTATGTTTACTTTCTATTTGTTCAGTGTGTGCGGTACTGTTTATGCATGTACATATGTCAGTTGTAATGTATGTTTTTTTTGTTTTGTTTTGCAGTGCATCAAGAGGAGAAAATCAATAAAAAAGTTGAATGACTCTCAGGTATTTCATATAATTAAAGTACACAGGTGCATAGGTGTAGAAAGGGAAGTGTGCATTAGAAGTGTGACTAGGACGCAGGTTAGCATGATTGTCTCCTGCGTGTTGTGTAAGAGTGTTTCCGTTGAGAGACAGCAGTCCAAATTAATCTGAACTCTCTTAAATTAATGTGATAGAGTTTGCCACTTAAGCACAAATGAACAGGTAAGAAAGAGACCATGTATCATCTTTACATGTTATCATCTATGTAAATGTGTTGTGTGTTCAGAAATTACGGCAGCAGAATGATCTGAACGGCGTGATTGAAGTTGTATCCGCCTCGTCTGATCAAGCTCCAGATGCACAGCCATCTCCACTCCCAACACTCAGGTGTGTTTCTGTAGTGAAATTACATTAAGACCACCACATTATCTGACATTCATTACAGAACGACAAACTGACAGAAAGGCAGTGTTCAAGCGAAGTGCAATGGCATCTTACACACAGAAGCCATCATCACATCTGATTTAAAGTGAATGTGCCACTAAAAATGTGTGACGCAAAGGCTTGTGCCTCCTCGAGTAGTGACTGACACATGAGGAGTCAGCAGCTATACTGATGTAATTGAGACACAGTGCCATAACTGTAGCATAAAACTGTAAAGCTTTATTTATGCATAATGCTGCATGCATGTCTGTACTGTAGGTGCCAGTCTAATTTGGTTTATAAGTAGCTTACAGCCCAAAGTATAAGTTAGTTGACCTGACAAGATAAACGAAACAAATGGCATCTGTGCGTTAGATGCCATGTCAGTCCAGCAGCAGTTACTAACATTAAGTGGCAAGAATAACCTTCATCTCGATGCTACTGAACTTCAGGTTGATGTACAGTTGTATATTTTTCGGTATCCTGTTTTTTTTACTGATATATTGTCTGAAGTCTGTATTTCTGTTCTGTTTTGTTTCGGGGAAGTTGGGGCATCTCAGAGGACGTCTGGATGAAAATGCTGAGTAAAGAGATAAAGTACAAACACAGCAAGAGCAGTTTAGACAGACACCCATCACTGCAGCCCAAAATGAGAGCCATGCTCCTCGACTGGCTCATGGAGGTACTGTCACACTGGTTTTATTGGTTTAGAGACCAGCAGATGTCCACCAGAAGCAATCTCTATGAATTATTTGAAGCTAAATTCAGCCCTTCAATAATGTAACAAAATAAAATTAATTCAAATATTTATCTGACTGCAACATAATCTGACACCGTTAAAGCTGTTATTTATTTAACCTCTGTTTTCATTTCAAAGAGAACTGATTGGAAAATGTTAGATTCAATGTAGGATCTCCCAGATCAAGTTAATTTCATGTGTGCCTGTGAAGCAAATCACACACTCGCAAAAGACTTCCCAGACAGAAACATCCTGAGCTCGAATTATTCTAGCAGCCATATTCAAGTTTATTGTCTGAATGTTCTGCAATGCAACTAAAATATTAATGATTAGGTTTTTAATGTCTAAAAACCTAGTCAGCAGCTGGTTGTAGAAATATCTCTCAGCTCTTCATCTTTCTCTCTCTGTAGGTGTGTGAAGCATACACACTTCACAGACAGACCTTCTACCTGGCGCAGGACTTCTTTGACAGGTACATGTCGTCCCAAAGTGACGTGCAGAAGGACCAGCTGCAGCTCATAGGGATCACTGCTCTGTTCATCTCCTCCAAAATAGAGGTATACAAGTGCTTAATAACTGTCTGCGCAATATAATCTATAAACATCACATTAGACTAGTAATTGTATTACATCTGGTCAAGATCAAATTATTCATAACACATAAGAGGTCTGGCATCAGTGCAAAAACAGCTTCACATTAAACACTAGAGAACATTTTATTACATTATAATTCTAATTAGGTAAGCTGTGCTCAAAGCTCAGTTTATTTCAATATTAATCAGGGGTGGTTTTTTTTTAGTTTTTTATTTATATGGGCTTCCATATATTCAACCTGAGAAGTATTTCCTGTGTAATTTGCCTTAACAAACTGCAAAATGATTTTCAAATACATTTATTTCATTATTGCTTTCCAGCAGCACTGAGCCAGCTAGTTTCTCTGTAGCATATCAGCCAGTGTCCAAAATGAACTGTGGGTAAGCACCAAACTGAGTAAAAATCAGCGCTGGAGAGTTTATGAAATGCTGTTACATGGCCAGTTAGTTTTGTGAATTCTAACAATGCATGGATTTGAGAATATGATGTGGCTTAGTACAGTAGTCAGATTGCAAAGACTTCAGTTTATATATATATATATATATATATATGTAGTTTGACCCTCGATGTGTTACACACATGCAGCTCATGATCCAGTGCTTTCAGTGTCTCAGAGCATTAGATTCACATTAAATGCTGTTCCACACAAACTCATAGTTTGGGTCGCAGTGCATTTGAAAGCACAACATACCACTTCCAAATTTATAATTAGAAATCGGTTTTCAACAGAAGAGGGGCTTTGAGTTGTCCCTGCAGTTTTCCATTAAAATAAAAACTGTTTATTGATTTAAATTTTTATAATTTAAAAGAATTCAAATATTTTATAATTTAATATAACAGAATTTTATATTTTGGCCTGTGACAACTGAAGTGGAGAGTTTTTTTTGTTTTTATTTTTTTTTACTGAAAACATTGCATTTACTTGTTTTTGTTCACATGCTTGCATTTATGCACTTGTTAAGTTGTGATCTTAACCCACAGTCCACTCTAAACTCAAGCAGCATGCTGTGTCAAATATAAATTCATCTAATTTTGAGCTACTGTCTGCATAGGAGAGGGATCACTGCAAATCACTGCATGTTCCTTGTTCTTATAGGAAATATATCCTCCAAAAATCACTGAGCTGGCTTACGTGTCTGACGGAGCCTGTCTGGAGGAGGAGATCCTGCAGATGGAGCTCATCATGTTGAAGGTGTGGACAGATAAACCTTTTTGGTTCTGCTGTGGTGACTCCTAACTGTGTCCTTTCATGTGAGGATGCAAAAATCATTAGAGAAATTCATAAATCAGTTGTATCAATAAATCCTCAAAACATGGATGAATAGATATAAACAAACAGAACGTACAATGTTGACAATTTAGCAGGTCATACACTATACAAAGAAATAATACAATACAATATACAGAAATCAATAAAACTGGTCTTCAGTTATTTTTCATTTGTTGGACCAAATTTTGGCAAATCTAATTCACGTTTTGTTATTTTTTTTAATTGATTTGTTTTTCAAATGATTATTTTCTGGACCAAATGAGCCCCTTCTTTTAAATGGGACCTATTATGCAAAATCCACTTTTACAAGGTGTTTGGACAGAGATATGTGTTGGAATTGTGTGTACACGGCCATCTTAAAATCACAAAAATCCATCCCGGCTCAAAAAACAAGTGGTTTGGATCCAGTCCGCGTCATATTTCGGTAGCCCCACCCACCGCTATTGACTGACAGGCAGTCTCTCATATTTGCCACATGAGCACCAGTACGAGAAGAAATATTCGAAAATACATACCTGCATACTTGCATGTCGCTTCTCCTCTCTGTTTATTATCACAGACGTCAAGGCTCCGCCCCCTTCTGGAGTCGGGCGGAAAGTTGCAGCTCATTTTCATGTAAAGGGAACACACCCCTGAAACAGCACTTATTAGACCCAACCCAACACGTTATAATAAACGACCTGTATGGTATTTTGAGCTGAAACCTCACAGGCACATTCAGGAGAGCCATACGATTAATATTACATCTTGTAAAAAGGGGCATAATAGGTGACCTTTAATGGTTTTATTGAAAGATCTTGAAGACTCAAGGTAGTAAAGTTGAAAAACGGGGAACATGAAAACATCGAATAAAACTTTTTTTTATGAGGAATATTTATTTTAGTGTGGATAAGTGTGTTATTTTATGTATTCAACAGGTGTTAAACTGGGAACTTTGTCCGGAGACTGTGGTCTCGTGGATGAAGCTCTACATTCAGATGGCTTCACTGACCGACGTCACCGATCTGTTAGTGCCTCAGTTTCCTCTGGAAACCTACATACAGATCACACAGGTACACACATGCTTTCCCCAAACCATCATACACGAGTAAATGATCTCATAGAAAATGTCTTGACAGCTACTGTGAAAATGTTCATGATTTTGTGTTTGTTTGTTTTAGCTCTTGGATTTGTGCATCCTTGATATCAGCTCTTTAGACTTTAAATATGGCGTCTTAGCAGCAGCCGCTTTATGCCACTTCATGTCAGCTGATGTTGTCCAAAAAGTATCGGGTAAGATATTCATTTGCAAGGACTGCTGCTATATTATAGTAATATATATTAACATTTTTCTTTAGCTGTTAGCTAGTGCAGGTTTTGTGATCCAGTCAGCATTGGGTCCACTCCACATGAATAAAATTTGATTCATAAATAAAATGAGGTCTGTGGAAAACATAGCTTGGTGATACTTGTGCCATAAACTGCACAAACATACTTGACTTAACACAAACATACATTTTTAAAAATAAATATAACTGCATCAAAATTTGCATTGTGCTTGTGAAGTTTATGTTGCAGAGCAGAGTGTGAAAAGTAGTAGTTCTCAACATGTTGAAGTGTCTCGACGTAGATCAGACGAAGTGTTTGTCCTCCACACAGGGCTGAAGTGGGAGGCCATTGAGACGTGTGTGAACTGGATGGCTCCTTTCGTGGAGACCATGATGCGTTATGAGAGCGCACAGCTGAAAGAATTTGGCCAAGTGCCGTCTGAGGACAGACACAACATTCAGACACACTTGGGACTACCTCTGCATGCTGGTGAGTCTTAATATTATATCAACTTTTTGGCAATGGGAGGGTTTCAGAAACCAAAACAGAAATTCCACCCTAGAAAGCACATTTTCAAAGGAGAATAACTGACTGTTAGCATGTTTCTTAAATATCTGCAAACACATTTTGGTATTTTTATGCTTTAGTAGAGTCAAAGACTTACATATAGCACCTTTAAATTATTGAGATCAGTGCCATCGATGGATGTTGACGTTCAGATGTGGTATGAGAGGAACCGAATCATCAGCATGTTGTGCTCATTTGGTTCTGCAGTGGCATTGTTTCTGCCAGGTGCATGCATTTAACCAAGTCATTGTTGTTCTTATTTACAGAAAGAGGCTCAGGAGAAACAGTCAGAAAGTCTGGAGCCCATCTTCCCACCAACACCACCAAGCAGCGCTGAGAAAAGCAGTTAACACTAGTGTTCACACAGCAGGACCACTCAGTGTGCCTTACTCAAGTGTACTGTGATGTATACCGTCACTCTAGTTCAGGTCATACGTTGTCAAATTGTAATATGTACTGTGTGCACAGGGCTTGAACTGCTAATATGTAACAAAATAGACTTTAAGAAACTGCACTTTTTTGTCTTCTGAAAAGGCAGCTTAGTGCTGACGTATGGTTCTTATGGACTTAGGGTAAATAAGAGCAGGCCTCAGGATTGCTAGTGTGGTATTTTTGTATTTTTTCAAATGATGACTTCTTAAAATGTGATTCATGAAAATATCAAATTTCTTGTCGGCAACTTTTTTTTATTATACAGCATAATTTAAGTATACATTTGTATATAGAATTGTAAGATGTTTAAAATATATAAACTAATTTCAACTCTACCAAAGGCATTACATTGTGCGTTTGATTATTCCTGATTGACATTTAATCGTAAAACACACACACACACACACAGACACCTCTGTGTACATTTGTACATTAAAAAAATAGGAGACAACATGAATTAGCATAGGAATATTTATTTGAAAAATGTTGTGATAATTTTTTTTCCCCAGGTAAAAAAACAAAACAAAAAAGTCTTTTGGAATGAAATTAAAAGTAGAGTTTAGCCAAGGCCTGTAGGAATTTCTTCTTCCTTTTTTGCGCTGCAAGCTGCAGGACTTCCTCTGGATTACTGGAGTTTAACTCAGTCTGTCCGATGGCCTTGATCTGTGTTCAAAGAGATTGACTTTATAAGCTTCACATCTATGGACTCAGCTAGTTTAGATTCTTTTGTGATGTTTAATTGTTCTATCTGAAAATCAAGCAACTTTTGTACAAATCTTGCTTTGAATCTGCACTGTAATTAAATATTGGTAGATATTGATAGATTGCATTTCTACACTATCTACAATAAATGTTTTAGAAACTGTATGTGGCATAATTGATTCTTGAATCAACAGATAAATGAATCAGGTTACCGCAACTTGTCTTTTGTCACCCTCTCCTCGTTTATGATGAATGTCTAAAGGCAAAAGTTATGGTTAAACAATGGATAGAAAACATCAGATGTGCTGAAAAACAGGGTTATTCAAATCTTGTGTTGGTCTGAGATTGAGTCTTCTTTATAAAAAGGATACACGTCAGATATTCCAGAATCGTCACATCCCAGATGTAGTCATAGAACGAATCCATAGAGTCATGACTGATGAGAAAGGGAGACAAATGCAATAAAGATCCTTTCTGAGAAGAAAGTTTCTGAACTATTTTGTATGATGCATTGCGAGTTCACCTGTTTTGCTCTTGTAGAGCTTTAAATGCAGTCATGTAGTCCACTTCCCTCAGAAACTGGCACAGAACAGCCACCTGTGAAGTGCACACAATGACAGCATGTATCAGCCAATGCAATCATCTGAAACGAGACTCGTGGCAGTACACCGATGCGGTTTGTTACCTGAGTGTGACAGTTCAACAGCGAGCAACACTTGATCATTCTCTTCAGAACCTGCAGAAACATTCAGCCTTGTGTCAGTCCGGACTATATCACAGTCACATCTCTACAGGGCACTTAACTACCAAACCAAAAGTAGAAATGAAAGTTTTCTTTATTCGTTCACAACAGTGTTGTGCAGATCTCCAGCACCTGGTCGGTGTAGACGTCAGGAGGAACCGGTTTAGTGAAGTAATCGGAGCACACCGTCCCTGCCTGCAGGTAATAGTGCATCGCTGCAGAATACTGGTTGGTCACTGAAAGAACAAAAATTAATATAATAAGAAAAAACTTAAATTGAAGAATGTTTTCTAAGTAACTCTGAATGTCAAATATTTCAATACAATACAAATTGTGAGAGAATTGATTGTCCTTTTCTTTTTTAAAATGCTTTCTCTGCATTTCTAACCTGTAAAAAAATCCACAAGTACTATATTATTAATTCTTTTAGCATTTGGCCTATTTAAAACAACTTTTTTCATGACATTTACAAAAAAAAAAAAAAACGGATGTTTATGCTTTGTTTAAAAAGATGACCCATCAATGCATCTCTATGAACTCCTCTCTTAAATACTATGCATCTGACAGACTTGGCCTAGAGTTTTAAATTGTTTAAATCTCAAAACATTAATTCAGTAACCTTTTTCCCCAAAGAATTATGAACATTCAACATTCAGTGTCTGTGTAAATATTTCAATATTTTGATAAACGAAACGTAAATATTTTATACTTCTGTATGTTATAGTTACATCAGACTTTGAGTAAATCCAAGTATTATAGCATGACTTTAAGTTTACTTATAAGTTGAACTGCTTGAGGTTGGGTGATACGACTAAAGTCTTAAAACCTGATATTTATAGGCATTACTTAACCAACAAAAATAACCACTACATGCACTCATAAAACGATTATAAACTGTAAATTGTTAAATATAAACAATTTAGCATTAACACAAAACTCTGCTCTGATATAATGTGTATTGTTTAGAGTGTTGTCTTGAAATGAGCCCTCAGTGTTGGATCTGTGCAGTATGAGTTTCATTCATACACAGCTTCAACTTACCAAAGTAAATGTCGGCCTGCGTGCAGAGCCACAGCTGATTGTTGGGGTTGAGGCTCAGAGCATAGTTCACCAATTCCTTCAACGTGACGACCACAGCTTCAACATCCACCGACTGTAAACTGCATCAACACCACCACCATCATCATCATCAGAACATTTGACACCAAGATTACACCATCAAACAAACCTTATAAATCACAAACTGTCATTACATCCACAGATCTAATCACAGGAGCATTTCTAATGGCGTTTCATTAGTTGTGACATACTTGGCAAGAGATGAAGGCCATATGGAGATATGCTCAGCTGTCACTTCATTGACTATATCATCCTGAGAGATAGAAATAAAAAACATCATATACATCAATCCACAGAAATAAGATGTTCCCATTATAGTACCTATTCTGTTGTTACTTCTTGTTGTTAATATTACACCCTTCACTAATTCATTTTAAGTCATCCTTCAGTATGGCATAAAAAGGGTAAACCGACAACCAAAACAATTGCAATCCAAAAAAATAAAAATCTTAACTTCGACTACACTGATAACACATACCCGTACAATATTGTGCAGCCGCACAAACAGAGAGATGAGCGTTGTCAAAACCAGTGGCTCCTACAACCCCAAACATATTAGAGATTAATACTGGAAGGTCTCTATAGTTAATATACTTTTATGTAATGCTGTGTACATGACAATGTTACACTCACCCGAAGCTTTTTCATAAAAGTCATGAATTTGCTCCTAAAAGCACAACAAAAGATAAAATATAACAATGCATTAACATAACATGGAGAATTATTTAACATGCTGTGATCATGCTTTTATATATTATTGCAATGCTGAAACAGGCTCTGATTTATTTTCCTCTGAAAGTCATCTAAGGCAGGTTTTAGAGTTGTTCTCGATGTACAATGGAGCGGTCCCTGTGTCTCACCGGGGCAGGATGCCCAGCGAGGACTCTCTCTGTTTGAGAAGGCTCACTCGACCGTCACTGGAGCGCTTGTGCTGGCTGGAAACACTGCAGATCTGCACCACCACCTCCCAGAGCTCCTTCGCCGTGCGTCTGCTCTCTTTGGGTCCTGGCAGCTCCTTACAGGTGGACGCTATCAGCTGCCCTAGCTGCATGAAGAGTAAAACACAAGAGGAGATGATCTGAGATAAGAATTCCTACAAAGTCTCACATGAACATGTCTTCACCAAATAGAAAATGTGTTAATATAAAAATATTTTCAGACTATGACTTCATTATTGACAATGAAGCACAGAAGTGTTTGTGGGAAGGGATACCTTTATATAGGGGTTGTTGTTGACCAGAGACTGTGGCACCTGCAGCGTCAGATACTCGTTCTCCCTCCAGTTGAGCATGAACACAACACACTCCTCACCGACGATCTGACGCAGCGGGAGATCTGTGGATGTAGAGACCATTACAAGGAACTAAAGCATCCTACCCTTAAATATGAAGTGTACTTCAGTCTGGTTTAATTAGAATAAGCAAATGAACCCAAACAAGCTTAATTTATCAAAGAATAAGGTCAACATTTTCACTCTTCCTGCACAAGCTGGGTTGATCACATCCGGAGTAAACTGGAAAAATTACCTTTCAGGCCAAAATCTGCAGAGGAACTGAAACTCACCTGCCCAGGTGAACAACTTTGTGTAGATATCTGATCTAAGGTCAGATTAATTTATTTCTCTTTTATTACATTCCCAGAAGTAAGTGTGTGAAAGACTTCACTCTGGTTCATTTTAAGCTAAAGATCATCAGACCTCAGAGAGGTCATCAGAGAGCATTTGTCTGCAACAGCTGACGTAATACCATGTATCCTCATCTCCAGATATCCACGGACCCTGCTGACCAGGTCGGGTGGAGGTCTCTCCGTGTTGCCTTCGGCAGCGCATGCCTCGTGACCTCTGACCTCCATCAGCAGCAGCTCGTTGAGCATGACCTGACGCAGCTTAGGAGAAAACTCTGTCACCAGCTCCAGGCACGCCGTGAACAGCTGACGAGCGTGAACAAAATCCTGCAACAGCCAAAGAGACAAAAAAAGCGGCTCAAGCTCCAAACAAACAAAAAAAACCTGACATTTGAAACTACTAATATAGGCCTCAGTGTAATCTTTAATTAAAATTTTTTTACATAAAACTGTCTCTTTATGTGCCGCTTTGTAAAAACAAATTTAAAATTTAAAAGAAATATTTCCCAGAAATAAATCCAGCCAAATTAACTGAAGCTCAGTTTCTCCTCAGTTTTCGATATGAATTACAAAAACGTGGCACCCTGAATCACATAAATACAAATGATACAATTATTTATTTGTATTTTCTGGTTTCTCTTGGACTTCAAGGGGCCATGAAATGGAGAATCAAAATGTTCTTGATATTTACACGTATCAGAGGTTACAATAAAAACATACTGCAAGCTTCAGAACTCAAACTAACTAACGAACTATTCTTTTCTGTCCTTCTGAAACACCCAGATTTAAAATCGGGACAATCGTGACGTGAATCCACGCAGCAGGGCCAAATGCAGCTAACTTCATTTATATTTAATCTTATAGTGTGTTTGTAATAAAAGCCAAACAAGGATTTTTAATGCTATTAAAATAGCAAGGCCTATCTTTACTAACAGCTAGCGCAAACCCTCTTTTGGCATTCAGGATTTACTAAAGACCAGCAGTGTATTAATATGCAGTTAAGACATATTAGCTATGAAAAGCTGTGGACAGTTATTTTTCAGCCTACCTTACTGCATTTGCTATTGTACAAGTTTCCCTTTCAGACACAAAATTAATGGGAGAGGAGTATTTAGAAGGTGATTTACTAAAGTCTGCAGTAGTCAGTTTACTGGTATTTGTGCCATTATTTAACACCTTTAAAAAGCATGTCTTAACCCCTTCTGCACCTGTGTTGTAAGTAAATGGCGTATTTCAGAGCTTTTGCAAAAGGAGCATTCAGAATCATGTAAATATGAAAAGCATTTTTCTAACACAGTTACATGAAAGCTGTTTAACACATTTGGGTTTCTGTAGTAGAATGCAACTTTAGTGGGCTTGCAAATGCATATTCTTACATATTATGAAAAGGTGTAGAGAAAGCCATTCACTGATCTAGAAAACTGTGTTCCTTAAAGGAGTCATATGATGCAATCTCAATTTTTCCTTTCTCTTTAGAATGTTACAAGCTCTTGGTTCATAAGGAAGATCTGTAAAGTTGCAAAGTCTCAAATCCAAAGAGATATTCTTTATAAAAGTTAGAGTCTGTCACGCCCCATAAAATGGCTCATTCAAACACGCCCCCACATATCTACGTCACTATGTGGAAATATTTGCATAAGAGCAACATAAGAGTTACATACGAGCTTCATCACTGTGTCTGTTCCTCTGTCGGGCTTGAACTGATGGTAAAACTAAGGACATTATTAAATGTCTTTACATTTATTTTGTAAGATGTAGCTCGCGATTATGGAAAGGGGGGTTGCGTTTCCGACGAGTGCTTGCGGTGTTCGGCCAATCACAACACACTGGGTCAGTTGGCCAATCAGAGCAGACTGCTCTTGTCAGAAGGCGGGACTTTGTAAAAAATGACACGTTTGAGAGAGGTGGGGCATAGAGGACCTACAATAATGTACAGTATTTTTAAATATTATGTGTTTTTTGAACTTTAAAGCATGTCAACATATTCTGTTCCACCAAATAAGGATCTTTAAAAAAAGCATCATATGACCCCTTTAAAAGCACATTACTACAATAGTGCATATCAACATGAATATTGCTTCTGTGTCTTAAAAGTGTCTATCTGGTGTGCATGTTAACATACTGAATGCTGTGGAAGTGAGTCTTGTTCAGATACACACCTTAATACTGATGCAGTGCATACCCTTGGCCATAAGGATGTACACCAGGTCTCGTGTCAGGTTGTCTTTTATTGCCAATATGACATTCACATAGTCAACAGGAACCTCCCACTACAGGGAAAAAAAGTCAATGTAAACAACTATAACTTATTATTTTTTATAAACTTGAACTGTTTCATGACAAGCATCAATTTGCCATGAATTGATATTATAAACTACTAAAATAAATGTACAAGTTATTAAATTTACTGCAAAACTCAAAATTTGTGTATAAGAAACACCGATCCAGTTTGTTACCCGATCAGCACTGATTAAAGACTAGATTATCTACATTTTATGTTTTGAAATGAGGCATAAGAGTAGCCTTAAAAACATCATGTGGTCTTTCCTGACCTTACTGTTAACCCTCCAGAAGGGTCGTTCGGCCATCCCATGCAGCTCGATGAGGATCTGTTTGATGTGTCGAGGATCCAGTGACAGAATGAGCTGCTGTTCAAGCTGACTGATATTCACACTGGCAGACGCTGGTGAGAACAACACACAAACAACACATCAACCAACAGCAACCACAGCTCTTCAGATGATAAAATGAAGAATTTAATATGCTAATTAAACACCTGCCCTCCAGGATTTACCAGGTATATCGTAGAATGAGGGCAGTGGTTTGGCACTGAGGTTGACTGTGGCTGAGCTCTTCCTCATCTGCTCCATCAGGACCTTCTTCTCTTCATCTTGAAGGAGTTCAACGAAGAGTTTGTGAGAAGACACCATGAAGGCCAGAGAAACATCTTCCAGCCTGTTACAAACGGTCCTACAATGAAAACAACAAAACTAATTTTTAAAATCATGGAATATTTGTTGTATTTTCACACAATAAAACAATTTAAAATGAAATACAATAGCAAATACAAGACAACGTTTAAATTGGTGAACAGTTAAAGGACCTACTGCATACTAGATTATGCATCATCTAAAATCACATGGTTTAAAAAAGACATTTGTTAATGCAAACTCCTGCAGAATTTCTCCACACCCATGTCTGTATATTATTATGGTACAATTCACTTCAAACAAATCCACCTTTGAAAAGCACGTAAAAGCAACAAATAAAAATTGAAAAAGTCATTCTGTGTGATCCTGATAAGTAAAATATCTGGCAAGGTGAAAATAGTTCTTAAAACTGTAAGGGTGCTCACTTGATCAAAAGAGCCATTTTCCTCGTGCTTGTTTCCGACCTGTGCTCCTTATCCATTGACCTTGTACACACCTGGAGTCATGTGAGAGACAACACATGTGAGAGCCTTTTATTTTAACAGAAGACCTTTGTGAATTAGATCAGTTTAGTAAAATAATAGTGTGTGTAATGTGCATGATTCAGCGACACAGCAAGGTTTATACCTCCAGCAGAAAACTGATGGTGTTTTTGCTGGGTTTGAGGAGCAGCTGATGGAAGGACACACTGAGGACACCACCCTCCAGTGCATCTCTCACTGCGTTACACACACACAGTTTATGACATACTTCCTCCAAAGCCTTGTCCCTGCCATTTAAAACACAGACACACACATATATTAAAGGAATATACAACAGGATCTATGGAAAACGTGTGGCATTCACTAACCACATGTTGGCTTACATCTATATTTGTGAAAGAGAAAAAAAAAAGTATTATAATAAACCACTTCTAATGTAATTCTATGGGGAAATACATAATTACATTAATTCTGTGAGAAAATGAGATTGTATCTACTTATTTAATTCATCAGTGTTAGAACCATTAAAGAAAGAATAATAATCCATAATTGTCCATTAAGCATCTAAACAGCATCTCACCCTTGTTGAAGTTTGTGCAAAAGCTCCAGCTCAATTGAATGTCTGAAGCTGTTGGGCAAACTGAATGTAACATTGTCTCTGATGAAGGCCTCGATCAATGCCTACAGCATAAAGACAGAAGACAGAGACAAGATTACTGTTGTACAAATTCACATTTCACCAAATTCGTAGCAGTGAATGAAGAGGTATCATATCGATCACAAGTGCAGTATAGAGTACCTCAAGGCTCAGTACTAGGGCCGCTACTCTTCGCGCTTTATATGTTACCCTTGGGAGATATTATCAGGAAACATGGTGTTAGCTTTCACTGTTATGCTGATGATACTCAGCTCTATATTTCTTCGCGGCCCGGTGAAACACACCAATTTGAAAAACTAATGGATTGCATAGTCGATATAAAAAACTGGATGACGAGTAATTTCTTACTGCTAAATTCTGAAAAAACAGAGGTGTTAATTATATGACCTAAAAACTCCGCTTGTAATAACCTAGAACACTGTCTAAGACTTGATGGTGGCTCTGTCAATTCTTCGTCATCAGTTAGGAACCTAGGTGTGCTATTTGATCGTAATTTTTCCTTAGAAATCCACGTTTCTAGCATTTGTAAAACTGCATTTTTCCATCTCAAAAATATATCTAAATTATGGCCTATGCTCTCAATGTCAAAGGCAGAAATGTTAATCCATGCATTTATGACCTCAAGGTTAGATTATTGTAATGCTTTATTGGGTGGTTGTTCTGCACACTTAGTAAACAAACTACAGCTAGTCCAAAATGCAGCAGCAAGAGTTCTTACTAGAACCAGGAAGTATGACCATATTAGCCCGATCCTGTCAACACTGCACTGGCTCGCCCTGAATGGTTTACCACCTCAGTATTTGAATGAGCTCCTTTTACATTATAATCCTCTACGTCCGCTACGTTCTCAAAACTCAGGCAATTTGATAATACCTAGAATATCAAAATCAACTGCGGGTGGCAGATCCTTTTCCTATTTGGCGCCTGAATTCTGGAATAACCTACCTAACATTGTTCGGGAGGCAGACACACTCTTGCAGTTTAAATCTAGATTAAAGACCCATCTCTTTAACCTGGCATACACATAACATACCAATATGCTTTTAATATCAATATCCGTTAAAGGATTTTTAGGCTGCATTAAATTAGGTAAACCGGAACCTGGAACACTTCCCATAACACATGATGTACTTGCTACATCATTAGAAGAATGGCTACAATTGAAGAATGGTTTCTCTCTTATTTCGAGGTCACCGTAGCTGACTGAGCCTGGTTTCTCCCAAGGTTTTTTTCTCCATTCTGTCACCGATGGAGTTTCGTTCCTTGCCGCTGTCGCCTCTGGCTTGCTTAGTTGGGGTCACTTCATCTACAGCGATATCGTTGACTTGATTGCAAATAAATGCACAGACACTATTTAAACTGAACAGAGATGACATCACTGAATTCAGTGATGAACTGCCTTTAACTGTCATTTTGCATTATTGACACACTGTTTTCCTAATGAATGTTGTTCAGTTGCTTTGATGCAATGTATTTTGTTTAAAGCACTATATAAATAAAGGTGACTTGACTTGATGTAGATTTATGCATCTACATAAATTACCATTTACCAACCAGAAAAATTTCCTAAACAGTATGCTATGATATAGAGTGCCAGGGTGGCATATAAAATATGCTCTGTGCTGAAGGATTCAACATACTACACATTGGCATCTACACTAATATTAGTTGGCTTTTCTCTTATTCCGAGGTCACTGTAGCCACCAGATCCAGTCTGTATCCAGACCAGATGGTGAATCAGTAGCACCTAGAAAGGACCTCTACTGCCCCGAAAGACAGCGGAGACCAGGACAACTAGAGCCCCAGAGACAGATTGCCTGTAAAGACCTTGTCTCAGATGACTAACGGGACAAGACCACAGGAACTAGATGAGTCATCTGCACAATCTGACTTTGCTGCAGCCTGGAATTAAACTGCTGGTTTCATCTGGTCAAAGGAGAACTGGCCCCTGACTGAACCTGGTTTCTCCCAAGGTTTTTTCTCCATTATGTAACTAATGGAGTTTTGGTTCCTTGCCGCTGTCATTTCTGGCTTGCTTAGTTGGGGACACTTAATACCCAGCAATATCATCAACTTGTTTGCACAGATACTATTTAAACTGAACTCAGCTAGAGGATCACATCAATGAATTCAATGGTTCAATAGTTTCAGTCAGGATTTAAGTCCCATCATAGCATAGAGACAGCATTTTTCAGAGTTACAAATGACTTGCTTGTATCATCTGCCCACAGCTACACACCCACCTATCTAATTGCTACCAGTTTGTTTGTGTTAATTGTGGCAAGGAGTACGGAGTACCACAGGGTTCAGTATTACGTCCTCAACTATTCTTTGCATATGCTTCCCTTAGGAGAGGTTGTCAGGAACCATAGTGCTGGTTTCCACTGTTCTGCAGAAGGTACTCCGCTCCTCCAGTCCTAAAGAAATACCTCAATTATATAGGTTAGCAGATGTATTAGTAATATCAAAGACTGGATAGACAGACTACTACGATTAGGAACCTAATGTCTGATAGAAATCTGTTCTTTGAAAATCACATTTCCAATGTTAGTAGAACAGATAGTTGCTACAATGAGGTACATTGAGGTACTAGAGTTCTTACTAGAACCAAGAAGTATGACCATATTAGACCGGTCCTTTGCTGCAACCTGGAATTGAACTGCTGGTTTTGTCTGGTCAGAAGAGAACTTGCCCTCCGACTGAGTCTGGTTTCTCCAAAGGTTTTTTCTCCATTCTGTCACCGATGGAGTTTCGGTTCCTTGCCACTGTCGCCTCTGGCTTGCTTAGTTGGGGACACTTGATTTACAGCGATATCGTTGACTTGATTGCAAATGATTGCACAGATACTATTTAAACTGAACAGAGATGATGACATCACTGAATTCAATGATGTACTGCCTTTAACTGTCATTTTGCATTATTGACGCACTGTTTTCCTAATTAATGTTGCTAATTGCTTTGACACAATCTTTTTTGTTTAAAGAGCTATATAAATAAAGGTGACTTGACTTGACAGTTATTCTTCATTATTCATGTCCGCTGGAACTGAAAACACCTCTCTTATCCTACAATACTGCTCTAAATTATTGAATAGAATCCAAGGTAATATTAGTCTTTTGCATTCCTTATCCTTGGGATAAATATCCAACGGATCCAGCTCTGGCCCAGCGTGATGTTGCTCTTTGATGCAATGAGCATCTCTACAATGTATGTAAAAAGCACTACACAGTTGAAAAAGTACTTAACCATGGTACTCTTATTAAATAAAAAAAACTTAATATAAAAGTTAAAACCACTCACTTTCTTCAATTAGAAATTCATCATGAGACTTGTATAATACGTAATGTACTATAAATTGGTGGGAGGTTTGTGCAGAAGGGTCACACCAAAATTCAGGACAGCTGTTTTTAAATCAATATGAGTACCATGGGACTCCTTTCATCTGAAAATATTTAATGGTAGCACAGTGCACAGAGTACTTGCTGACCCCATAATCGTGGTTCCTCATGAAGCAGCTGATCTGGCCATACGGGGTGTGCTGGCTCTCACTGGGGTCTGAGGCTTCGGTCAGAGTTTTACAGGCGCTCCAGTATCCAGCCAACCGCTGCTCATCCACACAACAGAGAGATGGGGTGGAATCCAGCTGCCATCAGACACAACATAAGTCTCATGATTCAGAAATGAACGTGGATTATCTTAACAGATTACTACAGTCCTGGATGCTTGATTGGACAAAACTGCATTTTAGTTGTGTCATGAAGGCCAGTAAATAATGACAGCATGTAATGTTTTGGGGAAAGTTTTCCTTTAATTTGATAACGTCTCACCTTTGTTAGCAGTTCTCGTGATTTTCTGAAGTGTTCTCTGGCTTTCTCATACACTGAAGTGTCAGAACAGCCTTGCTGAAAGTATATGCCTCCTAGATCATAATGCACCTGCCAGATATTAACACTTTTACAGAAAGAATTCAACCAAAAAACAAAATTTCCCAGAAATATTCTCACCCACTGCCATCGAATATTTTAGAGTTTTTTTCAGCATGGGAACATAATTGGGGCAATAAAAACATCACAATAATCCACACTCCAGTCTCCAGTCCATCAAATAATGTCTTGTGAAAAGCTGTGTGTTTGTAAGAAACAAACTTAAAGTTGTTTAACTTTGAACCACTTCTGACCAAAATGTGAGTCCATAATTGATGATAATGCTTGCTCTAGTGAAAAAGTCTCTCACATCAAAATCCACTGACATAATTGTTTAGAAGAGTTTTGATTGTGATTGATCTGTGTATATCTCTCTCCTGATGAATTTTTCATGGTGAAAGCAAACGTATGCATTATGGACATGCAATTTAGCTGAAAGCGAATGCTTAAAGTTAAAAACTTCTTGATTGATTTCTTATAAACACACAGCTTTTGGCTTCTCAAGTCATTAACTGATGGACTGGAGTGGTGTGGATTATTGTGATGTTTTTATCAGCCGTTTGGACTCTCATTCTGATGGAACCCATTCACTGCGGAGCATCCATTGATACATTTCTCCAAATCTTTTTCCAATTAAAAAATAAGCTCATCTGCACCTTGGATGGCCTGAGGGTGAGTAAAATTTCAGCAAATTTCCATTTATGAGTGAACCAATCCTTTTACAAAAGAACAGATCTTCACATGACAAATGAGCACATTACAGCAGACTTAACTAGTGTGACGGACTATGCTGTGGGACACACCTGACAGTGCAGGTGATCGGCGCTGATGCGCAGTCCTGCGGTGGACGACTCAGTCTCTCCATTGGCTGTACTGGGATCAGCAGCTAGCAGGTCCAGGGTTCGAAGCGTGTGGATGTAGAAGTCTTTTTTAATGTTCAGGGCTCCTTCTAACACCGTGATAGAGTCTGCTGACTGCTCTCTGAGCTGAGGAGCACAATATTAAACTAGTGACAGGGCTATGATGAGCTTTCTTTGAGAATGAAAATGGCATTTTAAAGCGTGACATCAGACACTGATGAAACACATCAATCCTTTGTACTTGAAATCAGCATGAAGGAAGAAAGTTGTGGCTTGTATTAGGCCTCACTGCTTATTTTGCTGTTATTCTATTACACAACCTATTTCATTTGTATTATCTCCAGAAAATCTCCTTTCACAACCCAAATCTAGAGCAATTAGATATCCGTTTATAAAAGCACTTATTCCAGTCATACCACACTCAGTATGTTCTCCGTCAGTTCCTTTTCCTGCTGCACCAAACTCATCCTACAGAACACAAAACACTATAAGCACTTCAACAGCTCACAACACAAAACACTGAAACCAGTGTTATTCCTTTCTTACATATTCAGCTGATGAGGTCCAGGTTTGGTCTGTTTCTCTGGAAAGCTGCTCAACACAATGGTACGAATGGCCCTATTGAGAAAAAGTTCATATTAGACTGTAAACACAGCAAGTGGCTGAAGCTGAATCAGCTTGAAGATTCACGGACCATTCAGCTGTAATCTGCTGCAAGCTCAAAGCTACACCTAAAGAAGTGGATTTCTTTGTTGCTTATTTCATTTGCTTCAGAAATATGCAAAATATATATAGAGAGAGAGAATATATATATATATATATATATATATATATATATATATATATATATATATATATATACAGTCACTGACAAAAATCTTGTCGCCTATCCAAGTTGTAGGAACAACAAATAATAACTTGACTTCTAGTTGATCATTTGGAATCAGAAGTGGCTTATACATAGGCAAAGGCTACTAGATTACGCTTATTTTACCAAAATAAAATCTGATCATGCCTTGATTTTCAATTATTTATTTAGGACAGAAAGGTCAGACTTTGCTAAGACAAAAGTCTTGTCACATCTTTAAAGGATTCAACCAATCACTGATTAGCGCTTCACCTGTGAGAAATACTGTAATTAACACATTCACAGGTGTGTAGAAGAAGAACCTCAGCACACCCAACCTTCATCTGAAATGCATCCTGACCTCTGACAGCATGCCAAAGATTCAACCACAGACCAAAGTGCTGATCATCAAGAGCATGAAGACCAAGTCTCCTGCTGAGGTGGCAGACATCTTTAGTGTATCTAAATGTCAAGTGGAGAGGATAAGAAAAAGATTTGAAGAACCTGGTGAGGTTCATGACAGGCCCAGGTCAGGCAGACCCCGTAAGACAACTGTTTGAGAGGACCGTTTGTTGATTCGTCAGTTTAGTGCCAGCACTTTTTCAGCTACAGCAGAGCTACATAAGAACTGGTCACCAGAAACCCCTGTATCTACAAGAACAGTTTGTCAAATTCTCTCACGCAGTGGTCTCAATGGCCGAATTAGTGATCAGAAACCAGCATGAAACATAAGACAACAAAAAAATTATGTTGCATTTGCCAAGGCCCACGGCTTGCAGGAAGGATGGACTGTGGAAAAGTGGCAGAAGGTTGATTTTTCCGATGAATCATCTATTGAACCCACATGGACCCAAGATTCACAAAGAAAACAGTCAAGTTGGGTGGAGAAAAAGTCATGGTTTGGGGTTACATTCAGTATGGGGGCCTACACGTGAGAGATCTGCAGAGTGGATGGCAACATCAACAGCCTGAGGTATCAAGACATTCTTGCTGTCAATTACATTACAAACCACAAGAGAGGGCAAATTCTTTAGCAGGATTGAGCTCCTTCTCATACTTCAGTCTCCACAACAAAGTTCCTGAAAGCAAAGAAGGTCAAGGTGCTCCAGGATTGGCCAGCCCAGTCACCAGACATGAACATTATTGAGCATGTCTGGGGTAAGATGGAGGAGGCACTGAAGATGAAACCAAAGAATCTTGATGAACTCTGGGAGTCCTGCAAGAATGCTTTCTTTGATATTCCAGATTAATTTATTAATAAGTTATTCGAGTCATTGCCGAGACGTATGGATGCAGTCCTCCAAGCTCATGGGAGTCATACACAAAATTAATTATTTTTCCACTGCACCATGACTTTATGCTCTGTATTGTACATTATTTCTGTTAAGTGACAAGACCTTTGTCTAAGCAAAGTCTGACCTTTCTGTCCTAATTAAATAATTAAAAATCAAGGCATGATCAGATTTTATATTGGTAAAATAAGCGTAATCTAGAGGCCTTCGCCTTTCATATAAGCCACTTCTGATTCCAAATGATCAACTAGAAGTCAAGTTATTATTTGTTGTTCCTACAACTTGGATAGGCGACAAGATTTTTGTCAGGGAGTGTATGTATATATATATATATATATATATATATATATATATATATATTTATACACACATACACACACACACACACACACACACACACACACACACACACACACACACACACACACACACACACACACACACTGTGGTCAGTGTCCAGCAAAGTTTAGCTCCAACTTGCCTCATCACACATGACTGGTTGTTTCTAGTATGCCTAGTAAGAGCTTGATTAGCTGGTTCAGGTGTGTTTGATTCGAGTTGGAGCTAAACTCTGCAGAAAACCAGCCCTCCAGGACAGAGTTTAGGGACCCCTGCTTTAATGAGTGTGTAATTTATTAAACCAGTTAGTTCAAAAGGCTAAGAAACTAATCCAGTGACTGTTTTATCTTTTTTTTTCCACATAAACCTTCTCTCATTTCAAGGCTTGAATTTGTAGGCCACATACAGCACAGAGCAGGTCTCATTTCAGAGAAGTAATCATTGCAAAACTGACTGTAATTCCTCATGAGGCATTTTTTTTTTTTGAAACAAGGCAGTCTCAGTGATGTAAGTGGTTGACAAATGCCATCTCCAGAAGACCTTTCAAATGAGACAGATCTTTCAAAGTTTTATCCAACCCTTCATAAACTATGACATACAGTTATGATGCATTCAGTTCATGTCAGATAGATCATATTTTCATGTTGAACACACATGAAGTTGTTATTACCAGTGGGAAAACTCCAAAAAACTTTTACTCCCCAAGTTTACGAGATGGGGAGAAAACACGTCAGATGCAACGGAGCAGCCAAAGAATAGAGATGTGTGTCTCTATATTATATTATTGTATAATTACCATAGAATATATAATGATTCAGTTTACATCACCTTCATTAACTGAATAAAACTGTGAAAAAACACGATGAACATTCTTCATCCATCATTTTGTAGATGCAGAGAGTTAAAATACAATCATTTAATTTTATGTAGAAAAGTTAAATCGCCATCTTGTACTGACTAAAGTGACTTGTCAAATCATAAATACGCACTTCCCAGGAGGACTTGAATTCCCCGTTAAACAGTGACACTGACCATCTGTTGTAGATGAGCACGGCCATGGCTGTGGTGGGCGGCAGGGTGGACAAATCCAGATCTACATGTTTAACTCCAGGAGGAACACGACTGGCACACAGAAGCTCATTCAATAACATATTGAGCACAGGGATGGTCAAACTGTCAATCAAACAGAAAGACAAAGAGGACACTTTAAATGAAAGGCTGAATTGATACAAATGTTGTTTAAAGATGAACTAAGATGTCCAGTTTTTACATTTTCTGAAGAATGCAAGTGGCCACAATGGTCAGGCATTGCTCTGTGGCTGGTCTAAATGTGTGTTTTAATTTTAACTCATTGCTGAGTGGCTCTTAGCATGTTAAAGTGGAACTCTGGGTGGTTGCTAATAAAAATAAAATTAAAAGATTTCTTTCAGGTAATACAGAAAACCAGTTTATTGCCCTCAAAAGGAAAAACAACCATTCAAATCCAATGCTTTATCTTCACTCACCCCTTCTCTAGCTCTTTCAAGTCCCATGTCAGGTGGGCAGCAACTTTGAGTGCCATTAGCTTCAGTGTGCGGTTCCTTCGGTTGTCCGCTGGCGGCTGAACCTGGTTCTGCTCATTCACAGACGGTTTGGAGGCTTGCTCAAGAAATTGAACGATGAGCTGAACGGGAGACGGATCTGTGGAAACAATACAAAACTTAACTCTGAAGCTCATCTCAGGAAACAAAGGAAAAGCATTTGCGGCTGGTTTTAATTCTGTGACACGACAGGTTTCCCAGTGAAACAGCGCATTCAGTGAGGTGGAACAACAGGGATTGATCTTATTCATGCAGAGATCATGAAGACATGTAAGAACTTAAATAATATACAGCACACATATTACTAGAACAGCCTTAGAAAATTTTCACATTCACATTCACTATGGTAAATTCATGATAATATGCAATCTCCTTCACACAATGTTAGAGGATCTGTTTGTTTTCCTGACATTGTGTCCTGTCGTGGTTTCATAAACTGAACCGAAAATATTCTACAGCTCTCATAATAACACAAAAACACTGTTTTGTGCCATTGTTTTGGCAATGCATCTGTCAATCGAAATACAATTGAAATCACGACACGGCTTGGTGGTGACTCTAGTCCAGGCATTAGATGCAAACCTGGACGAGGGCCCTGCAGGTGTTGCTCCAGTAACGATGGATCAAGCAGAAACTCAAACCAGGACGCCTGTGGGGGGGTACAGGGCCGACTGCCGGTCACCGCCTCCCGGTCTGCCGCCTCAGCGCTCATACTGACCTGCAGACAAACAGCAGCGCATAGCATTCAGTGCACAAAGCATAGCTTTTTCATATGCTTTATTTGAACCATCAGTTTACACTATGGTACAACAAAATAATTAAAAACAG
The DNA here is from genome assembly GCF_963082965.1 of Carassius carassius. Taxonomy (NCBI): domain Eukaryota; kingdom Metazoa; phylum Chordata; class Actinopteri; order Cypriniformes; family Cyprinidae; genus Carassius; species Carassius carassius. Next base: position 29,501,727 of record NC_081779.1, read on the forward strand.
CAATGGGGAAAAAGAAAACATGCACAACCAATACCATAGCTGAAAACAGAAACATAATAAATAAATAAAGGAAAAAGAAAGAATAGGGCATTATACAGAACAATCAAAATTAAACATGAAATACAGTAGAAAATTTGTAGGCCATGCAAATTGTACATGTTCTGAGAGCTTTCTTTTAAAATGAAACTAAAATTGTAAGCATATAATTTTTTCTCTGGTTAAAAAACTAAACTGTACAAAAACAGATTTACAGTTCAAAAATTTACATTTGTGAATACAGAATCTACATAAGAAGAGAATTAGGTTATTATGTATATATAATGCCCAAAGATGCTCTCTAGGCAGCTCAGTCCATGTCTGTGATGTACTGGTTCAACATTGTTTAGCTTTTAATTGCAATCATATTATTTAATTACGTTTTAGTTACCGATGGATTATTGACGATAGTAATATTGGTGTCAGTAATGTTCAGAACAAATAATAACAGGCTCGTGAAAGCTATTTAGATGTAACTCAGTGCTAGTCTTTGATCATTATAGTTTCCTTTCCTGCATTATCACTCACCTTCTTTGAAATTCTGAATTAATAATACTATTTATATCGCAAACTGTTTCTATTAACGCAAAAGCTAGTGGTTCTAAGACGCCATAGTAATGTGTTTCTTCATTGTAGGATCTGTGAGAGACTGCGTGAAACAGCGCCGCTTTCTGTACCGGCGGATAACGAATACACGAATAATGTCGAGACAATGAAATAATTTGGAAAAACGGTTGTTCAAAATTGCACATATCAAAACACACAAAAAGTTATATTTATATTGTACGTATATTATTGTATTATAAGTTATATTGTACGTGTTCTTTTGTGTCATTTGATGTAATTTTGTAATAATAATGTTTTATTTTATTAGTTACTTCAGTTCTGTAAATATTTTTTTTTTTCAGTGCAGGAACTGCAGTAGTGGGAGCACGACCATGAACATTATCCCTTGCGTCCAAATGTGCATACTATCCATCCTCAATAGGATATGAGATCAGAATAAGTGTGTCCCAAAACATAGTATGTTAAAAAAAATAGTACGCAAAAACCCGAATAGTCTACTATTTCAGGACTATTTTGCCTTTTTTTTTTTTTTTTGCTTTTTGAAGTGTGTATATTGCCCACAATCCCTTGTGCTTTGGCGTAGGATTCGATTTAGAACTACAAAAACGAACAAAAAGCGTTAAAAAAACTACAAACATGGGGGATGTAGAGGATAAAGGCGTTCGAGTTACTAATACCGGTAATCAACATTTAACCTGGTAAAAAAATTATTTAATGTTATCTGTGTTTTTATCTGCAGCAACAACAACATTAACGTTTATAAACATCATTATGCAAAAAAATGAATAAATAACTAATGTTATGGCTGGCAGATCAACCTGCTACTTCTCTCCCTAATACGGTAGGAAGTTAATTTAAATAAGATGTGGAGGATGTTAACTGTGACAGAATGATTGACAGGCCAGTTTAAAGTTTCAGGGTGCGTGTAACTGTCCCTAAGGTTTGTTTACTCTTCTACTACAAACTCAAAACTGTGTAAATTTTCCTCACCAAATGAGCAGCCTGGGGGGCCGCCGTTTTTTTCAACTGCTCCGGCTTTTGGTTTAGAAAAGCGTCACGTGACCTAATTAATATTCAGCGTGAGGTAATTATGCCTAAACTGCTGGAGGCAGGTGTAATGAATGAAGTTCCCTCTGATCTGATTTTTGCTGCCTTACTCTTCTTTCTCCGATCCATCCTTTGCTAAGTTTTAGGCATACATGGCTTGGCAGGGTGTGAAAACAGTAATTCTTGTTTTGTGTTGCATTGATTTAGCTCTGTCTCTGGGTTCAGAGCCGGTCTCTACTTTAGATCCTTTTGCAAGCATAGATGATGAATATTCTGGTGTTGAAGCTGATTACTCAGAGATGGCAACTCAAGGCAGTGTACAGGTGATGAAATCAAAGCTGGCAGTCTACTGTAACAATGATACTATGAAAACTATTTTGCTAGATGGTTCGTCGAGTCAAGTTCAGATTTTGGGTAAGTGTTAGTATAGCAGTTTATGTTTTCATGCATGTGCATTTAATTAACATTTACATTTCTTCCATCGAAATATTTATAAATATTTTCAGGTGTTTCAGTAATTGAATCTGTGTATGGGGCTCCAGTGTCCTGTGGATACTCGCTGACACGAGGCCGTGGCCATAATATTTTGGTTGTTGACTATGCTGACTGTCCTGTGGTCTTGGAGGTATTAATGAAGTTATGGAAACATTTTACATAAATTTCATATCAAGTTAGTTACTAACTAAATATGTATTTACTCCCCCTTATGTTTTTCCAAACCTGTACAGAAAGTCAATACAGTAAAAGTCAGTGTTGGTTGAACACTACTAAATGTGCTTCTTTAAAGAACCATCTCTTTCTTACCTTTTTAGAATCTGAAGCACCTACTTAAACCAAGTTTCTTCAGATTTTGAAGGTTCTTAATGGAACCATGTAGACAAAAAGGTTATTCTATGGAATTGTGAAGCACCTTTTATTTTAAAGAGTGTATGCTTACAAGTTTAGAATGGCAAAAGGGTGACTTAATGTTGAATTTTAGATTTTGTAGTTAATCTGTTTATATACACATTCATGGTCCTATTGTGTATTTTTGCATGTTATTCCAAAGCAAAATCTTTGTTTAATCTGAATGTAATATCTTGTTCCACCTCAGACCTTATTTGATTAATTTGATTTCCCAAGCCCACTTATTTAAACCTCTCTACTACAGGCTCTGTCAAAAGAGATGCACAGCATTTTTTTTTTTTTTTTACCATTGTTCTGTTTTTAGGATGGCCATTACACTCTGCGGATCCACTATCAAGGTGAAGACGGACAGTTGGATGTCGCTACGGTCTCTTGTGATGCAAAACAAAGTCTCACTGCTTCCCTAAAACATCGGAGTGTACAGTCAGAACAGATTCCAGTTTGTGCACAAGTCCCCCCAACACAACCCTACGAGTCCTCACCTCCCCTTTCCCCATCATATCCACTGCTGCTGAACAGCAAACCGAGAGGTGAGCATCAAACTCTCGTGTACAGCTCAACTATTGCTCCAAAGTTGCTGTGCTTTTTCAACCTGATTGGTGTGGAAAACTTCTATTAATTCTGTGTGAATCATGAGAAAATGTATGATTTTTAGGATGCATATTGTACAGTAATATACAAATGAGTTCATTTGAATTCATACGAATTCACCCAAAATGGCTACAAATTGCCATGATGTGTGTGTGTGGTCTTTCTCAAACTAACTCTGTTTTTTCATGGGGTTTTATTTCCAGGCTGCAGCATCTCTGACAATCAGAGAGTGTCGTGTGGTACCTCGGGTATAACACAAGATGAGTGCCTGGCCACAGGATGCTGTTTTGATGAGAGGTCCTCAGTCTGTTACTATCCCATGGATGGTATGTTATGTGCTTCACCGCTGAAACTGTGCAGAAACCTAAGTCTATCAAGGCCAGTCAGGTCACCGTGTTATCATAAGGATCTCAAATCCTGCAGTGTTTAGGTCAGTCCACTGAAAAACATTCTTATGGGTGTAAAATACTTGCATAATTTTGGGGGATTTGTACTTTATTCAAGTATGGTACTTGTATTTTTAGTTAATTAGATTTCTGAAGAAAAAACAGCACCTGTTACTCCTTAAATGTATTAATTTCACTTTGAAAAGTACTTGCATTAAATTTTGTAAACAGAAGCTCAGGCGTATGCTTTTGATGTGCAAGAAGTAATGAGATTTCTGTTGATAAACTGCTAAAATGAAGCATCCCATGAAATTAAGCTTTAATAGCCATAAGCATTGGCTTTTTTGACCATGAAGGTACCAAGTGTTGCCTGTTAATTTCGACCATTTAACCTCCGAATCATGTCCATGATTTTTGTGTGTTCACTAGCGAATGCGACAAAAGTCATCAAGTGTTATCCCCTTCTGACGAAGTAAAAAAACTCAAAATGTGAAATTTTCAGTGAAGTGTGAACCTGACCTGTGAAGTGTAAGTAACTAGTCAAACAGGTTTCCCAAAAACAACTTTCTGCACCGTTTCAAACCGTAAGGTCAACACACTTGCCCCAAGGGAGGTTTTTAGTGGTGGATGGTTTCTTGCTTTCAGTCTTCTCAGCACACAAAGTTATTCAAGTAAAATTGTAATCTGACTGCATTTACGTTTATGCAAGTGATTTACATTGCATTCACGCTATTGATCTTAAACATCTGATTATTCAGTTTATTCTTTAATATTATTGCACACGTTCATTCAGGTCCTCATGTTACTCAAAGATATCTCTCAGGTAAATATATATAATGCTAATTACATTGCCAATTCAAAGATATCAAATCAATACAAAACATCAAATTCTCAAAGATGGAGTAAGATGCATACCTGACTTTTAGAAAAATACATAGTGGACACCCTCCATACCATGGGCTCATTCATGGCTGCAGAATTGCCCCAACCCTTTTGCTGCAATCCTTAAATACACAACCAAGAGAAAACATCCCCCAAATGAAGACCTGTACAAACAATTGTAATTTGCATTAAGCCAGGTCCCAGACCTGGGTGTTTTATACATCAATAGGAACAGGAGCTAATTTGCATTAAAGACCCTGTGAGAGGGCACACCCATTACAGTAAGCAAAATATCTCAATCTTCAAATCTTTATTACCTTTTAGTTTACTTCTGTAAAAGTGAGATCATTGTACCAGTTGCACTGAGACATTTCAAATGATACCAGACGTGAGCATTACTTCACTTTAGTAGAAGGAAGATGGGCGGAGAGATAAAAAAAAAACGAATGGACCGAAGGGAAGGAAGATGCCTGTGTATGTTTGTATTGTCTGTTTCACAGGAGATCAAAGTATCTGAAGTTCTCTCATCCTTACAATACAAACAAGTGGTTGTTCCTCAGGTCATTTTGACATGATTTGATTAACAAGTTTGACTCTGTAAGCCAGTTCTTGCACACACAATGTGAAGTGCTTTAAGTGCTTAGAAAAACATTGTATGCATGTAACTACTTTATTGCTGCTACACCATACAATAATATTCTAGAGAAGTTTTCATAAATTGACTTGCTTCACAGAAGGCCTCTAATATTAGTGAGACATGAGTTTGAGTAGGAACCTTTTGAAAATAAAATGTTCCTCTTGTCAAAGTGAGGTCCATATAAGAATTATTTAATGAATCTGGTGTGGAAAAATGTTTCCCTGCAAAAAGCCCAGATCTTAACCCCAAAGACTTTGGGGATGAATTGGCACAGTGTGCCAAGCCTCTTCATGCATTCATTAATCACACTTTTTGCTGCTTTGCTTCTACTTCACTACTTTAACCTTATTTCCAAATCAAATACTAGGTCATCTGTGAGTTCAGGTATAATATTATATTGTATGATTTTTAGAGAGCATATTCTATAGTAATGTGCAAATGAGATCATGTGAATTCATACAAATTCACCCAAAACAGCTACAAATTGTCATGATGTGACAACTGGGGGTTTTATTTCCAGGCTGCAGCATCTCTGACAATCAGAGAGTGTCGTGTGGCACCTCGGGTATAACACAAGATGAGTGTCTGGCCACAGGATGCTGTTTTGATGAGAGGACCTCAGTCTGCTACTATCCCATGGATGGTATGTTATGTGCTTCACCGCTGAAACTGTGCGTATTCACAGTAACTTAAGTCTATCAAGGCCAGTCAGGTCACAGTGTTATTTATCATAAGCACCTTAAATCCTGCTGTTTTTAGGTCTGGCCATTTAAATGCGTTCTTAGGGGTGTAAAGTACTTGTGTAATTTTGGGGGATTTGTACTTTATTCATGTGTAGTACTTCTATTTTTAATTACATTTCTGAAGAAAAAAAATGCCTTATTACATTTATTTTGGAAAGTTCTTGCGTTAAATATGGTAAACAGAAGCTCAGACGAATGCTTTTGAAGCGTGTGTGTGTGAACCAATGAGATTTCACTAAAAATTTTCAGCTTCTGTTAAAACTGTCATCAGATAAATGTCTGGCTTCGAAAGTTTGCCATCAAATGAGAAAGAGAGAAGGACCATTGGTACCTCAATATGCTGTTTATCCATGTTTTCCCTTTTTGTAATATAGCCATAATATATTGACTGAATGCACAAAGTTGAGTGCAAGTAAAATCGTGGATGAAAATGTGAAATGCATGAGCCATGTTTCGACGGGAATGATCAATTGTTTAAATGTTAAGTCTACCAAAAGTGTTTAAATGAATTGTATTGTGCTTTTTTTTTTTTAAGAGCGTCTCTTAAAAGTGAAAATGATAATGCAAATCGACAGTGAACCAAGCCTCTTCACACATCCATTAATCTCTTTTTATTTTTTTTGCTGCTTTCAGTTCTTTAACCTTCTTTCCAAATCCGATACAAGGTCATCTGTGAGTGTCGGTCTATGCCAAAAAAAAATTACACGTTACCTTTACATGGATGTGATGTTTTACTGCATTACTTGCTCTTTATTTTTTTCAATCTGTTTTTAACATCTTGTTTTCAAATCTAGTTTAATTTGGCTCAACCTTCTTGTCTTCCCAGAATGCACTGCTGACAAGAACTTTGTCTTCGCTGTTTATAATGATTTCACAAACCTCCCTGTGAACCCCATGAGCTTGATGGTTGCTGGAAAGACTGGTTGCAAGCCTGTTATCTCCAACAAAGACTTCGCCATCTTCAAGTTTTCTGTCTCTGAGTGTGGAACACGTTCTTTTGTAAGTATTTTGCAGTAGAGAAGTTAGTTTGTACTGTACACTGATTCAGTCAGTTCACTGAAACGAGGACATTTGCTGTAATTCTGCAGGTCATTGGTGAGACTGTAATTTACCTAGCTGAGGTACAGACCATAATTAAAGTTCGCAACCTGAAGTACGGCGTGATCTCCAGGGATAATCCAATCAGGTTTTTAATAACCTTCTTTGAAAAGGGTCTAGCCCGTCCTTTTGCTGTCTTCAATGCATGTTCCTGGTCGGGCATTTTTATCAGTGCATATTGTTCCAAGTCTTCGTAATGTCGCAGGCTGACATTGTATGCCTATATGATGCTTATTTGTCCTCCTGTCTTTTATTGGGTCTTAGACTGATGGTTGAGTGCCGCTACCCGAGGGTTTCAGCTGCTCCCATGTTTGCAGGACCTGTGCTTGCGAGTGCAGGATACATGGTTATGAGTCCCAGTCTTCCTCCATTCCTGGTGTCTGAAGGACGGTTTGGAGTTCAGCTTTTAATTTCTCTGGGTGAAGTTCAGTAGCCATGTTAAACTGGAACATGCCATACTGTCATAGCCTTGACTATTTGAGATGCTTAATCCCCCATTTTTTTCTTGCAGATGAGACTTTCACCAAGTTTTATCCACAGTGTCATCAGCCCCTACACGTTCTTTTGGGGAAGTCTGTATATCTGGAGTTGCGTCTGAGGTCTCGAAAACCTGCAGCTACTCTCATAGTTCACTACTGTGTGGCCTATCCACGCTTCGCCAAGAGTGCCCTGATTCTGCTGTTTGATGGGTAAGGGACCATGGCATTAGGGGTATTTGATTTTGTATGCATTTTTATATTTTAAGCTCATCAACATTTGTTTCTATAATTACCTGTTGCATTCCAAAACCTTTAGTTTCTGTTCAGTTTATTCCATAAAGAAGTTGATATGCACATTTACAAGTTTTGCTCTTCTCAGATGTCTTCTTCAGCATTGATTCTTGTTTAACACTTATTCTGCAGATGCCCTAATCCTCTTGACTCTGGCACCACCTCCATCCTTTATATGAAACATCTTCCGCAGAATCGGCATCAGCGTCGCTTTGAGGTCAAAGCCTTTCAGTTCATGGATTTGTCCACCAGAAAATACCTGAATGAGGAGGTGACTACACAAACACATGATCAGAAGCATGATTTGGAAAGAAAAGCCAGTGGTTCACGTGTTTCTCCTTGCAAACAGATTTACTTCATGTGCTCTACTGAAGTCTGCTTGCCCTCTGGGTCACCTTGCACAGAGACCTGCTTTGATGGAAAGGTGTGTGTGTGTGTGTGTGTTCAGAATTTGATTTGTATAGATTTGAGTGAATTAATGTTCATGATCTATTACAGTGACTTATTTTTAATGTCTGCCGGCTCATTCGGTTTCAATTTTCTTGTAGTTTCCTTGAATGAGGTGCAGGTGAACCATTGGCAATGGGAGTGTGTGAATCATCTTGTGTTGGTGTTGTCTAATGTTGAATAAAATTTTAGCTCCATCTTTGTAGAGTGTATATTTTGGCTAGCACTTAAGACCAGTCAAAATAACTTTGTAACATTTATTCAAAGTTTAAGCACAACATGAATAAATTCATAATTTGACATTGAACAAGTCAAAACAAACAGCGCTCAAAACAGTATAGTAAGCGCTAGCAATAAGTCCCATGAAATGTACCAATTGCTGAAATGTATAGCTTTAATGCAATGCATTAAAGCATCTGTCAGATGCATTAATGTAAAAAAAACAAACAAAGATGGCTATCAACTGAAATGTTTGACCTAATTTAAAAAAAATTGCCCATAAAAGTGGATAACTAGAACAATCAAAATTATATTTGTTTGGACATGGGGAATGTTCTTAATTTTTCTTGAGCTTAAATGGTAAAAGTTAGAAATCCCCCATATTCCATGTCCTTCCTCATAACACAAGAACGTTTATAATTACACTCCACACAGTCTGAAGGTAGCATGACAACAAGTCCTTACAATCTCTCACCGGGTTCATACAGAAACTGCAAGATGAAATTCAAGGACTTTTCCAGGACTACTTTTTGGTTTTCAAGGACTAAAATCAGTGACCTCACTTATCAAACAATATTATCTTTCAAATTCTAGCCTAATATACTAATAAAACTAAATGCTACAGATAAAGTGTGGCACAAAAGCGTGCAATGACTGTGGAAACTTTAAGGTTTGGAAGGATATTGTCAAAATTATTGCCTATTTTTTTTCACAAATATATGATTGACCTAAAGAATGAAAGTTGTATCATACACTTGGGAAAGTATGAGCTATATCACTGCTTATCAACACTAGAGTGGGTGACAATACACTTAGCTTACGAGATATACAGATACTTCATATATGCTTCACTAGAATGAGACGATATTTGAATGATTTTTAAGAATTTTTTTTAAACGATAAAATGTCTTAAACACACAAATCTAAACCATGCATTTGTGTTTTTAAAATATTTTAACTAATATAAGGCTGTAACTAATCATAATTTTGGTAATTAATCTATACTGATTTTGACAAGTAATCTGATAATTTTTAGTAATGCAAACAGACCTAAGTGAAAAACAGGCTTTAGGATGACTATTTATATATAAAGTAACGATGAGGCAATAATTGGTTTAAAGTATCAAAACCAAACAGTTACATGGCTTTATAGAATAACACTGATAAAATAGGGCTACATAATGTAATATGCCTACACAAAATATGAACATAACCAATTTAAGTATATTATGTATTTAACAAATACCTACAGAGGGTGTCAACGGCCTGGCCATGCTTCACTTTACCACATGATTCAAGGACGTTTAAGTCCATGTAATTTTAAAGGGATACTCCACCCCAAAATGAAAATGTTGTTATTAATCACTTAAATGTTAAGTGACTGTCCCATAGACTGACAAGTAAATTACACTGTCAAGGTCCAGAAAAGTATGAAAGACATCTTCAGAATAGTCCATCTGCCATCAGTGGTTCAATATAAATTTTATGAAGCCACATGAATACTTTTTGTACGAAAAGAAGACAAAAAAGACCTCGTGTCTCGCTGTTTTAGCATAGCGCCATTTTGGAGAACGTCCACTGAACGCAAATGGCATATGCTATTCTGTGTCAGCCGCAACACAAGGATACATTTTCTGTGTTTTTATGCTTTCATTTGAACAAAAACAGCGCATTCATGCAGTGTGGCTGACACAGAAGAGCTTACGCTGCTTGCATTCAGCTCATATTCTCCAAAATGTGATGCAGAAAGACACAGAGGTGACATAATTGTGGTACAGACCACAATTATATATTTACAACACTGTTCCAGAACAGTTCAACCCAAATATTCAGATGTTTGCAAAGCATTTTATGGAGGACCGTTTCCTGATTCTGGGAGAGTAGACTATAATGCTGGCTGTTCTGACTCTCAGTCTGTAAGTACGTTTACGTATGTAAAGGATTTGCCACCGATGATTCAAAAGTGAGTTTTGAGCAGTGGTTCTCAATTTTATTCCTCGCGCCCCACTTGTCTGCACATTTTGTATGTTTCTCTATGTATATTTACAGAGGTATACGATGTCACACTTGTCCATGTGAAGACGTTGCACAGCGCAAAAGGTGTAAAGTAGCGCTCGTCATTTCTCCGATCACAAATGCAGACATGGTTTTATATTTACGTGGCGCGAAGCAATGTGGAAAAAGTGTTTTTCGAACCTTAAACCGCATAAAATTTCATTACACCAAATACACAAAATACTGTTCTTTTTAGTAACATCATATGACCCCTTTAATGACATCACTTTCATTTTAGGGTGGAGTATCCCTTTAATTTTTGGCCACATACTCATAGCAAGAGTTTGAACTTATATTTAAATCGCTATGTATGACAAATAGCATATTTAGGAATGTGTTGATGTATTCTCCTGTTTTGACATAGGTTTATAAACTATTTACATTACAAATCTAGTAAGATAACATGCAGTGTTTTCCCAGATGAACGTTAAGCAACTCAAACTCACAGTATATGCAGAGGAAGAGTTTGTGTCCCGAGCAGCTGAGATGGAGATGTGCTCCATGCTTGTAAATGATAACAGTGCAACACAAAATGTGTCAGACTTTATAGGCGTCCACAACTGAACAGCACATGCCATAAAAGACGGCCCTGTATTTATATCAGATGCGCTGCACTGTTCATTTTTACGTAAAAAGATTGTTTTATCGAAAATAAATAACAATTTCATATATACTGCCATTTATAAATTCAAGTTTTTTTCAAGTACCTGCTCATAAATATGGCTGTTTTCTTGGACTAAAACTGAGAGCAGGTGCTTGAAGTACTTAAATTTGACTTTTTTTTTTAAGTTACCTATGTCTGACTCTGTCCAGATCTTACACACTTTAATAATTCAGGAAAGCAAAGCACATGGTAGATGTGATGAAAGTACTAAAAATCAGAAAGGCCATCTCCATCTTCAGTCGCTACCTTTCCTGTTTCCTGTGGCACAAAAAGACACTGTAATCAATATTGCAGTAAAACATGACCATAAGATTAATTTCTTTAGCATAATTCTGGAATACATACGCTATTTTACAGTTAGACGTTGGCTTCCATTCCACTGTTTCCTTTTATAAGGCAAACAAATGAGAAAAATAGAATATTTTAGTAAACTTCACATATAATGGTACTATTTACTTATAATTGGGGATGCACCAATGTATCTGTCAATAATCAGTATCGCATCAAAAGCAATTTGTAAGCCCCGCCCCCCTTAGTATTGCTCACTCTGACAAACAGAGTTGCTCACTGTCTTACAATGACAGCTGTCAGTGAAAACCTTCTTCTGAGTTGTTTCTGATCAATTTGGGACACAGATGGACCTTCAAGTGGAATTTAAAAATGCCATGGAGGAGTATATAAAAGATATTAAAATATGTAAAAATACAGATCACAAGGCAAATGGGAGAATTGTTGTGATCATCAAAATCGTAATGACAACATCGTGGATCAACATCGTTCATATACTGCAGAGTAAGATTAAATTAATTTACACTTAACCAGATTAATATGGAGAGGCACTTTAATGTAGTTCTTTGTGTATGTGTTTTGACTTACAATAATAAATTGTATACAATAAAAATAAATACAATAAACTACATTGTCTATCCTGTCAGGATACCTAGAATTAGTGTTACAAGTACCCTTGGCAAATTGTTTTAAAATTTTTGTAGCATAAACCCCTTAAAATCGATGCGGATCCTCCAATGTTTCTATATGGTAGACAGACAAAATGTGCTATTTTCCTGCCCAGGATTTCTATATTGCCTAAAATATCCAGGTTTTGGCTTTGGTTTCCTGTTTTCACACTTAATGAAGGTAATGATCATTTGACCAATAACATGCAGACATTGTACATAATTGACCAATCGTGGTGCGTGAGAAGGTTAAATTTACAAAGAATGGTGAAAACGATGCGAATACATGTACATATCAGTGTTTGACTTGAAGCAGCACTGAGCATACCGATCAATGTATGACATCAGAGTAATGTGAGATCGATTCAAAAGCACAAGAAGCCGCCTTGGGCCCGTCTCAGAAAGGAGGTTAAGTGAAAACTCTGAGTATGTTGACCCTGAAATGAGGGAAACTCTAGGTTTTCAGTTTCAGAATGGGAGGTTTGTCAAACCCGAGAAAGCAGGGTAAGTCAAGCCCGTTTCTGAAAGAGAGGTAACTTATACTCAGAGTCAGTTACCATGGTAACTTACTCTATGAACCTAACCTGGTCAGGAGCAGGTTTTCTTCGGTAAACCCAGAGTTTCTTTCGGTCTCCTCTCCCTTTTTAAACACAATTGATGCACGCTGGAAAAATGCTCCTCTTACGAAGTGTACCCCCCCCCCCCCAGTAGAAATATATTTTAAAAAAATGAAATACAAATGGATTTTCTATATAAGAAAATAATATAAGATACTTAGTCTTGTTTCCTGGGGGGGTCTAAATTAAGTGCATTTTACTTAAGTAAAAATATATGCCAGTGTGGTAATAAAAATAATCTTAATGCAATTGGAAAACAAGATTATTCTGAGTGTCTATTACTAAGTGCAAATCTACTGTAGCTCCGCCCTCCATCAACACATAAGGTTAAATACGATGCACGTGAATAACGGCTTCAATGGTGTAGGCAGTAATGTTTTGGGCAAGGAAAACTAGCTTGTAACACGATTGATTGGGTTCGAGTCCGGCTTTTGCCGAGCTCCTCCTTCTCACTTTTCCCATCACATGTCACATTAGAATTTATTTCCAATAAAAATGAACATGTTCTAAAAGTGGAAGGAAAGTGCCTAACAAGTGTTTAATAATGATACAACTATTTATAATTGTAATAAATATAATCATTTACAATCTGTTGTTATTGCATCCTGTTAATGTATAACAATACTAAGGTGCAATTGGGCCTATTATGTATCTGCCAGTATAAAGTATAACTAGCATCTAATTATTATTTACACTTAGCCTGTTGCAAAGAACTGCTACTTTTACATGGTAAATAGAATATATCACGATTTTCACTGTAAATTTTTTCTGTAAATAGCATCTAGAGCTACTTGCACTAAGCCTACTGTAAATAAGATCTATCGCTAAGAAAGTATATTAATTCCACTTAGTGTAAATAGCCACTGCTGTATTTTTCTTACTCTACTGACAGATCCTTTGTAAGAATGAATAAGAAAAATGCACTTAAAATATTATTATTAATATTATTTTATATATATTTTTTGCCCATGAGATACCAGAAAATGATTAGCTATTAGTTCATTAATCTAACATTCTGCCAGCTTTCACCTGTGATATTATAACACTGATAAGAACTACATTTGTATCGAGTCTGAAGTATGCAGATGAATTTTTGGCGGGAGCTGTTGCCATGGAGAATTGTAATATCAGCGCTCCATTGATAATGGCTTTTTTATAGTTGTGGTGTGCGTGCTTAACTCAGAGTCAGTCAATTTAGAGTTGATTAAACCAACTCATTTCAGCTGTTCTGTAACCGAAAACTCAAAGAGTTTCCCATTTCAGGGTAAGTCAACTCAGAGTTCAAGTTTAAGCTCAGAGTAGGTTGAACCTCCTTATTGAAATGGGCCCCTGCTCTCTAGAGCTCATATTGGATATTTAAGGCAATATTAAAATCCTGGCCAGGACGTGTCCTGGGAAAATAGCATGTTTGGTCATCCTACTATATGGTGCATGAAACATACAGATGTCAGAGTTCTGCTCCCCTGCAACTGATACTCGACTGCCATTGTCTGATCTGCATTTGAGGAGAGGGGCTTACCGATAGGCCAACTATCTGCACCATCAGCCATCTGCTGATTGTTTAAAAACAGCCATGATCTGGGTATATCTAGTCAATCAAAAGGGTGCAGAAAACATGCCAAACTACAACTTCTGTGTGAAAAAAATGTCTCGTTGAATTTAGGGCTTTTGGAAGTTAACATAATGCATTAAAGGCATCTCACTTAGTTGAGGATGCTTGACTGATTGCACAGACACTATTGGAAGAGAGCTGAAAGGGATGATGACATCACTGAATCATCAATGAACTGACTTTAGCTGTAAAAATTACTCTTTGTTGATGTCTTGCATTATTGACATACTTATGTACAGTTATTAAATTTTTTGTTAGTATGTTAGTATCCCTGCACTGTTAAACTGCTTACCTCCATTGGCTGCTGTTTGTGCATGTCCATTAGCTGCTGTTTGTGCATGTCCATTGGCTGCTGTTTGTGCATGCCCATTGGCTGCTGTTTGTGCATGCCCATTGCTGTAATTATCCCCTGGGAAATCCATTGAGGAACAAAAAAATAAGATAAAAACAGAAAACTAATCAATTTTAATTTACCATAAAATCATGCATCTGTTAAATGGGTGAATGTGAGGGTTATATTATTGAAGTGGTCAAAATAAGCGCGTGTTAGTAGGCAATTGATTATACAAACAAACAATAATAATAATCAATTAAATTTGGTGGTGGTAGTATCATGGAAACTTGTCTTTATTAATGGTAACTGATTAATTGTTTATCTAAGCCATTTATTTCTGTTGGTCTAAAATGTGTTTATATAATAGATTTCAGGTCACATTTTTGAATGTATTGGCCTTAGCAATTTACCTTCTGTTTTATTTAGTAATAGGGCTTGAATTGAGGGGGATGTGGGGGGATGGCATCCCCCTGGTGGAAAAAAAGACAGAAAGCATCCCCCCAACATCCCCTTGGATGTTGTGTATTAGAAAATTTTTTTTGTGCAAATAAAATGTAAAAAAAAAATATATATATTTACTTATGATTCACAAACTAAATAATGATGTTTGCCCAAACAGAACTCGTTACTGTAACAAGCATTTTTTGTCCAAAATGGTTCAAGCACAACTTCT
This sequence comes from Carassius carassius, assembly GCF_963082965.1. Lineage (NCBI taxonomy): Eukaryota > Metazoa > Chordata > Actinopteri > Cypriniformes > Cyprinidae > Carassius > Carassius carassius. The sequence goes on from NC_081779.1 coordinate 29,516,967, forward strand.
GAAGTTCATTAAAAAAAAGTCAACAGAAGAATGATTTTTCCTTTATTAGAACCTAAAGACATTTTCCTGACACAATGTCATTTTGAAGTGACATGACATTCAGCCAAGTATGGTGACCCATACTCAGAATTCGTGCTCTGTATTTAACCCATCCAAAGTGCACACACAGACTGTGAACACACGTCCAGGGCATTGGGCAGCCATTTATGCTGCAGCACCTGGGGAGCAGTTGGGTGTTCGATGCCTTGCTCAAGGGCACCTAAGTCATGGAATTCCCGGCCTGAGATTTGAACCCACAACCCTAGGTTTAGGAGTCAAACTCTTTAACCACTAAGCCACAACTTCCCCCATTGTGCTGTATGTGTGACCATAAGGGAAGTGAGAGTGGAAACGGAACTGGCCCTGGCACGCCCGCTTTTCGGACGACAGTGGAAACGCGGCTAATGACAGTCCTGAACCAGACAAAGTGCCAGCACAAAAACACATTCAGTAAAATAATGTTTAGTTAGCAGTACTGACCCAAATATCTCCATTTCAGGCCCCAGAAGGGGAAAACAAGCCTAAAATAATAGTTTAACAAGGCAAATTATTCATAAAATTAAAACCTTTTTAGAGACATTTTTTAATGATTGTGTAAAAATAGCTATGCGACAAACCCTTGCCAAAAAAAAAAAAAAACCGACTACCTTTAATTTTTTGTTACAATCCGACCATTGAGAAATACTATTACCAAATTATTACTAATACTACAGTTAAACTCAGCCAACTGTAAGTTGTTCAGAAGCTACGTTATGCTAAGTTTGCACTATGCCATTCTCCCCTGTCAGGAACTCTCCATCACAGCCACCTCAATCATCACTCGCACCTGACTCCCAATCATCGGAGTGCTGATCACCTGCACCTAGTAATCAGTCACCAGGATAAAGACACCTCCAACTCAGTACTCCAGTGTCCGGTCTACTGTTCACAACCATGAACTGGTGCCCAACCTATCATTACTAACCTGTCTTTCCTATGTCCTCAGATATCCCCACGATGATCTCTTGTGACATAAATAATTTTCCACCGATCGTTTCAAGGTAGACTTCTTAATTTCTACACTGTCCGGGTGAGCCCTCCAATGGGCAAAGGCCATATGGGATGCGAACAGTGCCATAAATAACTCTTTTGAAGCTTTTACCGCCCACTTTAAGAAAGTGGTCTGCTCATCTGCGGAAGAAATTTCTACGGCTGATAAACTACTGCAGTTGCGTCAGGGTGAAACAACGACCAGTGACTACACCATCCTGTTTCAAACATTGCCGATGGCTAGTGGATGGAATGAAGCAGCACTTCTAAGCACCTATCGTCAAGGTCTCAATCCACAGATCTGTGCACAAATGGCGATCTACGTAGATTCCATAGGATTAGAGAACTTTATGCTGAAGGCCAATCGCATTTCACAGCACCTAGCCGCCTGCCCAATGGTCGAAGCCACCCGCCAGTCTGGTTCTCCCACTAACAGCCCTCCAGTACCAGAACCCATGCAATTGGAATACACACGTCTATCATATGAAGAGAGCAAACGCCGGCTCGCAGCGGGACTCAACCTTTACTGTGCCTCGCCTTGATTCATGAAGAGGAGATGCACTTCTTGGTACTGGAGGGACCCACGGCCAATATCATCCTGGGATGCCCCTGGCTCACGTTACATTCTCCGGAAATCAGGTGGGATTCGTGTGAGGTGACCCGATGGAGTCTGTTCTGCCATCATTGTCTCACCGCTCTTCCTCGTCCAGTTCTCTGTTCTCCAGGGTGTCACATGGCTTCCAGCCTCATCGAGAGCCCTGAGCCTGATGTTGCTCCAATAATCCAACTTGAATATGTGGCTTTCCAGGATGTGTCCAGCAAGCAGGCAGCCACCCACTTACCACCTTACAGGCCATGGGACTGTGCCATCGACCTGCTGCCTGATGCTAAACTCCCTAAGGGTCGAGTCTATCCACTGTCCATTCCGGAGCACAAGGCTATGGAAGATTACATCAAGGAGGCCCTCAAGCAAGGATTCATCCAGCTAACCAGCTGCCTCCAACTTTGTGAGCAAGAAGGAAGGGGGGCTTGAAGCCTTGCATTGATTATAACCTCGTTCGAATCCACAAAGGGGACAAATGGAAGACAGCCTTCATCACACCTTCTGGTCACTACGAGTACTGCGTTATGCCTTATGGACTCGCCAACGTCCCCTCAAGCTTTCAAGGCTTCATGAATGAGAATTCTGGGAATTCCTCAACAAGTCAGTCATAGTTTACATTGATGACATCCTGATCTATTCCCGGAACCTGGCCGAACATCGCCACCATGTGACCCAGAAGCTCAGACAACACCATCTATTTCTAAAGCTGTAGAAGTGTGAATTCCATCATTCCATGGTGCAGTTCCTCTGGTACAACATCAGCCCTGAAGGTATCCAGATGGACCAGGGGAAGGTATCCACCATTAAGGAATGGCCCGTTCCACAATCTGTGAAGGAACTCCAGAGGTTCTTAGGATTTGCTAACTTCTATCAACGCTTTATCCAAGACTTCAGTCTGCATACTGCACAACTGACCTCTCTCCTTAGAGGTAAGCCCAAGTCCCTGTCCTGGACTTCCACCACCCAGGAAGCAAGAACTGAAGAACGCCTTTAGCATGGCTCTCATCTTTCGCCACCCTAATCCTGAGTTACCGTTTGTGGTAGAATTGGACACCTCCACCACTGGCGTTGGAGCTGTCCTATCCCAGTAGTTTGGTGAGCCTTGCACTTACTATTTCAGGGAACTGACCCCAGTGGAGCAAAATTACGAAATTGGGAACAGGGAGCTGTTAGCGATCAAGCTCGCTCTAAAAGAATGAAGACATTGGCTGGAGGGAGCTAACCATCCCTTTACGGTAATCACTGATCATAAAAATCTGCGATATCTCCATGAAGCCCGTAGACTGAATTTATATGGAATGAAAGATAGATTGTACTGCAAGTTAGCTATGATTGTGAGAAACACCAAATTGTTAATTAATGTTGCAAACTTGCTAACAATGCTTTTGGGAACCGCACTCCAGAATGTTCATAATTAGTAGCGGTAAACTGATTCCCTGTCAAATCATACTATGTATTTTAAAGAAAGCCATCAAATTTGTGGAGATTTTATTATTCATTGCTCTCTTGTTTTGATTGCTTCCATTGTCCTCATTTGTGAGTCGCTTTGGATAAAAGCGTCTGCTAAATGACTAAATGTAATGTAAAACCACCAGTAGGCGGCAGTAAGTCACTGTTAACGATTAAGTCACTTTCACTTTCACTTTCGTCCCTATCATTAGGATTGAACTGAATCATTTAAACTGTTGATTCATTCGGTAACCAAACAACGTCCCGTTTGTTGTTCAGAGACGCAAAACAACACTGTGGCTGTTTGAAATTATTGTTTTTTGTTGTAGAAATGGAGGAAATACAGGAATTATGGCGTCTAAAGCGCAAGTCTCTTAATATTAACTACTTGTTTATTTAACTGTTGTATAGAATCAATATCACATTTGTAATCATGCTTGCTTTTGGAGAAAAAACGCCACTCTTCATGTGATATTAACTATATGAAATGATATAAATATAATTTTTTTCTGCCCCATCTTAAATTATGTGATCATTCTAAATGCATTTTAATATACTGATTAATGCATGCAGTGAAATAACGCACTCTCAATGCGCGAACTTGCACTAGTCTTTCCTACTAGACTTCATCACCTAATGAATGCGTGCACTCTGTAGATGTGTTTGCTTTTCGCGATATACTCATATCAAATCGCACATCATTAAAATTACAATTGCGATATTATTGCAGACCATACATATTGCACACACCTATGTTTACATTTTTATAATGCATTGTCTTCTTATCGATCCACCAGTTACATTTAAAGCTCTCTGTGTGTGTAGTGTAATACATGGGTCGATTTTTGCATTGTTCTGAACTTTGAACAAATCAACACTTGCATTGAAATCCTCATTAATTGTTTGGTAGAAATATAACTGTTTCCGTGGTAACAGCAGAACACAGAGCAGCGCAGCACTGGACTTTGAACAATTATTCAACGTTTATTCAATTAAATCATAACCTTAACCTTACTTTTTAAGACCCAGCGGAAACTGTATCTAAAGGGAAATACAGATTCTTTTCACTTTCAGTTACCTGAGAGAAGATTTTGAGCTACATCATCCCTTTGTGCTGCTCCATTGGTGTTACGCCGTGGGATAACTAGAGAATATATCAAATAAAGATCATAAATACCATTACAGTCTACGTGCACTGCTCTCAGGAACAGAGACAAGCAATTGAAGAAGTTGAGACAGCACAACAATTGTTACTAAGGTGTATAGTTGTTAATTGAGGAGAGTTTAGTTGCTTGCATCTTAACCACATTAAAATATATTTCTGACTTTTACAAGAGTTCGGTCATTCTTACCACCCAACCCTAAGTGAAACAATAGCTTTTTAAAACAAAAAAGCAGCCTTGTCAATCCTGATAGTTGAAGCACCTTTATTATAGAAAATATTAAAAAAAGACTGTATCCAGGACCAATGATCATGTTTTAATACTCACCGAGTCTTTTAGTCTTATAAAGGTAGAGGAGTGCTGCAACAAGAAGTATTGCAATCAAAACTCCAATCACAACTCCAACCTGAATAGTCGGGGTAGAGCCTTTGTTGCAGTCTATGCATTTCCCATCTAAAAATAAATAAATAAATGGACAGTACAGTGTGCAATCGCTGAAAATGAACTGAAATTCAATTTTTAAGCCTTTAATCAAGTCGTTTTAAGGGGTCATCCATTTCATTCATAGACTTTAACAGAAGTGTTTGTGTTGCACATTATCGAAAACAATGTTAACAAGTGTTAAAATTAATTGTATTTAAAAAAGGTTAATTTGAACCTGCTATTTGTCTTGCAGATTTAAAATATTCATAGTGTCAGTGGCACAGGTTGTGGCATTTTCTTACATTAAAGTACACTGATGACTCATCAGTGTCTCATATTTATTCACGAGGCTGCGCATGCTTATTCAAATCATATTCAATTAAAGCCAATTGCACAATTTTGATAATCATGCAGTAACCAACCTAACCCCCCCAAAATACTCAGATCTATGCGAATCACATTGGTCTTCCCTCAGAGGTCGAAAATACAGAAATCCGTATTTATAACATCCCTTAAAATCCCTTTTTTTTTATTTGTCTAATTTTTCGCATCTAGTTTTTTAATTAGGCACTACCACCCTAGCTTCCTCTGAGGAAACACCCCTGCTTTAATTGAATGTCACAAGTTCACCTGCCCTTTCAGTCCTGCTAGATAATGATAAACAAACTTTGCTTGCTGTTTGTTCTTAAAGGAGGGTCGAACCTGAGGCTTGGCTCGAGCTCTGAGTAAGAATCCCCCTACGATTGTATGTGTGAAAGAAAAAGAAGGAAATAAAGGAGGGGAAGGGATGCTGGAAGAATTGTAGCGATGATTAACAGAACTGAATGATTAAGCTCCTCCCGGACATATGTTTGGAGCTTCAGTTAATGCTTTCACTTTCCTTACCCCATCTGACAATAATTGTTTCTGGGAGGGTTCTGTGAGAAACAGAACAATCATATTCTGCTTTTTCATTCTCCTGGATAATCACACTTTTCCCCAGCTGGAAGGTTTCATCATGGTTTGGTCTGATTCCTGTGGATTCTATCTCATTTTCAGGCAGGGGTGTGCGATATTTCCTTATGGTCAACGTCACATCTTTGGGGTAGAAGCCAGTGGCCAGACAGGTGAGTTTCAGCTTGGATTTTTCCTTGATAGACTTTTTAGCAAACAAGTAAACTTTAGGAGGAGCTGAGAACACAGAAAACAGTTTATCAGTGAGTTATATCTCTATGAAAGCTGCAGATCAACAACAAATACAAATACTGTTCATTTACTCACAGCCCTTTCTGAACTCCGCATCTCCGTATTCTCTGAATTTGTTAAGCCAGTCCACACACTCTTTCTCCAGGTAGCCCTTGGTGTACTGGTTTAGGATAGGCACATTATCCCATTTCCTCTTGGTTGGAAGAGCTGCATCAACAGGAGCGACCCACTGAGACTCCTTATCATCAAAAGACAGGAAGTTATCTCCATCGTAGCTGTACTCATCAATGCCTTTGGAAAAGTTCACTTTATCTCCCTGTTTCTCAATTTCACAACCATGTCTCCACTGAAGAACATGAACATCTACAATAGACACAAATTGAAATGTCTGTGAGATGATGATAATATAATAGTTAAATATTTACATAAAAATATGTATTTGCAGGTTAAATGTAACAGTGTTCCTCACCTGATTCATTGTGTCTCATGCGTTTCATCAGAATGTCGACGTTCACATTAAACCACTGTTCTTTGCTCTTTCTTGACTGGGTGCCTTTTTCCCAGTAATCTTCCTGCATTTTCTCTTTCATCCAGGTCTGTTTGGGAATCTTTCTCTGTTCCTGGCTATTGTAATAGTCAATCTGTCTGTCATCCAGCAGACCCATAGCAATGAACTGATAGATGCCCGGGTGATGGACAGGCATGGACAAGGCCGTGTATATGTAGTATATGGAGTGTTTATCTGCAATAAAGAGGAACATAATATGCATTATATCAAATATCGAAGTAAATGTTATAAAAGGGGTTGCTACATTTCTAAAGGAAATGGCAACGTGAGGTGGGAGAGGCGCAACTCAGGACCGTCTCAAAACTTTTCAGTTAACTTTATTTATTCATTCATTCATTTGCCATCTTTTTTTTTAATGTTAAATTTAATTTCTTTTAAATTGACTTTTCAATACCGACCAGAAACATTAACGTTACTGATTTTGGCGGAAACTCAGCGACTGTCCTGTCCACGTGGCCGATGTGGAACCATGTGGTTCAACGTTTAGGACATCAAGTTCGTGGATATTTGCTTGTAAGTTGACAAAACTTAACATATACATATAACAAAACAAAACATATACATATAAACCGTTACTTTCACTTTCTTACTCTAGGTAAAATATAATTATTTACCTTTCTGAAGTGAGGGCGAAGTCCAACAGAGAAGAAAAGCACAAAGCAGAGCAAAACCCTTGGTCGCGACAGACGTGCCCATGATTGTAACGTTAGTGATGATGTTAGGTTCAGAGCGTGTATCGAGAAATCCCGGCAGCTTTCAGTGAAGCGCGTAGCGTAGCGTCGCCGCCGACGCTTGGAGCGCGTTTCTGTCTGAGGCTTTTGTTTTCTGGTGCTGGATGAACGCGATTGACTAGCGTATTTGCATACGGCGTTATGATTGACTGATGTCTGCGTTGGCGCTTGAAAAGTTAAGTTTTCAACGTCTGCCTCCACGCGACGGGCCCACGCTTGACGTCACTCCATTCAAAGTAGGGGTTTTTCAATGATTTGTTGTGCCATATCTCACTATATAACAAAACATTTCACATGCCTCATCAAGAAGGAGCAAGGAAAAAAAAGAATATATAATTATATATAATAATAATAAATTATACATATATTTCCATTTCCATAGAACATTACAATGTAAATACTAATTTAATACTGCAGGTCAGCACCATTATTTATTATTATTTTTAATTATTATTATGTGAAAATGTTAAAGGAGGAGCATATATTAATCGTTTTAATTGCTCTATTATTTTTAGGTTTTTGACATCACATCTATATACAAAGGTTTGGTTTAAATATTATAAAGTGAATTTGCTATTGCACACAGTGATAAGAGGCTTCGAGAGGAAAGGACTCTCAAGGTTTTCTGCATTTTTGATATCCGTGATGCTGGTATCCAGGTCCCAGGTTTGAGTTTGCATAACTTGCATTTATGAATGTGAAATTTACATAAAAATAAAATAAAATGTATTATAAAACTAGCATCCTTTAAAGAGTGATCCTTGATATAATAACCCAAGATCACATGTTTATAAGATAAGGAATATTTTTTAAAAACATTATCAGCAATACAAACCTTCACATTATTCCAAAAACACTAGCTATATTGGCAGGACCAAAAAAATAGAAATGGTTTCAGTGGAGAATTCACAAAAAGAGCATTTTAAATCAATATCAATTTTTTTATTTATTTATTATTTTTTTTTTGGTTAAACTCTATGATTTAATTTATATGAGATTTCCTTAACCTTATTTGTAAGGAGGAATTGAGGTAATGACAAAAAAATGAGGTCTCTTTTAAAAACAAGGATCCAATTTTAAAGTTGTTAGGCTTTAACCTTGAGAAACAGATAGAGGTGACTATGTTCAGGTCTAGGAGGACAGACAGAAAGTGCAGTTGTGTTTACACTGCATATGTACACCTGCAGGAATGGCCCTATAAAGCACCTTAAATTATTGTGTATGTAAATGGTATTTTTTTTTTAAGATAAAGTCTGTAAAAATAAATACTTTACTAAACCAATTGTGAAAAAATACTTATTTCTATACAAAATATTGGCATTATTCTAGATAAAAAAAACTTTGAGTGGAGAAGTTTGTGTCTATAAATAGTCAAAAGTCAAAGTTTACCAAAGAAGCTGGTAAAGTTTGATTGGAAATGTAAATTTTATAATTACACATCAAAAGAAATTATAAGCCACCCAAATGAGAGAAAATAAACAGAGGAAATACATTCCAGACAGATGAAGAATTTTGAAGATATTGTCTTATTCAATTTATTTTTAAAGTTTAGAGAATCAACAAAATTCAGACTGCCTTTGTCATATGAATTCAATATTATTGATTTTTTAATATATTGAATTTTATTTTTCCACAAAAATTGTGTCAACATGCCATCAATTAGTTTACATGTATGTCTGTCAACAGACCATTGAGCAGCATACGATAATCGAGAGATACCTTCTGCTTTAGTGAGCAGAACTCTTTAAGTCTTGAATGCAGTCACGCAATCTGCGCATCAAGTTTATTTCGCATCTACTCGGCAGTGCTGGTAGATTAAGGTTTTCATATTTATTCATATTCGTTTTCACATTCACAGCCTTCTATTTAAGTTTTTACCATTTATTTTTCTATAGTAATGTTCTTTTATTATTTTTTTTTATTATTATTATTATTTTTTGTTTTGTTTCAAAGCTGTATACTTTTTATGTGGAATGCTGCTAAATTGATGCATAATTTTGCATTATGTTTTGTACAACTGTCTTTCTATTTAAAATTTTTCTTTTTTTTAAGAATGACGGAATTCATTCACATTTTAAGCATTATAAGTGCATGTTATCATTCGATCTGTACCTGCTATTGTATAGTGTATCCTGCTTATGTGGAGAAAATCAACATAAAGTGAGGGGGAAACATTATTAAAAAGGACAAAACCAAACTGTTTTCATGTAATTTCACTATTTCATTATTTAATAATTGCATGCCAAAAAAAAATCATAAAAAAATTTAATCAAATTGTTTTGTTGTAATATCCACCAGACTTTTGTTGTATATGTCCTTACATACCACTGTGGTGATTTTCATATTATTTAACTGTATGTGAAACAAGGCTTTTTCACTGCTATGCTGATGACTATCAACTCTACCTCTCATTCCAGTCTGATGATCCGACGATAGCTGCTCGCATATCAGCATGTCTAACAGTAATTTCTTGTTGGATGACAGACCATCACCTTTAACTCAACCTGGCTAAGACCGAACTGCTTGTTGTTTCAAAAATCCATCTTAAAGAGCCACAAAATCACTTTCACTGACTTTTTCATTAACTGTTGACTGAATGACCTGCCCAACTTAATCCGTCCCTAGCCATCTTCAAGAAACAACTGAAAAAACATCTGTTTCCATCTTCATTTGACCCTCTAACTCTAGCACTTTCTATTCTTTTTTAATTCTACTTTATTTCTTTATAAAAAAAATAGCTTTCTCTTTTTTTCTATTCTATCTACGTGTTCTTTGTGTGTGTTTGTGTGTGTGTATATACAGTATATATGTATATATATATATATATATATATATATATATATATATATATATATATATATATATATGTATGTATATATATTTTTGTATATGTGTGTGTGTATATATATAACTACGTGTATTGCGTTAGGCTAACTGAGAATTGTCAATTGCACTTATATATTGTTGTTCTTTTGTTCATTTTATGTGCTTTTATTGGCGTCATTTGTAAGTCGCTTTGTATAAGAGCATCTGGTAAATGACTAAATGTAATTGTAAAATAGTCACTGATATAAATGCATCAGAGTAAAGGTTTAATTATATAGTTAAGCGATAATGCTTATGTAGTTAATGCATTACTGAATGTTTAGATAACTGTAAAAAAAAATGTGGATGTAATTTCTTCCAGTGTAATATGTAATGATAATAATGCATACATTGGAAACAATAAGTAATGAAAGAAAAAGCATGTGAACCTGTGTGTGTCGTCTCATTTTATGGTAAAAAATAAATAAAAATAAAACAAATACTGAAAATAAATAACAATACATGAACCATGCATTGCAGGGCATCACTGAAAATGAGTGTGTTAGTTAGTTTACAGAATGCTGTTGTCACTGCAAACACCCATACATACAATAATTATTCACAAATATAATTTTCCTGCAGCCATTAGGCCCCTCCGATGTGTAGGTCCCTGGGCTTCAGCCCGTTGAAGCCTGTGTGTTAATGAGCCCCTAGTTCACATGAATTAATTGTTCTAAACAGACTAAATCTATTATTATAATGCGTTTAATAATACTATAAATTAATACTCAACATTTACCAATATTTGAAAGCAATGCTTACAGGATTAATAAAGAACATGGATAAACTGAAATTCCTAATTCTCCATTTGTTTTGTCATAATTTCTGTTTATCCGATAGGATCTTGTTTTAATAAATTAATTCAAGGCAAAAACCTGAAACATAACCCTGTTTAATAACTGCTATCCTGGTATATAATTAATAAAAGTGTTAGATACTAGTTAGAATAGTTAACTAGTAAATTACAGACTGATCTCAAATTGTCCTTTTCTGTCCAAGATACTAGAAAAGTATCCTCACAATTATATTCCTTCTTAGAGAAAAGTGATATCTTTGAGGAATTCTGAGACTGCTCTCCTTAGAGTTACAAATGACCTGCTCTTATCATCTGATCGTGGTTGTATCTCTCTATTAGTTTTACTGGATCTTAGTGCTGCGTTTGACACAATTGACCACAACATTTTTTTGCATAGACTTGAACACTTTGCTGGCATTAATGGAAATGCGTTGGCATGGTTCAAATTGTACTTATCTGACCACCTTCAATTCGTTGCAGTGGATGAAGATGTATCATATCGATGACTAGTGCAGTATTGAGTACCTCAAGGTCAAGTCAAGTCAAGTCACCTTTATTTATATAGCAGTTTAAACAAAATACATTGCGTCAAAGCAACTGAACAACATTCATTAGGAAAACAGTGTGTCAATAATGCAAAATGACAGATGACTCAGTACTAAGGCCATTACTTTTCACGCTTTACATCATACCCTTGTTAGATATGATCAGGAGGCACAGTGTTAGCTTTCATTGTTATGCTGATGATACTCAGCTCTATATTTCTTCGAGGCCCGGAGAAACATACCAATTTGAATAATTTACGGAATGCATAGTCGATGTAAAAACCTGGATGAGAAGTAATTTCTTACTGCTAAATTCTGGAAAAAAAAATTTTGTTGTTAATTATAGTTGTTAATTATAGGACCTAAAAACTCTGCTTGTAATAACCTAGAACACTGTCTAAGACTTGATGGCTGCTCTGTCAATTCTTCGTCATCAGTTAGGAACCTAGGTGTGCTATTTGATCGCAATCTTTCCTTAGAAATCCACATTTCTAGCATTTTTAAAACTGAATTTTTCCATTTCGATATATATATATATATATATATGCATAGGGTATTCCAGATATATATATATATATATATATATATATATATATATATATATATATATATATATATATATATATATGCTCTCCTTTTGGTCACCACCTTGAGAGTGATGCCGTCTGGAGCTTAAGCTCCTGGTAGGGTCACCCATGGCGGTAAGGTCGAGGGGGAGGTTCCAGACAAAGAGCGACTCAAGGGATATACCATCATACCTCAACAGAGAAGGAAAACTCTGTACAGAAACCCTCGTGAGCCACTGCCTTGTGGTTAGCTCCAGGGAAAGCAAAGGCTAAGGGAGTAAACCCCAACAGAAAATCAGGAGTGGAGCCCCTCAGGTGGATGGCGAAGGAACATGTCACCATCCGGCAACTCCTGCAGCTGCGCTGACATTGACCGTATTGGCTCGCCTTACTGTCAGACCCTGCCAGCAAAGCCAAGAGGGGGGTCTGGGCAACCCAGGATCTACATATTATTAGCGCAGGCCTGCACCTGGAGAGGTCACTCCAGCTGCACTGTCTCAGTGCAGAAACAACATGGGGAGCAGCAGTCTACCAGTGTTAAGTCGTGGCTCATTTGGCGTCGAGCCGGGCGCTAGGGGTTGCTCCCGATGGTGGGAGGAATCATCGTGCTCCATTGGGTCGTTACCGCCCGCCTTAACCCGGGCAGCCCCCAGGCAGTTAGGTACTACCCCGCCACAACCTGCTTGCTTCATCGGGTGCATGGAGCTTAGACAAAATCGACAGGCAGGTTGTAAAACCCAGCACCAGGAAATAAAAGAAATAATCAAAAGACCACAAAGTCACCAGCCCTGCGGCTGGCAACCTGGAATGTCAGAACATTGTGCCCTGGCCTCTGTGACGATCTTCAGCAAGTTGACGATGCTAGAAAAACAGCTTTCATCAATCACGAGCTGTTAAGGCTCAACATCGACGTTGCTGCCCTTCAAGAGACACGTCTTCCATCCAGTGGAAGTCTGAAGGAGAGAGATTACACTTTCTTCTGGCAAGGACTGGAGCAAGACAAGCGCCGACTTTATGGGGTTGGCTTTGCAGTGCGAAATTCTCTCTGGCCCTTTATAATAATAATAAATCTGAAACATCAGCTCTTTTCATATAAAAATAATTTTCTTTGGGTGTTTAATCTGGAAAACTGTATCTCAAACAAATTATTTTAAAAGATCCAGATTATATGAAAAATGGGACAGAAAGACAGAGATGATTTATCTACATGCAACCTCCAAAAACATAATATTTGTCATGATTGTCAGCACTGACAATGACAAATACCACAGATCCGCCATAACAGATGTTCAGTGATGTTATGAGTCTGAATCAGTCTGTTGTCTGTTGTAGTATTTATTGTGCATCTGCAGGCTGGCTTTGACTACTGGAGTCCTCACACTGAAACACAGACATAAATATTTGTCATTGAATTTACTATTAGTAGTGGCTAAACATTAGGCAACCAATGTTTGATCATTTCCATGTGAGTATATATCTAAGAAATTTTTTATTCAGAGCTAACTACACTACTCTACACCATCCTGTTTGAAATCAATGTATTTCCGCTATTCCCAAATGTAGAATAGAGTTCACTTCAATGTGTAGGGACTCTCAGTAAAATTAGCTACACATCCTGGTACTGACCCTAAGGTCTGCTTTTGTCTGAAAACTCTTGACTTGCTTTGGGTTGTCTATCCAGGTGTGTAATCAAATATTTGCAGTTCTTCCAGGATGCTGCAGTCTCAAGCTGATGTTCAGCCTTCCCAAATGTTCATATGTAACTTGTGTTCTCTGCACCTCCCACTGGTTCCCTATCCCTGCTAGTTCAAATCTCTAACCCCATAACAAGTCTAATCTTACATTTTGTTGACCACAAGATATTTTTCCTGTGCTACCCTAGGCTATGGAAAAATAGAAAAGTGTCAATGTGATCTCTTTGGCTCCACTAATATTACATGTAAAATATAGTTACCATGTGGTTTACTGCATCCTGAGAATTAGTAGAACTGTTGTCTGGAGTTGAACCAATCTCTATTCCTGTTGAGGAACAGTAAAATATAAAAGTTCTTCAGTGCTGTGCATGAGAAGCCATAATAACTAGGGATGCATCAATCAGTCAATAAAAAATAAGAATAAAATAAAAATGCAAAAAAGAAAAAGAAAAAGGCAGCATGTACAGTGTTGATAAGCTTGCATATACAACTAATGATACTTTGCTGTGTGTGTGTGTGTGTGTGTGTGTGTGTGTGTGTGTGTGTGTGTGTGCAATGAGATTTACAATGAGACCAGTTTAGATTACAGGAAGACAAATTGTGTATTAAATGATGCATTCTGATTTTGGTGCATTATTTAAAGAAAAGCATGAGTGGCATATTCACCTGAGTCAGAGTCAGCACTGCGCTCCCTTCTTGCAGTTACTGTATTGAGTCCATCATCTAGATGTAGTGTAACAATCGTAAGTTCAAGTAAAGCATCAATACAAGTCACATCAGAGATTCTGGAGTAGTAAAAGGTATCTCCACTCGACATGTATCACCAATGCCTGTACATTTTGCTTACAGCAGACATTTAATTAACAATTTGTATATACATATAATTAACAACTCCCTGGTAAATGGAATATCATAACTACCAGAAGTGGTTCCATCCACCTGAGATGAGCTCGCATTGCTGTCAGATCTATTACTAGCATTCGCTGGTCCTTGATGAAGAAACAGTGAGATGTTAAAGTGTATTTTAACATAGCCTGTTGCATAAGACTAATTAAATATTGGTAGAGGGATACTGGTACCTTGCAGAGAAACATGCTCTTCATTAATGCTACATTCCTGGTTATTACTGCAGTTGAAACCTAAAGGGGATGACAGGAAAAAAAAATATTCTGAATACTATTTGCACTGTAATACTAATGTAAAAATAACAGTGGTCCAAAAGCTCTGAGGCAGAAACATGTTACATAAAATGGCATTTTCCCCACTATAATCTTATCTATACAAGTACATCCAATAATATTTGTTTAAACGTCTCTATTAAGATTTGTATTTGTTAAAGGAATAGTAAAATAAAATGAATGTAAATGAAATGTCGTGTCATCATTCACTCACAATTTGTTATGAACCAGAATGCTACATGTTTGTTCAGTGGAACTCAAATGACTACAAACAATATAAAAATTATCTTGGGGGAAAATATTATTTTGAAAACAAAACCAAATATAAGAATGTGTGTGGATTATCATTAATCAGTCAATACTCACCAATAATATTTTTCTTCTTTAAGATGAAAACCACTACTAGTACGACTGCCAGCACAATCAGTCCCCCAATCAGTCCTCCGATCATACCCAAAATAGTCTTTGGTGGGCAGTCTTTGAATGTTCCATCTATACAAATGAAAAATATAAATATTCTGAACGAATCAAGGATATGACAAGCAGAAAAAAAGAGAAAACAGAAGTTCATAACTTAAGAGTCTTTTATTTGAATAGCATGTGTGATATTCCTCTTTATATATAATATGTTTAGTATTTTAGTCTTGTTAACACTCATAATGGTAATATATAGAATAACATGTTGAGAAACCGTAAAAATGATGAACGCTTGTTTTACTTTCAGTTTTAAGAAAAAAAATTTGTTTTACTTTCAGTTTTAAGAAAAAAATAAAAGTAGCCTATTTTTTTACGTCGAAACAGTTAACTCACCACTCCAGACAGGTACAGCAGCACCGATCAGAACTAACAAACACAAAACAGTGAAAGATGCCATTTTTAAAGTCTGTTAAGGCTTTATTGCCTCCGTGCGTCTTCCGCTGCTGACGGCTTTTTATGGAGCCAGTGCAGTTGACAGGACCGGGCTAATATGGTCATACTTCCTGGTTCTAGTAAGAACTCTTGCTGCTGCATTTTGGACTAACTGTAGTTTGTTTATTAAGTGTGAAGAACAACCACCCAATAAAGCATTACAATAATCTAACCTTGAGGTCATAAACGTGTGAATGAACGTTTCTGCATTTGACATTGAGAGCATAGGTCGTAATTTAGATATATTTTTGAGATGGAAAAATGCTGTTTTACAAATGCTATAAATGTGGCTTTCAAAGGAAAGATTGCGATCAAATAGCACACATAGGTTCCTAACTGATGACGAAGAATTGACAGAGCAGCCATCAAGTCTTAGTGAGTTTTTAGGTCCTATACTTAACACCTCTGTTTTTTCAGAATTTAACTGATTTGAACCATGCTAATGCACTTCCATTAACGCCAGCAAAGTTTTCCAGTCTATTCAGGAGAATGTTGTGGTCAATTGTGTCAAATGCAAAACTAATATCCAAGAGCACTAATAGAGAGATACAACCACGATCAGAGGATAAGAGAAGGTCATTTGTAACTCTAAGGAGAGCAGTCTCCGTACTATTATACAGTCTAAATGGACTGAAAAATCACTACTGATACAATTTTTCTCTAAGAAGGAATATAATTTTGAGGATACTAGCTTTTCTAGTATCTTGGACAGAAAAGGGAGATTTGAGATCAGTCTATAATTAACTAGTTCTTTGGGGTCAAGTTGTGGTTTTTTGATGAAAGGCTTAATAACAGCCAGTTTGAAGGTTTTGGGGACATATCCTAATGACAATGACAGATTAATGTCAGAAAAGGATCTATGACTTCTGGAAGCACCTCTTTTAAGACTGAGTATGTTTCAACCAATTTATTATTATCTATTCAAGCCCATATTTGTTTTGTTTATATAGAGTCCAGTATATTTACTGCACAATCCTCTTTCAATCCATAGATTAGATGTCAAGAATAGCAAGATATGTAGCAATTTAGTTGTATAAATTTTGGCCC
Source organism: Carassius carassius (assembly GCF_963082965.1). Taxonomy (NCBI): domain Eukaryota; kingdom Metazoa; phylum Chordata; class Actinopteri; order Cypriniformes; family Cyprinidae; genus Carassius; species Carassius carassius. Next base: position 29,533,758 of record NC_081779.1, read on the forward strand.
CAATGAGTTAACTCTGTCTATGACATTGACTTTCATATTTCATGGCCAAAAATATAATTCTGTCAGAAACTGATGTTGTTTGAACATTACAGTGTTTTCTTTACCCAAACACTATGTCTCTGAAAGGCTAATGTTTTTGTGTGTTTAAAGGCTGGAGAAGTAGGGTATGTGCCATCTAGCCAATATACTTTTGCCGACCAAAATCTTGTTACTCTGTTTGAGCTTGTTTTTTATATAATGTTAAGTGTCTGATACCATGCTAAGACTGACAATGCAGATGTGTTTAATTATTGACTTTTCTCCCCTTTCTTTCTTTTTCCCCCTGCATTTTAGTAGAGTGTGCAATGGAATTGTTTTATTTATCAACACCCCCCTCACCCCTCACCCCACCCCCCCACCATCGCTATGGTTTTGTGAAACCCCGCCACTGTGTACCTACTCAATATTTCAGTTTTTCTCTTTATAGAAACTATTTTCAGGACATCTCTATTTTGAATATATAGTTAAACGATTTTCTCACTGGCAACGTACATCAAGTTGAGCATGTCAGAGAGAGTACACACATCCATAAAACTTTAAGTGAGAAAGATGTTTCGTGGAAAAATGAGTGTGGACCACATAATATTTGTTAACAATTTTTAATAAATGTCATATAATCTTTATTTTTCCCATGAAATAAACATTATTTATGTCATCAACCCTCCCCCCAAGCCCTCCCAAAGGGTGGTTTCATCAGACTTAGCTCAATTTTAGGGACAAATTTGTCCCCAAAGTATATCTACATAAACCCCAACATACATAATGTACATACACACTCCTTCCCCTTCACTTTTTGCCAAATCGAAAGCCAAATCCTCCTTTCTGTCTGTTGAAGGCTTGTAAACCTCCTGCAATGGAAGTAAGTGCCTCGTTCTGCTTTTCTCCACCCTCTTCTTCAACCTCTCCCCCTTGAGGATACGGCACATCCACTATATGGTTGTATGGGAATGTCCCCATTGGTTTCCATCCCAGCTCCTCTCTCTTTTGGCCCTTCACAATGCCCCTCTGTCCCCATCCCAGTTCTGCCTTCACTCTTTCCAGAAGCTCCTTGGGTCCCGGCTCCTTAATCAAAGTCCAGGGCTGGAGCTCCACTACTGGTTTCCCGCCTGCAGCTCCCAGTGAAGCCTGAAGCTGGAGCAATGCAGCCTCCCATTCAGGGTTGTCCAGCATAGGCAGATAAACCATGGGATGGTGTGGCAGCATTAGACCTCTGGGAGGCTGAACGAGCAGCACCAGCAAGAAAAGGATTGTGGTTTGAAGAGTGGAAGAGAGATGAATAACCTGGAATTTCATCTGAAATTAAAGGAATAGATGAGAGTTGAGAAAATTCCATCCAAAAAAGCCATACATAATCCTTAACAAATTTTTCTCATTGAGCTGATATTAAGACTTACCTTGCAGAGTGTTCAGAATCTCCATGAAGTCATCTCTTTGCAGCTTCTTTAAATACCCTACCCATGCTAGATTTGTCCATTGTCAATGACTAGATAGCTGTTCGGTAATTGGTTACATCATCCCTATGACGCACAAGACCATCTCCACAATGTCATCAAAATTCTTTTAACAAGGATACACAGTCAGCTTAACTGGCAGAGGTGAAGTAGACAATTACTGAAAAACAGGCACATATGCAATCTAACACACACACACACACATACACACACACACACACACACACACACACACACACACACACACACACACACACACACACACACACACACACACACAAAGCCTCAAGTGTGTTTTGAGTTTGCTGCTCACCAGGAGGGCTCAAAAACATCAGAAAGAATTTTGCAGTTGTCTCCTCATGGTCAGTATAAAATTAAGATCATCAGGCCATGTTAGTGCCCATCCATCCATCATTAAAAAAGTGCAAAAATTTTACCTTTAGGGGTACAACAGTTTGTCACTAGGTTCATAGTAGTAAAATATGGTATAAGTTGTCCCTTTATGCCCCATTTCCAAGCTGTTGTAAACCTCTAAAGGGTTTTTGACATTTTTTCTGACAGTGTATATCCAGCTGCAATAGCAGCATTCAAGAAAATGTTTAGTACACACTGATAACCACTTAGCAACATCCTCACAACAACTACTCCTATACTATAAAGTATGAAAAAGGCAAATGTTCAAATACTTATTGCTTACTCTAATACTTGATCTAAGCAAACAAATACTTACTGCCTCTTCCAATATTTTCCCATGCACATCAGATGGACACTTCCCATGAAGCCATGGAAGAGGAGTCATCAGTTTCATAAATAGTGGGAAACAGTGACACAGCTGCATGTCTAAATTGTATGTACATATTTGGCAGATGCTTTTATCCAAAGCTTCTAACCCTGGGAATTGAACCCACAACCTTTTGCACTGCTAACACAATGCTCTACCACTACCTACTACACACATACATTTTTCATGGTGAAAGTTAAATTGTCTGTCTGTCCTGTCCTGTCCTGTCCAGTACTGTCCAAACATTCAAACATTAGGCCTTTGTTAACCTTCAGGCAAGGCTTTAAGTTTGACAGTCTTTTAAAATTTGGCAGATTTGCTCAGCTCACTGATTCCACAGAAGTGACCCAACAGTATTCCTGTCAGGACGTGCTCTCAAAATACCACTTAACAATGGAGCTAAACATTAGAATTCAGGAAATGTAATAGATTATAATTTATTTTTCGTCTTTGTAAATACTTTTATACATGAACTGGATAACAGGCCATTACATGAGGATAACTGGACAGAGATATAAAAAAGGAAAAAACCCAGGGACAAAACCAGTATCTGCTCCTTTGTGTACAGGAGCAGCACTGCCAGAGCCCTCTAAAATGACCTCCAGCGGGCTACTTACTGGTGTGATGTTTCTGACCAAACTGTCAGATACAGACTCATTCAAGGCAGCACGAGGGCTTGAAATCCTGTAGTGGGACTCTTTCTCACAACTCAGCACTGTACAGCTTGAAGGGCGTTTGCCAGAGACCACCTGAATTGGCAAGTCAGTCATTGGTGCCCCGTGTGACGAAAGAGTGTAGACAGTTTCTGGAAAGCATTGATGCCAATGACTGGCCCTCACGTTCCCCAGACATGAATCCAATTAAGATTCTTTGTGTCTCAAGAAAGAAACTCATAATCTTGGGCACAAATGAAGAAAACTTTTTAGAATTGTGTGGAAAAACAGTATGTCCAGCTAAAGACAAGATCTAAAACTCATAGAAAATAATTGAAGCAATCCAAGGTTTTTATTTAGAACAGTGGCTAGATTAATAAATATCCTGATGTCACCCAAACGAAAAAATCCCTCACAGTTTAGTTGTGATGACTTTATGCATTTCTCTTCTAATAAATCAAATAGCATCAGAAACTTTACCTGAACGAATTAAGAATCTACAGCGTCTTGTAATTCAGCTTCGTTCAACTACAGGACAGGATAGGAATCTTAATAAACTTATCACTGCCTCTAAACCATCAACATGTTGGTTAAATCCTGTACCCAATATCACTGCACTGGCTCCCTATTAAACATTGTATAGAAAAAAAAGCCCTGAATGGTTTAACACCTCAGTATTTGAACAAGTTCTTACTGCAAAATAGTCCGCCATGTCCGCTGCATTCTAAAAAGCTCAGTTTGTTAATACCTAGAATATCAAAATCAACTGCGGATGGCAGATCCTTTTCCTAATAAGCCCCTAAACTCTGGAATAACTTACCTAACATTGTTTGGGAGGCAGACACACTCTTGTCAAGGATTTTTAAGCTGCATTAATTAGGTAAACCGGAACCCGGAACACTTCCCATAATATACAATACTTATACACTACATCGTTAGAAGAATGGCATCTACGCTAATATTAGTCTGATTCTCTCTTATTCCGAGGTCACTGTAGCCACCAGATCCAGTCTGTATCCAGATCAGAGGGTCACTGTAGTCACCCGGATCCAGTACATAACCAGACCAGATGCTGGATCAGCACCTAGAAAGGACCTCTACTGCCCTGAAAGACAGTGGAGACCAGGACAACTAGAGCCCCAGATACAGATCCCCTGTAAAGACCTTGTCTCAGAGGACCACCAGGACAAGACCACAGTAAACAGATGATTCTTCTGCACAATCTGACTTTGCTGCAGCCTGGAATTGAACTACTGGTTTCGTCTGGTCAGAGGAGAACTGGCCCCCCAACTGAGCCTGGTTTCTCCCAAGGTTTTTTCTCCATTCTGTAACCGATGGAGTTTTGGTTCCTTGCTGCTGTCGCCTCTGGCTTAGTTGGGGACACTTCATTACCAGCGTTTTTGTTGACTTGATTGCACAAATACTATTAAAACTGAACTGAGCTGGATGATGACATCAATGAATTAAATGAACTTCCTTTTTGCTTTATTAGAAAAAGTTGTGTCTGTTCAATTGTGCTCCTTCCTGCACAAAAAAAGAAAAGAAAAAAGAAAAAGGATATCTATAAAGACCTTCAGTCGGATTTCAGATCCCATCATAGCTCAGAAACTGCATTCGTTAAATTTACAAATTACTTGCTTCATGCATCAGGCCAAGGCTACATCTCAATACTAGTTTTACTTAATCCTGCTGCAGCATTTGACACTATAGATCATGATACATCTTTTATTTTTTTGATATACTTACAGATCGATTACAAAATATGGGTATTCAAGGGCAAGCTTTAGGATGGTTTAGATCCTACCTGTCTGACCGTAGGGGAATTGATTTTCAAATACTTTGAATTTGAAGGGTCATAAAGATAAGACTCTTTAATTCAGGACGTATGAAGTGTCAAGGGTTGATAGGTTTTTTTTCAGTACAGCTATCACTGATGTACTTGCACCATTCTGCCACATTTAGCAAATGCCTGTATACTAATTGGACAAATTTTTAAGTGTGTGTGTGCGCATATATATATATATATATATATATATATATATATATATATATATATATATATATATATATATATATATATAGTCTATGCAGATACATTTAATTTCTTTAAATATTTGTCACCCATTTACCTATATTTAATACAGATAACAGACATATATTGTGAGTGTATACCATGTTTTCAGAGATGTGTCTGTGAAATAGTCTTATTATTCAATGAGGAGTTTGTTCATGTGTATTTGTTCATTGTGATGAATCTTGCTCAGTCTTTATTGAGCATATACATAAATTAAAAACATAACACCATTCAGGTGCATAAAGCTGAAAGAGAGGTCATAGAGTACACAATTTCCATATTATATAAACTTATAACATACAGTACTGTTCAAAAGTCTTAGGCTATTAGTACTTTCACCAAAAAAAAAAAAAGGTTTTAAGCCATTTATTTTGTATTTTTTGCTGTAGTGTGACAGTAGGGATCATCAGTTTACATTTTTACCATTAATTGTATTAATCCAGAGAGATTTTTGTTTGCACAATGAGTCTGACAACAGCCAGTGCTCCACACGGAGATCTGATCTCACCATCATCATCCAGTCTGTCTGGGATTACATGAAGAAGCAGAAAAATAGGGCAATGATAACACATTTTCACACAATGCTTTTAAGAAAGCAGCTCAAAAACTGGAGAGCAGGAATAGTACAATTCAGAGGTATTTCTAGGCACCAATGGACTTGGAAAGCTGTGAAATGTTTATTTCAGCATGCAAATAGTAAAAAAAAAAAAAAAAAAGTAAAGTAAAAAAAAAACAGTCCCAGGTATTTATTTAGTACTGTGCCCAGATCAACAGGAACAAAGCAACTGAACCAAACATTCTCTCACTAACAACATATTAATTTATTTAATGAAACAATAGAGGCCATTAGAAAGTGAACTGGAATTATGCAGCTATTTGCCATTGCATCTTGTTCTGTGTCTGAAATATTCAGTTGCAATAGCCAGCACAGTTTCCGATTTCATGTTAAAGTGACACTTTGGAAATTAGCACACGCTTTCCAGACTACAGAAACTGTTTTATGACTGGTAAATTAAAATAAAATTATATAGGCCTTCTGTGTCTTGTGTTGTGTTCTTTAACTTTTCCAACTAATGATTTGCCAGAGGTATCATAAGGAGCCAATTGCTATTCAATATTTTTATGATACTTTATGTATTTTTGATGACAATAATAGTTCTGTTGTTATTATTATGTGCCCTTCCTTGATAGGTTTAACGATTTGGAATATATAAAAAAAAAAAAAAAAAAAATCACAAAATATTAAACAGCAAAAAAATTACATAAAATAAAAATCAGTGCTGCATCTAATCAGATAAAAGGACTGAAACTAACTCTAATATAATAAGCTTTGATAATGTGGCACTTGGAAGTGCAAGGATGTGTCGCGATTTAGTAGGATGTTAGCAATCCATGTCCAAAAACTTTAATAATTTAAGCAAAACTATATATTATTAATATAATGTGATTCAAGAACAAAGCTGATTAAAACACTCAAACATACTGATGTGGACTGGCCAAAGAGCAACCAACACAAACTGCAATACTGCAACTATTAGTTTATTATCAAAAAACATCATCAGAACAAACATTTTCTTTGCAAATTTACAACACAAAATAAAATGCTTTATATTACAATTCTTAAAAATGTTTAAAAAGGAGTTCATAGCAGTACACTCCCATGCCATATGAACATTTGGTTTCTTTGGCTGCATATATTCAACTATTTTAACATTTGATTTGAGGTCTGAAAACAGATTACATGCAACCAAATATTGAAAGTGTCCTTACAGGTGTCTGTAAGGAAATTCATCAAAAAACAAAAACAAAACAAAGATTATCCAACTTCACATGTTTTCAACACCTCTGATTCGCCGGGCGAGTTGTATGTCACGTGGAAACAATGTCACCCTCTTGGCATGAATGGCACAGAGGTTGGCATCAGAAAACAGACGGACCATAAATGCTTCTGCAGCCTAAAAACACATGAAAGAGCATTAAACAATAACATATTGTAAATTATAAAAAAAAAAAAAATTATATACTGCAGTACAAAAATATGGCAATATGAATTGTGGATGAGACAAATAAATCATAGTTAATCCCAATGTAGCTTTAGTTCCCTTTCAAGGGAACTTCGATCTGCGTCCTCTAGGGTTCGCTATGGGGAACACCTCGTCATGACCAGTGTCTGAAGTATACATTGAAAAAAACCCCATGAGGTGTTTTGACGTCACTACCGTGAAGACTATAAACATGCACCGGGAGAACACGTCAATCTCTTCTTCATCTTCACTGACTGTTCTGTTTGAAGCGTGCATCTGAAAGAACTGGTAAGAGCGATCTTTCTCGGTTTATCATGGTGACTACTAGCAAGCATTTAGACAATGTCTGCATTCGTGTCGGTGTTATTTGACACCCGATGACACACACAATATTTGCGTCATTTGTTTGGGTGAAGAGCACGCAAGTGATGTCTTTGAAGAGGCAATCTGCGTCCATTGTGAGTGTTTTTTTCAATAAAATGGCTCCTCTCTCGTTAGTCTCTTTCTGAGAAAAAAAAAGGAAAAAAGACAGCCATCTACTTCCTGTGGTTCAGGACCCACCGCTGCTGAGGCACGGAAGAGAATGAGCTCATGAGAATTACAGGTGGATCTGTCTGAATGGTTTAGAGAGGGATTTTCCCTTTAGCGCTCGTAATGGTGGCGGAGGAGAGAGAGCCTCGGGAGGATGATGTTATATCTTTAACACTTTCTGATACTGAGGTTAGTGCTTTGCTGGGTTTTTACCCAGAAAACAGGAGATATTTGAGGATGGTGAAGAAGCTGAGGCTGAGCCTTCTCAATCCTCCTGCCCTGTGTTGGTAAAGCTGCTGGAGGTTATGGATCGTGCCACGGCAAAGTTGGACATTGCCCCGAGAGAGCAGTAGATCGAAAAGAAATGAAAGACGCCATTTTCTTCTCACATACATCAGTTTTGGCATTAGAGTCGTGCCGACATCGAGACAATGCTTGAAAGCGGCTATGAGAGGATGCCCCCTGTACAAAGAGCTTTCTTTCTGTGGGGGAGACACCCTCTCTTAGGCCCAATCCCAATTCTATTTCATACCCCTTCCCCTACCCCTACCCCTCCGCCTACCCCTTCCCCTTGTCCCTTGAAACAGAGTCAGAATCCCATGCCAAAAAAGCTTACATTTATGTGTCTTTTTGCTCACTGTAGCAGCCCTCTTGCCGAGATAATTCATACCCCTTTGTTTGAAGTGTGGTTCCAAAAAATCTTAGTTTGAAGAGCTATCTTGCCCTTCCCCCTACCCCTTCCCCTCCAACCAAAAGAGAATCGAGACACCCCTACCCTTTCATGTGAACGCGTGAAACAGAGGGGTAGGGGAAAGGGGAAGGGCTAAGAGGTAGAATTGGGATTGGGCCTTAATCTCCCTCCTTGTCATCTAAGCCCCTTCAAGAAATACATCTCACTTAAATGGCAAGGCATACACAGCAGCAGGTCAGGCTGTGGCTTTATTACACACGATGGTGGTGCTTCAAGCATATCAGACTGATCTGCTAAGAGACCTGGATAGAGGCCTTTCTCCTGATCAGGTAGCCGAACTGCACCACAAATTTCTCTCCAGGCTACCAAGCAGGCCGCCTCCACCATGGGCAGGACCATGGTGGTAGCGGAGAGACATCTGTGGATAAACCTGGCAGACATCGGGAAGAAAGAAAAGGCTTTCTTCTCGATGCTCAGGTTTCACCTTCTGAACTTTTTGGTATTTCTGTTGAGACTGTGATCGAGAAGTTCAGGGAGACGAAGGCGTGCTTCGCTGCTTTCAGATCCCTCCAGGTCTGAGCCCGAACAAACAGGGGTCTTTCCCTGTCTCAATCTGAGGATCAAAGACGGACACAGAAGGCTAGTGTCGCGACTTGCGGTCCTACCTCACCTGCGGGCAGGAGTAAGAGAAATCATGGGTCACGAGGAAGTAAGCAGAACCTAAAGGATGTGATCCAGACCAGGAAGCCGAATCAGAGCGATACCTAGGTATCTACTCATTTCCTTTGGGGATTTTTAACTTCTGCTTTTATCCTCCCCTTCCTAATTCCCCTGTAACCATCAGCTCTTCACCTAATCGAGGTCAGGAGGAAACCTCTCGCATAACAGTCTCCTATGCTGGACCTATAATGTTTTTGGCTGGTTCTATTTTCATAGCAACCTCCTTAATGTTGGTCCAGACTAAAAGGAGGCACCCCTTGAGCGGGGCTCCAGCGCAGGAGGGTGGGTGAGTATGTAACCCTCTCTGTATATACTTGTGTATTACATTTCTGGTGGTTATGTGTCTACTAATAAACTCTGTGAGTTCCCTTTGTAGTGCTCAGTTACAGTGTTTACTAAACACTCGTCAGCACCAGCCATCCGGCTTCATGTTGCGGTTTTAGGTGGCTGAGATCACAGGTTTCTGTGGGAGCCTCCTTGATCATCAGGCCTGGCACAGCACTGCTGAGGGGTCTCCTGGCCATTTAGTTGTGCTGACGCATCCAGCAGGAAGTGGAGGTGGCAGTTACAGAAGTCTTCTTATAGATAAGGTCAGAGCAGTAATGGCCAGCTTGTCCCTAGACATAGATGCTGATCTACTTCATACAGTTCCACCAGTAGCGCTTCAATGCACGAAAACACAAACAATTATGTCAAAATGCGTGGTTTTTGTCAGTTACCTTGGCCTTGTTTACACTGCCAGTTAAATGTGACCCAACTCTGAGTTTATCATAGAACAGATCAGATCTGTGCCACAAATAGAGTAAACAGGGGAAAATAAATGCATGCATTCAGATATTTCGAGATCGGGTTCAGGCCTCATTCATATGTGGAAATAAATTGGATATAAATCAGATATGTGCCAATGTGACTGTCATGTAAACATATCGGATTTGAGGCATTGCATTCTGTATGACATTAAAACTAACAATTTGGTACGTCTTCACAGTTTAATGATGTCATGTGTGACCCGTACTGGACAAATTTGTGTAAATTTGCACTGGTTATACTCAATTAAATACTGGTTATACTTAATTAAAATACAAATGCAGCACCCGCTGCAGTCACTAAAATAGATAGCAGATTGGCGGCACCAGAGTAGCTCGTTGACTAGACAGGGCAAAAAGCAAGACTGATCGATCACTTGAGAGCACCTGCACATTTTGGAGAGACAGATGTATACCACATAATAATTACATATAGTAAAAGACATGAATGTATGTTCTCAATGAACTTTTCTGGCAATCTAAAAGTTACTCAACAAAGTTTTTACAGTTTTGAATTAGGGCTGGGCGATAAAACGATAACGCAGATAATTGCGCTGTTATCTCGGTTCAGAAATCAAATGGCAGCGCAGCACGAGGCGAGCTCACTCCCGCTGATGAGTTTCGGTCATGTGACCGCTACAGCACTGTAAGATCAAGTGTGCAAAGTTAACTTGATTAGTCACACTGTGCTACGACAACTTGCAGAGAATTTTTTTTTCTTCATTTCTTCATTTTGGTGTGCCACTCCACGATTTACTGTGGCCTCATCTGGCAACCCCTGTTAAAATTTTCTGGCGAGACACTGGCTATATTACAGGAAGCAAAAAAAAAATAAAAAAAAAATAAAACACCTGTGAAAAAAATGGTCCCGGTAGTAATTCGACATCTGACATTATTTGTACATTTTGTGAGAGGATCACCTTTTCTCCGCTCACTTCTGGTGCTGGCTCTCATCCGAAGTGAGTGCATAATGGCGCTTGCCGCGCTTATGCCGGCACGCAATCCCGAAACATACACACATATGCAGAATTAAAGTATTTCAGTATTCACGCAAACACAATCTGTTCTGTCTTAACTGAACACTTGGTGAACTGTTGGGGGAAACCTTCTGATGTGTACATTATATTAGATCTGTACATTACAGTAGGCCAGGGTTTCCCAAAGTGGGTTTCACGAACCCCTGGTGGTTCGTGAGGGATTGTGAGTTGGTGTACATGGTATGCATATGAATAAATACCAATAACGAATAAATAAAAGATATATAATAATAATAATAATAATAATAATAATACAAAAAAATGCAAAGAAATGTTACAGGTTTATACAAATGTGATGTAAATGTAAAAATCTTAAATGTGTAAAAATAATTATCCGTTATAAAAAAATCTTTTGGGGAAAGAAATGTAACTGCATTGTAAATTACAGCAATATGAATTTTTATGATTTGTTGAGAGTAATAATAATAGCTGTGTAAATACTACTAAAACTTTAAAACTGATAAAAAAATAAATACATGTATTTAAAGTTAAACTTGCAAAGGTGCCATTTAATAATTGAAATATTTATTTAAAATCTCAGGGGGTACTTCAAGTACATAATTTAGGTCAAATGCGATAAGCTGTCAAAAAAGTTTGAAAACCCCTGCAGCAGGCTATAGGATGTCTAATATCATGTATTATATGTTAATCTAGCAACAAAAGAAAAAAGGGAATCACTCGCTGAACTGCTTTTGTAGTTTTAATAATTTGTTTGTAATGAACACACTTAAGTTATTTTTACATTTGATTTGTTTTTCGTACATGAATGCTTTACTTTAGATATAAAATGATAAAGGTAATGCATTGTTTCTAGGCTATTTGTTTTACTGTTTTTTTGTTTTTTTTTGCATCTGTTTTTATTCATAATAGCAAAGAAAAATAAAAAATTAGCTGTATTGTGATTATTACTACAAAAATTAATAATAAAAGACGGAGGACTTCACTCTATCGACTTCAAACGGCTGTGGCTCAGTCATTTTTTGTCAACAAATCAAATCATTTTGAAGGTCTTTTAATGGAGAATGTAATTCTGACTCATTTTGTCAGCACAGGTCACATTATTCTTAGGAGGAAACACATGTGGAGGTTATAAATGGCAACAATGCATGTGCAATGTTTCAGATGGTATGGCAAGTGTAAACGCATTAATCGGATTTGGGTTACAATTGAAAGAACGTGTGAACGCACAGCCAAAAAAAAAAAAAATCTGATGTAGGAAACAAATCAAAATTGGGAATAAAGATCTGAAGTGTAAATGAGGCCCTAGTTAACAGTCATAAATGAGTTATAAAGTGTTAAATGACCATAAAAAGTTGGGAGAAAATTTGTGTGTCAGATCCGCGTTATATGCATCAGGTTTTAAAGAGACAGCGCTGATTTTAAAGTTCAACCTTCTGAAATTTTTTTGAAATAATGGCTTTCAATTATACCATAATGTTGAATGGCTATAATTCATAGGTAAGATTGAGGGAAAATGCACCAGCAGGACAAATAAAAAACATTGTAAATTTGTTTAGTTATTGTAGTAGTTATAACTGCCTGTTTTTCATGTCATGTTTCATGTCACCGGCCATTGGCAGGTGTGGCAAAAAAAGTTTGTTTTACGCCCTGTATATATATATATATATGTGTGTGTGTGTGTATGTGTGTGTATACACAGTGTAATTAGTTTGTGAAAATATTAAAATACAATAAAAAAGTATTAAATTAAGTTTTATTTACAATATTGCTCATATTTTAGTTTTGTTTTGTAAGCTGTTTATGTGAAGTCTTAATTTCAGGAGATAATGTTTTAAACTGTATGCTATTTACAATGGTTGCTATTAATCATTTCCATAGGTCTAAATTTTAATAATTTTAATAACAGTATACGGAATCTACAGTTAAAAACACAATTAAATGTACTGTCCCCATGTTTTTAATTCATAAACAATAACAAAAGAGATCTGGTCACCTATACAGCAGATTTGGTGCGACTGAGTTAGAGAAAAAACAACAAATCAAATTGGACCAGTGGCTTATAAATATCAAAAATATCAAAAGTGATGTTAAAATTGTTAATTTTAACAATTAACAAGTTAAAGTGCAAGTGAAATAAGCATGAGAAGAGTATTCATAAGAAATTAGTCCTAAAAGCAAATGTTTTTTAAAAGACAAACTTCTTAAAGATGTCTTGAAATAAAATATCTGGAAAATGCACACCTGAGGAGGTGATGTTGCCATGACACCAGAGTCAATTGTTACGGATTTAATTAAAAGGTATTTGTTGTCAAACGAGAGAACAACTATATTTGTTTGCACAATGCTTCGGCATGTTTTCCTCGCTCGAAAGCTTGCCAGACCTCCTGTGCTTAGCTATGGTTGCTATGATTGGACAACTTTATTACTACCCTCATCTTTCAGTTGAAATTAAATTACAAAATTTAAAACCTCAGAACAAATTACAGTGACTTTTTACCTTTGTATTAATGGCCTAAAAATATACTTCCTTTTCTTTAAAAAAAAGATTTTTACTCTTTAAATCTTCTTACACTTTTTGATTTTCGATCACCTTCAAACATAATAAAAATACAGAAGACGCACATTTTAATAGTTAATTTAAAGGGGTTATTTGATGTTGCTAAAAAGAAAATAAGTTTGTGTATTCTGTGTAATGAAATGTGTTTACAAGGTTGAAAAACTTTACATTCTGTACATTATTGCTTCTCCTCTAAGCCCTGCCTTTCTGAAATGGGTTGATTTTAACAAAGCTCATTGTTCTAAAAAGCAAGGTGTGCTCTGATTGGCCAGCTATCCAGTGCTTTGCTATTGGCCGAATACTTCAAGCTTGTGACGGCAATGTCACGCCCTTACCATACTGTGATACTGTCTCCCAGTGTTCTAACAGATAATGCTACCTATCGGATTATGCTACCAACACTCTATTTATCCTACTTTAAGGGTAGGTTTACGGGTTGGGGTAGGTGTACATGTTAATAAAGGATTTTGCTTCCTAAATATGCTACCATCGGTTTTAATGGGAGGTAGCAAAATCTGACAGGGCAGCACAAATCGTCAGAACACCGGCACGATGAGACAAAACCAGCATCATGCCGCATAAACATAAAACCATTTCTGCATTGTGATCGGAGAAACAACAAACAAGCGCTTCTCTACTCTGCTCAAAACCCGCGTTTGAATCATCAGTGGCAAATCCTGTAAATATGTAAACATTTACAGACTGTGATTCAGAACAGCCATCGTTGTAAAACAACGTAACCATTGATTTTTAGTTGTGTCCTCTTTTGGAAGGCCAAACAAAAGTATTTTTTGTAACACGGCGGCTGCAAAGGCAGCAATAATAAAGTTACTCCTTTGTTTGCGTGAACATTCAGGTGTCGTTATGCAAATCTTCCCACATAGTGATGTAGACATGCTTTTAAACCGAGCGGCAACCTCCCGCTCTCTCTCGTGAACCCAACAAGGAAGTGACAAACTCATCAACTGGTTCATCAACTGGCCGCTTGAGGCTGGCTGCAAAAGTAAGTCAATTCTATAGACTCCCCATGTTAAAATGCCCAACTTTACATAAGACAAAAACGTTTACATCCTGGTGCAAATAATCTGTTTGGTCTATATAGCAAATTTTGTCCTTCATGACAACTGTGAAAGAGGTGAATATTTTTTATAACTCATCCGTCTAAATTATATTAAGCCTTAAAGTTCTGCATAATTCAGGGCGTGATCACTTGAGTGACAGGTGGATTGCCGCTGCTGTGACCACTGTCTAGTTAGGTGGGCGTGGCTTTAGCAACCAGCTCCCGCCTTTTTGCCCATTTTCGATTGTCCTGAAGAGTCGCGCGTTGACGTGCTGCCAAAATGGCAAAGGCCCGCTCTGCACACTTTCTGAACATGCTTCAAAAACTCTCTTCAGGAGTCTACGGGTGATGTCATGGACACTACGTCCAAAGTTAAACAAGGCATTTTAGGAGGGCATGGACCAGTCTTAGGTTTGAGTCTTTGCAACTTTAGGGATCTTAGCTATTCACAAACAGCTTGTAACACTTTAAAGGGGTCATATGATGCGATTTCAAGTTAACAGTTGGCCTCTGGCAGTGAGTAAGATATATTAGCTATTTCCGACCTGGGCGGGAACTCTCCTTTGTATAAACAATATAAATAATTTTAAAAAAAATTATATATATTTAATTGTCACCAACCTCCTGTAAAGCCATTAGAGCATATCCCTGCCACATCATGTGTTCTCGACTGAATGTCTGACACACCTCTCGCACCTGTCAGGAGGAAAAAAATAATTACATTACTGATACATCAATGAAAACAGCTTTTTCACGTTTTTAATTATTAGGTCTTAAAAGGCTTGTCATGAGATCTGAGGTGCTTGCTGAAGGATGCACTGATGCAGCAGTACCAGTCTTGAAAACGGGGCCTTGCGCAGCAACAAATCAGTAGACTTCTGATATTTGCGGATCTCCATCAGAGCTCGAGTGCCAGGGCGAAACCTGTGTTTCTTGCGCGGGGACGCTTCTAGTACAGAAAGCACAGTAAACAGTTCACATTTTACATGTTCAGTTCACCAGAAAATAGGGTTAATATGACCAAAACCAAAAAATGCCCCTGGGAGAGATTTCAGTTTACTATTTTTAACAGTAAACAGAGAAAAGAGATTCTTAACAGAGAGCAGAGTTCGAAAAGATTAACATTCAGTGCTTGTCTCCAACTGCTGAATGTGAAATCCTGTTTTAAAATTAACTTCTTATCTTTAGTATTTAAATTACTTTTACTATTACATAGAATAGAAACAAGAATTATGTTGCGTTTTAACGAATAATATGAATGAAAAAAAAAAAACTGAATAAAACAGATTAAACAAGTCTGCAATAAGTTTGTAAATATGATAAGGTTTTTTTCCCCTTCAAATTTGTTGTAAGATTTATCACGTGTTTAATTATGGAAATTAGCTATATAGAAAAGGAGAGAAAAAAATATTATACACACACAACGCAGAATTTGTTTGCTATTGAAATAACTCAAGTTATATTTTAGCCAAAATAGACAAATATAAAATTGCAAGCTCTCTTGATTGAAATGTTCTCATGGCTGGTGTAAATAACCACGTAATAAAAAAAAGCAGTTTACATTACGCTAATGATTGTGTATTTAATCACTACGTCACCCACCTGACCCATAAATAGCATGGAAACATGCATTGCATGAATACTTGCATTACGCATACTGTTAAGAGAAGGAAGCCAACACGAGAGAGCTCACCGGAGGGTCCGCTGGTGCGCCGGGCTCTGGATGTCGAGGGAGGCGGTAGCGGCTCTGGGGGAGATCGGCGCCTGGGGGTCGATGGCTTTCGCTTATGTGCCGATTTATTGTGCCGCATGGCCACACAACGTCAGCTCAATAGTACTAGACTGCAACAGACCAAAAGCAACCAACTGATAGTTGCAGGATGCTAATCACAGTGTTCTCTTATACTCTCGCTAGACAACTGAACAGTTTTCACCTGTGAAATTAGTGCGTATGCGTTAAAAACCCACGCCAATACGTACATTCAAAGCGCTTATCTCACATTAAATATCGGAAAACAAAACGTATTCTTCAGTTCACATACAAAACTATTACAATTGGTAAATGCAAAACTACTGCGCGACGAGACCCTATGTTTCGCAATGTCTACAAATTTCAGGCAATCAAAACACAAAACCAAAGCGTTATTTACCAGCACTTTAAAATCGTTGTTTCGAGGTCTTCTGTTCTATCAAGCAAGAATTCAAACAGTGCTACAAGCTGCCAACACAGTTCCCGGGCCAATGAGGAGCCACTACACGCATGACGTCATGAGGACACATTTTGATTGGGCTACCCCGGGTGTTTTGATACAACACAATTTTATTTTGATGTGAAAGACTAAGAACTAGTAATACAGTTATATATATATATATATATATACGTGTGTGTGTGTGTGTGTGTGCGCGTGTGTCCTTTAAAAGAAATAGAGTGAGAGTTTTTTTTTTTTCTCTCTTTTAGAAACAAACAAACAAAAACTTAACACCAATTAGAACATAAAAAAAGGGGGATACATATAACAGATATACATCATGGACAGTAAGAGAAAAAAAAATTACAGTTTACAAATGACATTTTTTAATATGAGGGATGTTTTTATACATTTCTTGTTTCTGGTACTTGAAATCAGTGAGTCATAAAATATTTTAAGTTCTTTACAAAAAAAATTTAAAGGAGGGAGTAATGGACATTATTCTTGCTTTATGTACATGAAACTTCCCAAGAAGAATTATCACCTTCAAAGTGTTATCAACTACATCTGATCCAGTATTACAATTCAATAGAGTGAGAGTTAGAAACAGTAGAAAGAGTAGAAAACAAAGAATGATGGAAATGGGAGGGTTTTAGCGCAATGAGATTACCCATGTGGTTTTTGTTATTTTTATCAGCGCTGGTCCAGATGGACCAATCATAGTTGTTTCTAATATAATATGTTTCTAATGCTCAAATATTATGTTATGTTTTATATATATATATATGGATTATCACGTCATCTTTGGTTCAAAGTACAGAGATATTTCCCTGTCTTGTTATGTTAATTAAGCAATAAAAAAAAAAAGTACAGAGATATTTAATTTATGTAAATTATTTATTATTAATTTTAATTTCACTGTGCTTCTGTGTGTTATTTAATCCCAGAGGTTGACATTTCATCCAGTCAGAATTTATTTTGAGCGTTGAAGGGTCTAAATTGACTATTTTACACCGAGTTGTCAGTTATATAAGTGAAAAATTATATGAAAATCCTTAATTTAATCCTTAAACATTAACATTATAACATGGGTGGTTATAACTTTTTTTTTCTATTTCATCATATCATCATCATCATCATCATCAAAATACTGAGTTACCATATTTGATGGTAAATATATAATTGATTATTAATTGCTCGATCACATGATGTAAACATAGGTGGTAGCAATGTAAACAGTGTGAAAACACTGAAGAGCCTCATTTTTGAATAGGTGACTAATTAAATCCTTTAATAAAATTGCAGATCTGTTGTTACCTTACATGAAAAAAGCAAAATACATATACATTTATTCTTAGTTTATGATGCCCTCATATCTGCATGCACTTAAAAATATACAGTTATGTTACTACTGTTAGATGAGACCTCCACGGCAGGAATCCTTGGATACTAGATCCCATCAGAAGACATATTTTTCGTCTGGTATCCAAAACTGTCAGCAGAGTTTGGTCTTATAAACAATTTCTTGTCTGATAAAAACTGTATTTTTTCTAGAAGCCAAATCTATCAATAGTCTGTATTAACAGTCAGAGGTTGACCAATGAAGCCAAGGAACAGCAAAAAGCACGAGAATAAGTTATGATTATAAAAATGACCAGGGTTGAACACTTATTTTAGTGTATGTTTTTATACTCAGACTTCATCTGAACTTTTCTTGGACTTCAGTCCTGTTCTTCTTCTGACCAGAACATTTCCAACAAGTGTGATTATATACCAAAGAAAAGGCAGTGCAAAATAACTTCTTTACAACATTGTGATCTGACTTTAAAAACCTTGAAATCTCTTATGAAAACAAAAATCCATTGAAGTAACACAATAGTAAGATTAATCACCAATAAGAAAAATATGTAGGTAAATAAGTTAATAAATTAGAGTCAATAAAATTAATAAATTGTCATGTAATTAATTTGAATAATTAAATGACTGAATATTTAAATTAAAGAAAAAAAAAAGATCTTAGTCACTCACAGGCTGGTGAAACTCCTTAAATCCTTCTTTATGAAGTTTTCAATGTTATGTGTTTTGACAGATTTTCAGCTTCTCGTTGGTAACAACTGTAACCAAAAATAAATCTAATACTTTCACTAACTTAAAAAATACATATAATAATATATTAATTTAGAGTAGCTAAAGATATATGGCATTAAATGGATAAATGGAAAGTTTTGTTTCAGTTTTGGAATAACATAATGGGACATTTTCCATTATGTTGAAATATAAAACTTTTATAAATGTATAAAGCCTTTTATTGGTTAATATTCATAAATATGGACTAATGGTATAATTTCACCTTTTCATCTATCAAATACATGACAGCTCAGTTTAAAAAAAATGTCACTCTGACATGAAAAAATTACACTCTTTCCTTTTTTTCTTACATTTTATTAAATTAACCATGAAACTACACAAATCTCTCTTTTTTCAAAACAGTTTTGAGCAGCTCAAATGCAAAAGATTGAATACAGGGGAAAGGTTACCAAAACATTTTTAACCCAAAAGGGAAACATATCTTTTCTTTCTTTAATCTCAATTTTTAAACTACACACAGACCTCATATTTTCCAATCACTGAAGCAAACAGTGTACAAATGTCTCATTCGGTGTCCATCACTTGGATAGATTCATCCACAACATCCAGTGTTAATGGAGTCACTGTTTTTGTGAGCACAGCAGTAGTGCCTGGCTTGTATCTGTATGTACCCTCCCTGGTTCATTGGAAGAAAGAGAGAATATTTAGTTGAGTCTTAAGATATTTTATGAATACATATTTTTAACTGTAAACTCAGAAGGTTATTAAAAGACCATTGCAGTTTTGTATTGAACAGCAATTTATTTTGGATGAGCCAAATGAGAGTTGATGCATTCAAAAGGTTTTATTTGCAATGACTGCCCAGTTGGTGGCCAAATGCAAAAATAATGTTAACTGCCATTAAACAAAAGAAAGAAAAAGAATATGTATGGAATGCTGCTTCTTAGGCCCTGTCCCATGTCTCACTTCATGTGCACTTGTGGTCTTGAGGACTTACAAATGCCACCACTTCAAAAACTCAGGGTGTCCCATTCGTCATTTTAGCTTTAAGGAGGGTGCTCACGAGTGCCTCATTTGCATGTGCTATGTGCCCTTGATGTGCACTTCTGCCGAACCTGCACTGAGGCGAGCTCTGCAGCAGACTTTTTTACCCGACAGTCAAAGCAGCATTATGTCACCAAATTGTGGACTCAGAAGAAGACCGCAATTTGGGAAAGGGGCCTTAGCATCTGTTTCTATAGTGACTTCTGGATTTGGAGCTCTGCTGAAAATGTATTTGTGTCCCAAATTACAAAAAAAATACACAAAAAAAATGTATACTAGACACTATGTACTGAGTATGACTATGTGTGAGAATGGTAGCATCTCCCCTTCTGGTATTTAATTAAACGGTTGAGAGCATAAAGTGTCCAGTGTTTCACTTCCACATTTCATTTTCACATGTAAATAAGTAAAACAAAATCTATCAAGTCAAAGATTTTAATTACATTTTTTCTCTTTGGAGTTTACATTTCCCAACACCACAGCAGTAATGACTTTATGAACTACTTTACTTCTAAAATCGATACTATTAGAGATAAAATTGCAACCATTCAGCCGTCAGCTACAGTATCACATCAGACAGTGCACTATAGACCCCCTGAGGAACAGTTCCACTCATTCTCTACCATAGGAGAGGAAGAATTGTATAAACTTGTTAAATCATCTAAACCAACAACATGTATGTTAGACCCTATACCATCTCCTGAAAGAGGTGCTTCCAGAAGTCATAGATCCTCTTCTGACTATTATTAATTCCTCATTGTCATTAGGACATGTCCCCAAAACCTTCAAACTGGCTGTTATTAAGCCTCTCATCAAAAAACCACAACTTGACCCCAAAGAACTAGTTAATTATAGACCAATCTCGAATCTCCCTTTTCTGTCCAAGATACTAGAAAAGGTGGTATCCACACAATTATATTCCTTCTTAGAGAAAAATGGTATATGTGAGGATTTCCAGTCAGGATTTAGACCGTATCATAGTACTGAGACTGCTCTTCTTAGAGTTACAAATGATCTGCTCTTATCATCTGATCGTGGGTGTATCTCTCTATTAGTTTTATTGGATCTTAGTGCTGCGTTTGACACAATTGACCACAACATTCTTTTGCATAGACTTGAATACTTTGTTGGCATCAGTGGAAGTGCATTAGCATGGTTTAAATCGTACTTATATGACCGCTATCAGTTCGTAGCAGTGAATGAAGATGTATCCTATCGATCACAAGTGCAGTATGGAGTACCTCAAGGCTCAGTACTAGGGCCGCTACTCTTCACGCTTTATATGTTACCCTTGGGAGATATCATCAGGAAACATGGTGTTAGCTTTCACTGTTATGCTGATGATACTCAGCTCTATATTTCTTCGCAGCCCGGTGAAACACACCAATTTGAAAAACTAATGGATTGCATAGTCGATATAAAAAACTGGATGACGAGTAATTTCTTACTGTTAAATTCTGAAAAAACAGAGGTGTTAATTATAGGACCTAAAAACTCTGCTTGTAATAACCTAGAACACTGTCTAAGACTTGATGGTTGCTCTGTCAATTCTTCGTCATCAGTTAGGAACCTAGGTGTGCTATTTGATCGCAATCTTTTCTTAGAAAGCCACGTTTCTAGCATTTGTAAAACTGCATTTTTCCATCTCAAAAATATATCTAAATTACGGCCTATGCTCTCAATGTCAAATGCAGAAATGTTAATCCATGCATTTATGACCTCAAGGTTAGATTATTGTAATGCTTTATTGGGTGGTTGTTCTGCACACTTAGTAAACAAACTACAGCTAGTCCAAAATGCAGCAGCAAGAGTTCTTACTAGAACCAGGAAGTATGACCATATTAGCCCGGTCCTGTCAACACTGCACTGGCTCCCTATCAAGCATCGCATAGATTTTAAAATATTGCTTATTACTTATAAAGCCCTGAATGGTTTAGCACCTCAGTATTTGAATGAGCTCCTTTTACATTATAATCCTCTACGTCCGCTACGTTCTCAAAACTCAGGCAATTTGATAATACCTAGAATATCAAAATCAACTGCAGGCGGCAGATCCTTTTCCTATTTGGCGCCCAAACTCTGGAATAACCTACCTAACATTGTTCGGGAGGCAGACACACTCTTGCAGTTTAAATCTAGATTAAAGACCCATCTCTTTAACCTGGCATACACATAACATACTAATATGCTTTTATTATCCAAATCCGTTAAAGGATTTTTAGGCTGCATTAATTAGGTAAACCGGAACCGGAAACACTTCCCATAACAACCTATGTACTTGCTACATCATTAGAAGAATGCATCTACGCTAATATTTGTCTGTTTCTCTCTTGTTCCGAGGTCACCGTGGCCACCAAATCCAGTCTGTGTCCAGATCAGAGGGTCACTGCAGTCACCCGGATCCAGTACGTATCCAGACCAGATGGTGGATCAGCACCTAGAAAGGACCTCTACATCCCTGAAAGACAGCGGAGACCAGGACAACTAGAGCCCCAGATACAGATCCCCTGTAAAGACCTTGTCTCAGAGGAGCACCAGGACAAGACCACAGGAAACAGATGATTCTTCTGCACAATCTGACTTTGCTGCAGCCTGGAATTGAACTACTGGTTTTGTCTGGTCAGAGGAGAACTGGCCCCCCAACTGAGCCTGGTTTCTCCCAAGGTTTTTTTCTCCATTCTGTCACCGATGGAGTTTCGGTTCCTTGCCGCTGTCGCCTCTGGCTTGCTTAGTTGGGGACACTTCATCTACAGCGATATCGTTGACTTGATTGCAAATAAATGCACAGACACTATTTAACTGAACAGAGATGACATAACTGAATCCAATGATGAACTGCCTTTAACTATCATTTTTGCATTATTGACACTGTTTTCCTAATGAATGTTGTTCAGTTGCTTTGACGCAATGTATTTTGTTTAAAGCGCTATATAAATAAAGGTGACATTGACATTACAGTAAAAACAAACTACGTACACTATTTATACAAAATAATTGTCTAGCATAGGGCAAAGTACAGAAACAGAATGCTGCAGGGATGTTTTTTATTTATTTTGTTTGTAGGCCAAAACCTGGAAACAAATTAGCATTTTAGCACTTCTGGTTCCATTATCCCAAAGGCAGTGTTTTTTGAATGAGTTTTTGGTTAAATGCCTAAAAAATTGAGGTTAATATAAGCTTTAGGAATTTTCAGGTTTTGTTTATGACATAAAATACATCAATACTACTCCTTTGTAATTCTTAAAAAAAGCATTTCCTTGTCTTAAAAAAGGCTACTACTCCACAGTAGTGTTTTCATGACTTTTTAATAAAAGAAAAAAAAACTGAAAGACACTGAAGAGAGAACGATGTGCAATTTACCATCCTTCCTATAGACGCTGCATTAGAAACACCCTTGGATTAGCGTTAAGTGTTTTTTTGTGATTTGATGCAAAGGTGATATAATACAAAGAATAGTGTTATAAATGTACAAATATGGAAAAACCTTTGAGGATTTATGATGCTGATGACCGTTAAACTTTTAGAGAAAGTGTTTTTTTTTTTTTTTTACTGAAATAGTTGTTGGAAGCTTAGTGATGGTTATTCTTAATTCTGGAGTGTAGTTCATGTTTAGCTTTTTTCTTCTACTGATTGTATTTCAGTTTTAAAAGTTAAAAGTTGTGTTTATTTGTGAGGATTATAACGATGAACAAAACATGTAAGAATCACCTTATTTTCTCATAATCCAAAAGCCAACAGAAAAACACTTTTGGAACCAGGCTGATGCTAACTTCAAGGATGGCCTACAACAATATGTCATCACTACAGAGTTCTACTGGGACCTTCCTTGTGTGTAAAGATTGAGAAATACCAAGAGTTTGGGGTTTATATGATGGCAAGATGTCCCTGCTTTTCGGAATGCACCCCCCTCCCTCCCAACCCCAGGACAATATGTATATGAGAAAAGCTCTGATGTTAAAATTCTGAAAACTTAAAAATACTGGGTTGTTTCAACCCAACTTTGAGTCAAATATGGACTAACACGGCTGTTGGGTTAAATTTGGGTCCATATTTGAGCCTAAGATGGGTTGAAACTATCCAGCATTTTTAGAGTGAAAACTTAGATAATGTTACAGTGTCTTCCACATACACTGGTCTATATATCTCACCTCAGTCCTTTCTGAACGGGCTGGTCATATCCTCTTAGATAATCCACAGTTTTGTCTGTGATCACACACAGGTCTACATTACTTCCAGAACCCAGATCACAGAAGATGCCTGCAGTGATGGCATCCCTCACCAGCTGCTTTGCTTCCTCCAGCTTTTCATTCCCAAGAGTTTATGTAGGTGTGGGATTGAAAAACAAAAACAAATACAGAACATGAATTTGTGAAGTAGAATTAAAAAAAGAGCACATTCAGGACACTGGACATTCACATGAATATTTTGGTGGGAAAAATTTATTTAAAAATGTTTATAATACATATGCTGTAAATCAATAGTTTTATATTGTACTGTTGCATTATTCATAGTTATTATGTTAATTGTTCATTTCCATATAAAAATTGTTCTTTTACCTTTTCCATTTTTCCATATTTTTATATACTTCAGTTTCAAGTTCCGGATTTCTGAGATAGATGGTTTGACTTTTGATTTTGTTTTAAAATCATTATTTAAAGAAGGAATAGAAAAATACCAGGTCACTAAAATAGAAAGTGATTACAGTATCACATAAAGATTGTAGTATTGTAAAATGTGAGAATATTATTTGGTGTTAATACACTGACACTGAACAGAGATGACATAACTGAATTCAATGATGAACTACCTTTAACTATCATTTTGCATTATTGACACACTGTTTTCCCTAATGAATGTTGTTCAGTTGCTTTGACGCAATGTATTTTGTTTAAAGCGCTATATAAATAAAGGTGACTTTGACTTTGTTACATTAAATTCTGTCATATTTGCGTTTTCATAATTTGTGAATAGACTGGTTCTCATGTGCCATGTAACTGGTCATGCTGTGGTTCAGATATAGTGCAAATTAGTTTTTAAAGCTACAGTAA
Source organism: Carassius carassius (assembly GCF_963082965.1). Lineage (NCBI taxonomy): Eukaryota > Metazoa > Chordata > Actinopteri > Cypriniformes > Cyprinidae > Carassius > Carassius carassius. The sequence continues at coordinate 29,558,512 of NC_081779.1, forward strand.
GGCAGAGGGGAAGATTACTCATGGATACTTTATTTTTTTTGAGCTCCTGGTTAATTATGTAATCATTGTATGGAAAACAGCAGTGTGAACATTGTTCAAAATGTGTTCCATGGAACAATTTTTTAAACACGTTAAGAAATTAGTTTTAGAGAATATAAGAGTGCATTATCCAAATTTTCCCATGGAAAAACAACTACACAGAAATCAATTTTAGAATACATAGAATGTTTTTTTATGTTATATCAGTCCTCAGACCCCCTTGAGCACAACTACAATTACAACAAATATGCATTACCACGTTTGAAAATATCATTAAGAGTGTCTATAAATAGCTGTCTGACCTCCATGTTTGGCTTGTAACGATCCTCAAATACAGAAATGGAAGAAGCTGCTCCAGACCCTGAAATATATGTTTTAAAATTGTGAAGATCTACATTTTGCTAAGATTGTGTTATTTCGAAGAAAGAAGGTAAGGAAAAAGAAACTGTACCCATTGTCAGGAAAGGAAGCTTATCATAGGAACCGTGAGGATAGACGCTATAGAGCTGTGGCCCGTTAACATCCACACCTCCAACAATTAGAGAAGAACCAATGTGCCCCTGATACCTACACAAATGGGACACAACCAGTCTTAGTCCTAGGACTATTTGGAAATTGTTCTTCATAGTAAACAAATATATTTGGTTAACTAGAAAGCAATAACTTAAATACAGGATGATTTAATTATGTATCAATCATTTTTGCATGATCAGCAGAATCAAATTAATTTAATATATGGCAAACATTCCTTCACCTAAACAGCATCTGTTTGAGCTGTCGGGTCACCATGGCCACAAGAGGAGGTCGTCCTGTGCTGAGTGAGTGCAGTTCCACGTTTGACGACATCATCTGAGTAGTGACCTCAGCATCTGCCGCAACACCTGCACCGCAACAACTATTGTGGAGAAAAATAAAATAAAAAAACAAACCCCGCAAAAAAAGGTTCAGACGGAGACTTGAACTCTAATGATGAGCAACCAAGGAATTGACTTACTAGATTTTGGGAGCTATGTAGTGGATTTTCATGCAGTTTTTATCAGCTACGACCATATCATCTGTGGCTCTGGTGTCTGCACCTAAAATCACTCCATCCTATAAAATAAAACACATTTTATTTTATTTATTACAATTAAATATTAAACACCGTTTTATTACTTTAATATTGCTATGTTTATTTACAACCAGTCAAAAACATAAACATCAGTAATTAATCAGTAATTACATAAACAGCGATTTGATAAAACATACTTTGAATATCAGGCCAGCGATGGTCGTGCCAGTCTTCCTGGCGTTTGGCGCACTGTACCCCTTCTCTGATAAGTTTGCTTCAAGAACAGCATTTCTAACACCACAAACGTGCAAAACATAACAGCATGAATGTAAGTACTTATCAAACATCGTGAACTGTAGTTTTATGTCTTGACCAGATTGTAATTACCTAACTATGTCTCACCTGCGGGTGTTCTCAAAAGAGAATCCTCCTGTCGGTGTCTTTGTCGATGTTTTTAGCATCTTTCACCTGCAAACTGTATGATAGCCTACGTAAAATTATTGCTCTAACAATCAGTCCAGAGTAAAGGTGTTTCTAAACACCGCTTTTGAACGTTTACTCGTCTCGGCTTTACACAAAGAGTCGGTGCGTCAGCGTTTTTAGGCCCAAAACGACAGTGTATCCTTCTTTCACTTTCACTTCTGACACATGATCGCTTCTCTGGGTCATTCAATTGAACGAATCAGTTACTGGACGGTTCATTTAATCTTCGTTATTCTAAGTTTTTTTTTTTCTACATTAGCCGAGGTTTCTCCGAATTGTATTTATTTATATTTGTCATGTGATTTGACTAAATTAACCAGTGGTTGTACCAATAAAAGCAATTTGCAAGTAGGAACCCTTGATCAAGAAAATAAATAAATAAATAAATAAATAAATAAATAAATAAATAAATAAAAACAAACACACGATTGTTTTCATGACTGTTTTACAGTAGTGTAATACAAATTTAGATCCTTATTCATTCCGTTGAACATATTGGAAAACTGAATATAAAGACATGTTATTTATAATAATGTAATATGTAATATGAGTAATATGTAATATGAGTAATCAATACGTCACATGACCAAACCGGAAGACTGGGCTGTCTTCTTGGCAACTTTTAAACATTTAAAGTGAATTTATGCCACCTACTGCACTGGAGTGTAGGCCAAAGCTTTGTATCTCCAGTGTACTTTTGTTTTTTAGTTTTAGTGTGATTTTTGTTGTATTATTTCTTAAATGTTTTATTTGTTTAACTTTATAATTTTTATAATTTTTTATAATTATTTAATAATTCCACGTAAAGTAATATAAAATATGTATTCTGAGCATTACACTCCACATTAAAATGTGTTATTAACCACCAAGCCATATTTGAATGATTAAAAAGCTGCTAAGTAAATAAAATTAGTCATCAAATTCTTGAAAAAAAAAAAAAAACAAGCATTATACTACGGGGCAGTTTAATGCTTGAACCTGATTGGCTGACGAACGTTCTGAGGTGTGCAATTATTTTCTGGGAAACACACGGCGAACGTAGTTCCAGGCAGCTCTCCTGACTGCATTACAGTTCCATATCATTTTGCATTGTTAACAGTAATAACGGTCACACAGTTTGCACAAAAATGTGTTGTCAGCGCTGCCCTGATGATTTTATTAGTTAGCCATATAGTATAGCGGCTTAAAGGCTAAATATCACATTTCTCAATAGCGAGGTAATAACAGCGCAGTTTAGATATGCTGCAGCAGAAGAGTGTGTAGAGATGAACAGAGGTACGTTAGCTTAATTCACACAACTCTCTCTCTCTCTCTCTCTGTCTGTGTGTGTGTGTCTTTGTCGCTCTCGCTCTCTTTCTAATAACTTCATTAATAACTGCAGTAGAATGCTATCAATGGCTCAAACCTTCATTACCAGCTTTAAAGGTCCCGTTCTTCGTGATCCCATGTTTCAAACTTTAGTTAGTGTGTAATGTTGTTGTTAGAGTATAAATAATATCTTTAAAATTCTAAAGCTCAAAGTTCAATGCCAAGCGAGATATTTTATTTAACAGAATTCGCCTACATCGAATGACCAGTTTGGACTACATCCCTCTACTTCCTGCGGTAATAACATCACCAGAACCGTTTTTTGACTAACCTCCGCCCACAGGAATACACAAAAAAGGTGGCGTAGTCTTGTTGCACTCCGACAGAGAAGCGGAAGAGTTGCGTTTGTGTTTGTCGCCATGTCATCGAAACGCTGTTATTTTAATCTCGGAGTCCAGTCATCTTTGTTTGGCCTTCCCAGGGACGCTGTACTTAGAGATCAATGGTTACAATTTATGTTTTACTCGGTTCCCGAAAATTATAATCCACATGTAAAACTATGTGTAGCTCATTTTGCTGAGGACAGCTTCCTCAATCTTAATCAGTTTATAATGCCGGATTCGCACAAAGATTATTCTTGAAAGATGGAGCAGTTCCCTCTTTGTCTGAAGAAAGCGTTGTTTCTGGACCACAACCGGTAAGTGTATTTTATTATTTAAGTTGGTGCGTTTAACAGTTTCTGTAACTTATTACACAAAGGGCAATGCTGTTTAGCGTTGTTAACTATGGCAGGGCTGTGCAAAAAATCGAATGCGATTTTCATGAGCATCTCGTCAGTAAAGGCGTTCTGCTATTAGAAGTAAATCTCCAGCACGTGCGATTAGATCAGGATTGCCAGGTTTTCAAAACAAATCCTACCCACTTGCTTCTCAAAACTACTCCAAAACTAGCCCAATCGCGTTTCCAGGAGGGCAGCGTGTGCTAAGTTGCTGTCGCTTTATAGAACAAGGAAGACATCAGCCCGTTTTTATGACAGTGAAAACAGCGGTATACAGATAAGTTAATTGTGTGAAAAATACTGTTTTTTTACACGCGAAACATGAATACATGTTATATTGCACACTGGCAACACAATCAAAGCTTAAAAAAGCCCCACAAAAAACGTGACCTTTAAATTATGTTTTGGTACTAGCAAAAGGGGCATCGGATGAGATGGGGAAGAAATAGTCCTATTCACAATAGCGATTTAAGTACAAAAACCAGAGGAATCCCTTTAAATAAATCATCTGATCGATGTCTTGATGTGTGGTAACTAGTATAAATGGAATAATTAATATAATAATTAATATAATAATATTCCTTAAGTATTCTCGGCTCAAAGCTGTAGGCGTGTCTGCTGGCGTCGCTGAAACCACGGCCACCCACGGGAAACCTCTCTCTCTCAACTGTCAAATTCGAATCAATTTTAAATAAGACAGAGCTGTTTTGTAAAGTATTGCAAGAAGGTGTATTATGCATTTACGTTATGTTATGCAGATACAGACATAGTACATCTTTATTTATTTTATTTATATAGCGCTTTAAACAAAATACATTGCGTCAAAGCAATTGAACAACATTCATTAGGAAAACAGTGTCAATAATGCAAAAATGAGAGTTAAAGGCAGTTCATCATTGGATTCAGTTATGTCATCTCTGTTCAGTTAAATAGTGTCTGTGCATTTATTTGCAATCAAGTCAACGATATCGCTGTAGATGAAGGGTCCCCAACTAAGCAAGCCAGAGGCGACAGCGGCAAGGAACCGAAACTCCATCGGTGACAGAATGGAGAAAAAAACCTTGGGAGAAACCAGGCTCAGTTGGGGGGCCAGTTCTCCTCTGACCAGACGAAACCAGTAGTTCAATTCCAGGCTGCAGCAAAGTCAGATTGTGCAGAAGAATCATCTGTTTCCTGTGGTCTTGTCCTGGTGCTCCTCTGAGACAAGGTCTTTACAGGGGATCTGTATCTGGGGCTCTAGTTGTCCTGGTCTCCGCTGTCTTTCAGGGATGTAGAGGTCCTTTCTAGGTGCTGATCCACCATCTGGTCTGGATACGTACTGGATCCGGGTGACTGCAGTGACCCTCTGATCTGGACACAGACTGGATCTGGTGGCCACGGTGACCTCGGAACAAGAGAGAAACAGACAAATATTAGCGTAGATGCATTCTTCTAATGATGTAGCAAGTACATAGGTTGTTATGGGAAGTGTTTCCGGTTCCGGTTTACCTAATTAATGCAGCCTAAAAATCCTTTAACGGATTTGGATAATAAAAGCATATTAGTATGTTATGTGTATGCCAGGTTAAAGAGATGGGTCTTTAATCTAGATTTAAACTGCAAGAGTGTGTCTGCCTCCCGAACAATGTTAGGTAGGTTATTCCAGAGTTTGGTCGCCAAATAGGAAAAGGATCTGCCACCCGCAGTTGATTTTGATATTCTAGGTATTATCAAATTGCCTGAGTTTTGAGAACGTAGCGGACGTAGAGGATTATAATGTAAAAGGAGCTTATTCAAATACTGAGGTGCTAAACCATTCAGGGCTTTATAAGTAATAAGCAATATTTTAAAATCTATGCGATGCTTGATAGGGAGCCAGTGCAGTGTTGACAGGACCGGGCTAATATGGTCATACTTCCTGGTTCTAGTAAGAACTCTTGCTGCTGCATTTTGGACTAGCTGTAGTTTGTTTACTAAGCGTGCAGAACAACCACCCAATAAAGCATTACAATAATCTAACCTTGAGGTCATAAATGCATGGATTAACATTTCTGCATTTGACATTGAGAGCATAGGCCGTAATTTAGATATATTTTTGAGATGGAAAAATGCAGTTTTACAAATGCTAGAAACGTGGCTTTCTAATGAAAGATTGCGATCAAGTAGCACACCTAGGTTCCTAACTGATGATGAAGAATTGACAGAGCAACCATCAAGTCTTAGACAGTGTTCCAGGTTATTACAAGCAGAGTTTTTAGGTCCTATAATTAACACCTCTGTTTTTTCAGAATTTAGCAGTAAGAAATTACTCGTCATCCAGTTTTTTATATCGACTATGCAATCCATTAGTTTTTCAAATTGGTGTGTTTCACCGGGCTGCGAAGAAATATAGAGCTGAGTACCATCAGCATAACAGTGAAAGCTAACACATAACATAACATAAAAAGGCTACCAGAATAGTTTTGAGAAAACTGATTGAGTAAAATTAAAAATTGTATTAAAATTTTATCCAAAGCGACTTACAGTGCATTCAGTCTATCAATTTTTACCTATCATAGTAAGGTTATTCATTATTATAAGGTTATTCATTATTCATTCATAGTTGTTCTCAAGTTGTTATTCAGAGTAGGTTATTCATTACTAGAAGAGGAGGGGTTTAAAAATCCACCCCTTCTCAAAACATAATCTTTTAAATATATACTTGTTGTGAATGTTTGTATGTGTTTTTTTTTTACATCTACATCTACATCCACACACACACACACACACACACATCTTACTATCACTCTCTATTTTTATAGTGGTAAAATATAACTTAATTCACACCATATTTCTGATATTATCGATCAATCTTATCAGATTAACTTTGATCATTCACTTTTATTTTATATCCGTGAGTGCAGTACACCTGCAATGCGTTAGCACTCGTTAGCTTGTCATTACCGTTTTCATTCGAACCTATCGCTGTTTTCTTTTCTCCTCTCGCTCCAGTTTTTCACAAGTTCATCAAACAACCACAGTAAGAGTTTTCATCAAGCACGGTGAGTAATGGCTTCTCCTGTCATTGTTACTTGCACCTCTTGCCACATGTACAGTTTATCTATCTCTGTCACTGATGAGGGATTCACATGTGATAAATGCAGGGAAATAGTTAGGCTGACAGAGAAGATTTCAGAATTAGAGACACGCATCCAAACTTCAATTGAGGACAGTAAGAATGTTAGGGCTCTAGATACAGCTTTGGATGCGTCTAGCTCAGGGATTCCTGTACATTGTTCGGTTCCGGAAACAGAGCCCCTGCAGCAGGGCAACTGGGTGACGGTGAGGCAGAGTAGTCGTGGGTCAAAACACCGCTCTTCTGTTCCGATCAAGACATTAAACAGGTTCTGCCCACTCAGTGATGCACCCACTGAGAAACCTGATGAAAGTGCTCTAGTTATTGGTGATCTATTGTACGGAACGTGAATATAGAGACACCAGCCACCATAGTCAAATGTTTACCGGGAGCCAGAGCGCCTGACATCTTGGCAAATTTAAAAGTGCTGGCTAATGCTAAACGTAAATACAGTAAGATTGTTATTCATGCCGGCGCTAATGATGTTCGACTTCGCCAGTCGGAGATCACTAAAAATAACATTAAAGAGGTGTGTGAATTTGCAAGCACGATGTCAGACACTGTAATATGCTCTGGTCCCCTCCCTGCTTACCGTGGTGATGAGATGCATAGCAGATTGTCATCACTCAATGGCTGGATGTCTAAGTGGTGCCCACAGAATAACATAGGTTTCATAGACAATTGGACGAGCTTTTGGGGCAGACCTGACCTGTTTAAAAGAGATGGTCTTCATCCCTCCTGGGGTGGCGCCACTCTTCTCTCTAGAAATTTCTCTAGAAATATGGCAAATAGTCTTAGTGTTTATACTTGACTAACTGGGGCCCAGGTCAGGAAGCAGACAGACTGGCTAAACCGACCGTCTGCTAGCTGCCTCCCGTCACTGAGGTCAGTTAATTCTCAGCACATAGAGACTTTTTCACCTAGATATCACACTATAGAGACTGTGTCTGTTCCCCGAACTAGAAAAAACAAAAAACGTCCAAACCAAGTTAAGATTAACAATTTAATTGAGGTTCAACAAATAAAAAACAGAAGCAATATGGATAAACAAATGATAAAGCTTGGCTTATTGAATATCAGATCCCTTTCTACGAAAACACTTTTTGTAAATAATATGATCACTGATCATAATATAGATGTACTCTGTTTGACAGAAACCTGGCTAAAACCTGATGATTACATTATTTTAAATGAGTCCACCCCCCAAGATTACTGTTATAAACATGAGCCGCGTCTAAAAGGCAAAGGTGGAGGTGTTGCTTCAATTTATAACAACGTTTTCAGGATTTCTCAGAGGGCAGGCTTCAAGTATAACTCGTTTGAAGTAATGGTGCTTCATATAACATTATCCAGAGAAACAAATGTTAATGTTAAATCCTCTGTTATGTTTGTACTGGCTACTGTATACAGGCCACCAGGGCACCATACAGACTTTATTAAAGAGTTTGGTGATTTTACATCCGAGTTAGTTCTGGCTGCAGATAAAGTTTTAATAGTTGGTGATTTTAATATCCATGTTGATAATGAAAAAGATGCATTGGGATCAGCATTTATAGACATTCTGAACTCTATTGGTGTTAGACAACACGTTTCAGGACCTACTCATTGTCGAAATCATACTCTAGATTTAATACTGTTACATGGAATTGATGTTGATGGTGTTGAAATTATTCAGCCAAGTGATGATATCTCAGATCATTATTTAGTTCTGTGCAAACTTCATATAGCCAAAATTGTAAATTCTGCTTCTTGTTACAAGTATGGAAGAACCATCACTTCTAACACAAAAGACTGCTTTTTAAGTTATCTTCCTGATGTAACCAAATTCCTTAGCATATCCAAAACCTCAGAACAACTTGATGATGTAACAGAAACTATGGACTCTTTCTTTTCTAGCACTTTAAATAAAGTTGCTCCTTTACGCTTAAAGAGTAACTAAACCCTAAACCAACTTTTTTTAGTTAATGATCTATAATAATGGGGCTTTATTAGTGCTGTTCATTGATTCGAGTAACTTTTTTGACATTTGAGTATAAAGTGTTTTAATTCTACAATATATGGTGTAAAAACGTCTGAGTGCTGCCCTCTTCAGGTTTAACGGTGGCTACTGCAGTTGATTTTTCCTATTGGATGTTGCGGTGGCAAGTGACGTAAGCGGTGGCAGGTGACGTAAGCAGTTTCCAGCTCACCACGCCCCTTGGTACGAGCTACCACGCCCTTGGCAGTATAAAACCATCAAAATCACTGTAGTGAGTCAGGAGCTGGAATTGCAAGTATTGGTAACGACCAGGATAGACTATTATAGCATCTCTTTAGCATAGCAATTATATAGTTATTTAGATCTTCAAGTTAGCGTAGATTTATCTGTATTTAGTACAGTGGTCAGGATGGTACGGAGGTGTGTTGCTGGTTGCGACAGCACTGCTGGACTGCATAGTTTACCAGCAGACTTTAAAATTAGGAGCCAGTGGTTGCATGCACTTGGCCTGGAAGACCGCAAGTTTCCCCCTAGAGCTCGAGTGTGCAAACTGCATTTTACACGGGATTGCTTCTCCAACGCAATGGAGGTGGAAATGGGCTTCTCCACACAGCTCGCGCTGAAAAGCGACGCTGTGCGGGAGTTAAGACCGCAGTTTGAGCCAGCGGCTCGAATTGATATGAACAGACACCTCGACATCCTCCACTTCAGGTGAAAGTGGGGGAGAAAAGTCCTCTACTTCAAATGATCGCTCTGTTGCAAAGCTACTTGCGTCACTACAGTCACTCTCCATTTAAGCGTCTCTGACAGCAGCTGTCAATCAATCCATCACTGCGAGTCTCAGGATCACGCCGCACTCGCTCAGCCCCGCCCTAGGTTCGTCCCCTCTATCTCCGGTGTGATCTGCCCACTTTTCAGCATTTTTCAAATATTGTCAGTGGGTGGAGTCAGGCTCTGAGCAGGGGTTTAGTTACTTTAAGGAAGGTTAAGGAAAACAGTTTGACACCATGGTATAATGAGCATACTTGCACCCTAAAGAGAGCAGCCCGAAAAATGGAGCGCAGCTGGAGGAAAACAAAACTAGAGGTATTTCGTATTGCTTGGCGGGAAAGTAACATATCCTACAGCAGTGGTTCCCAACCTTTTTCATCTCGCGGCCCACACAACCAAACACATATGTTTGCGCGGCCCACTGCAAAAAAATTCACTGACCCCAGAATAGGGATGTTGCGGTGACGGATTTTTTCCACCGGTTAATCGACGTGTAAAAAAAAACGGTAATCCCGGTGTCACCGGGGTTGCGTGTCGGGGATTTCGGGAGGCCGAAAATGCGGTCGTGCAGACGTGCACACGTCTCAATTTACTTTCACTTTAATTAGCGGCAATTCAGTAGCATTTGTTTGAATTAATCATGGGTTAATTTATTTTATTCTTAATAAAAATACACAAAACAATAAGACACTCGCTTGTATTACACACATCTTTATTGCAAAATGAATAATAACTTAACACACCATGCAAAAACTAAACGAAAGCACTTATGAAACACCTTTAAAGTGCATTTATTAACAAAACGAACCACTGCACACATCGTGCAAGTATCAAACAAGACTCGTTAAATAATTATAAATATTCGTTAAATAAAGTGCCTGCCTTTTTCAGCAAAAAAAAAAAAAAAACACACCGCACAACCATCGAATATGAAACGAACGAACATCAAAAACTTCGTTAAATAAGGTAGCCTACCCGAAATATACCACTGGACACTTAAGTGCAAAAAAAAAACTAATATAAAAATTTAACTCACGTTAAGCTGTTAAAAAAAAGAGGTAGGCCTATTAACTGCATAGCCTACACCGTACAAAAAATTATAAATAGGCTAAATGAGAAACAATAAACGAAAAACCTTCATTTTAAATTGCAACAGTTCGCTTTGAAACCAGATCTTCTGCTCAAATGATAAATGAAATCGGACACCTGCTGCTTTACTGCGGCGCTCGTTCCGCTTACGCTAAATTACGAAGGCACGTAGTCACTAACTGAATTAAGTGCTTTATCGCTATAGGCTAAAACTTCAACACGATGGGGACGGTGCCGGTGGTCAAGTGCTATGACCGGTAGGTGGGTTAAACACCGTGTATCACCGGTAACACCGACTTTCGCAACAAGCCTACCCCAGAAGCTAGATTATTAACTGTCTTTATTGAATGAACTGGCAATGAACAGAAAATAACTCAGGCTGGCATCGCTTGGCACAACTGCTGTTGTTCTGTAAAACAACTGTTCTGTTGTGCTGTTTTTTCAGCAAAAATATCTAAGATAAATTAGCGGTTTATTCTTAAACCAATCAGCGAGCTCAAATAGTGGAAGCATAGTTACAGTTTAATATTATTTTTTTCTTATTTAATTCTATATATGAAATTATGTTATTATGTTATGACTTAGACATTTTTACATATATGATCAATATTATTATTTCGGTAACACTTTAGAATAATGGTCAATTAGTTGATGTTACAGTAGGTAACTTTTTTAGTTAACATGATCTAAGCAAGAACAATCCTTCTACAGCATTTATTAATCTTAGTTGATGTTAATATCATAACATCATAACATATACTAATGCATTTTTCAAATCAAAAGTTGTGCTTGTTAACATTAGTTAATACACTGTGAATTAGCATGAACTAACAATGAATAACTGTATTTTTATTAACTAACATTAACAAAGGTGAATAAATACAATAATAAATGTATTGTTCATTGTTTGTTCATGTGAATTAATGAATTAACTAACATTAACTAATGGGCCATTATTCTAAAGTGTTACCATTATTTCTTTTAATAGCAATTGGCGGCCCACCTGCAATACCATGCCGACCCACTAGGGGGCCGCGGCCCACAGGTTGAAAACCACTGTCCTACAGAAAAGCATTAAAAACTGCTAGATCCGATTACTTTTCTTCTCTTTTAGAAGAAAACAAACATAACCCCAGGTATTTATTCAATACAGTGGCTAAATTAACGAAAAATAAAGCCTCAACAAGTGTTGACATTTCCCAACACCACAGCACGATACTATTAGAGATAAAATTGCAACCATTCAGCCGTCAGCTACAGTATCGCATCAGACAGTGCACTATAGACCCCCTGAGGAACAGTTCCACTCATTCTCTACTATAGGTGAGGAAGAATTGTATAAACTTGTTAAATCATCTAAACCAACAACATGTATGTTAGACCCTATACCATCTAAGCTCCTAAAAGAGGTGCTTCCAGAAGTCATAGATCCTCTTCTGACTATTATTAATTCCTCATTGTCATTAGGATATGTCCCCAAAACCTTCAAACTGGCTGTTATTAAGCCTCTCATCAAAAAACCACAACTTGACCCCAGAGAACTAGTTAATTATAGACCAATCTCGAATCTCCCTTTTCTGTCCAAGATACTAGAAAAGGTGGTATCCTCACAATTATATTCCTTCTTAGAGAAAAATGGTATATGTGAGGATTTCCAGTCAGGATTTAGACCGTATCATAGTACTGAGACTGCTCTCCTTAGAGTTACAAATGATCTGCTCTTATCATCTGATCGTGGGTGTATCTCTCTATTAGTCTTATTGGATCTTAGTGCTGCGTTTGACACAATTGACCACAACATTCTTTTGCATAGACTTGAACACTTTGTTGGCATTAATGGAAGTGCATTAGCATGGTTTAAATCGTACTTATATGACCGCCATCAGTTCGTAGCAGTGAATGAAGATGTATCCTATCGATCACAAGTGCAGTATGGAGTACCTCAAGGCTCAGTACTAGGGCCGCTACTCTTCACGCTTTATATGTTACCCTTGGGAGATATCATCAGGAAACATGGTGTTAGCTTTCACTGTTATGCTGATGATACTCAGCTCTATATTTCTTCGCAGCCCGGTGAAACACACCAATTTGAAAAACTAATGGATTGCATAGTCGATATAAAAAACTGGATGACGAGTAATTTCTTACTGCTAAATTCTGAAAAAACAGAGGTGTTAATTATAGGACCTAAAAACTCCGCTCGTAATAACCTAGAACACTGTCTAAGACTTGATGGTTGCTCTGTCAATTCTTCGTCATCAGTTAGGAACCTAGGTGTGCTATTTGATCGCAATCTTTCGTTAGAAAGCCACGTTTCTAGCATTTGTAAAACTGCATTTTTCCATCTCAAAAATATATCTAAATTACGGCCTATGCTCTCAATGTCAAATGCAGAAATGTTAATCCATGCATTTATGACCTCAAGGTTAGATTATTGTAATGCTTTATTGGGTGGTTGTTCTGCATGCTTAGTAAACAAACTACAGCTAGTCCAAAATGCAGCAGCAAGAGTTCTTACTAGAACCAGGAAGTATGACCATATTAGCCCGGTCCTGTCAACACTGCACTGGCTCCCTATCAAGCATCGTATAGATTTTAAAATATTGCTTATTACTTATAAAGCCCTGAATGGTTTAGCACCTCAGTATTTGAATGAGCTCCTTTTACATTATAATCCTCTACGTCCGCTACGTTCCCAAAACTCAGGCAATTTGATAATACCTAGAATATCAAAATCAACTGCGGGCGGCAGATCCTTTTCCTATTTGGCACCTAAACTCTGGAATAACCTACCTAACATTGTTCGGGAGGCAGACACACTCTTGCAGTTTAAATCTAGATTAAAGACCCATCTCTTTAACCTGGCATACACATAACATACTAATATGCTTTTATTATCCAAATCCGTTAAAGGATTTTTGGGCTGCATTAATTAGGTAAACCGGAACCGGAAACACTTCCCATAACACCCTATGTACTTGCTACATCATTAGAAGAATGGCATCTACGCTAATATTTGTCTGTTTCTCTCTTGTTCCGAGGTCACCGTGGCCACCAGATCCAGTCTGTGTCCAGATCAGAGGGTCACTGCAGTCACCCGGATCCAGTACGTATCCAGACCAGATGGTGGATCAGCACCTAGAAAGGACCTCTACATCCCTGAAAGACAGCGGAGACCAGGACAACTAGAGCCGCAGATACAGATCCCCTGTAAAGACCTTGTCTCAGAGGAGCACCAGGACAAGACCACAGGAAACAGATCATTCTTCTGCACAATCTGACTTTGCTGCAGCCTGGAATTGAACTACTGGTTTCGTCTGGCCAGAGGAGAACTGGCCCCCCAACTGAGTCTGGTTTCTCCCAAGGTTTTTTTCTCCATTCTGTCACCGATGGAGTTTCGGTTCCTTGCCGCTGTCGCCTCTGGCTTGCTTAGTTGGGGACACTTCATCTACAACGATATCGTTGACTTGCACAGACACTATTTAACTGAACAGAGAGACATAACTGAATCCAATGATGAACTGCCTTTAACTATCATTTTTGCATTATTGACACTGTTTTCCTAATGTCATGGGCTATGTTCCATTCAGCTTAAACACTCCCAAGAAACTCCAGGACACAGTTGATTCATTTCCATGAAGTTTACTGGGAATTTTGTGAAACTGCAATACAGTACAATGAGATGTCTATATTATTAATCAAACTCAAATACACAATAACAGTGTAAGTAGCACCACTTAACTAACATAGCAGTGTAGCCTATATGATAAACACAATCAAGCTAGTAGAAACAACCAGCAGCAATAAACAAACTAATTTAACCGTCTCAATAATCTTACTAACTTAAAAGTAAGCAGTAACCAAATATTACACGATGAGAAATACTTACAGACGTTGCCTTAGCAAAAAGGAAAAAGGAAAAGCGATCGACTCAGAACGACTGATAGAGCTCACACATTCCTGTAGCTGATTACCGCATGGCAATTTTACTTCCTATTTCCCCACATGCACTAGTACTAAGTTACTATGGTTACAAGATAAACAAACCACACTGAACTGCTGAAACAAACACATTTTCAAGCGGCATGACACTCCCCGCTTGGGGTCTTTAAAGAGCCCACATTAATTAACAGAATCAGTCTTTGGAGAGAGAAGCAGAACCACTTCTTTAATGGGCTGAGAAAAAGCCTTTCTGGTTCCATCCTTGACGACTTCCACTTGAACCTTCCGGACCAGTCCATCTTCTCCTGGAAAGGTTTTTGTGATGATGCCCGTAGGCCATTGATTTCTCTTTGCCTGATTGTCTTTCAAGAGAACTATGTCTCCTTCCTGGAGGTTCTGCCTTTTTCCTTGCCATTTGTGCCGAAGCTGCAATGTTTTGAGGTATTCATGTTTCCACCTGTTCCAAAACATGTCTGCTAGGCCCTGAACCCGCTTCCATTCCTCTCTGATGAGATGCGCTTCCTCAAAGCTTCCTGACAGAGGAGGAGGAGCAGATCCTGTCTTGAGAATCAGGAGCATTGCTGGGGTGAGGATGACAGGCGATTCCGGATCCGATGATACTGGGATGAGCGGTCTAGCATTCATGATTGCAGCTACCTCAGCCATAAGTGTGGTCAGAACTTCATGTGTAAGGTGAGACCTCCTCTGCTCAAGCAGCATGCAGTCCAAAATACGGCGGGCAATGCCAATCATGCGTTCCCAGGCGCCACCCATATGGGACGCGTGGGGCGGGTTGAATACCCAGGTGCAGCTCTGTGTGTCCAGGTACTCTTCCACACTGTTGAAGCCTGGATTAGTCTTGTCCATCTCCAGCTCACGAGAGGCGCCGACGAAGTTAGTTCCGCAGTCAGAGCGAATCTGCTTTGCAGGGCCCCTGACTGCAAAGAACCTCCTCAAGGCATTGATAAAGCTGCTGGTACTCATTGCTTCAATTACCTCGATGTGAACTGCCCTTGAGCACATGCATGAGAACATCACAGCCCATCGTTTAGAGTTGGAGACTCCTCCTCTTGTGCGGCGTGAGACAATGTCCCATGGTCCAAAGACGTCGACACCTACGTAGGTGAAAGGAGGTGCTACTTGTAACCGTTCTGCCGGCAGAGCTGCCATCTGCTGATGTTCAGTCTTCCCCCTCAGCCTTCTACAAGTGACACATCTGTGAAGCAGACTGCTGATGCAGCGTTTAGCTCCTACCAGCCAGAACCCTGCCACTCGAATGGCACCTTCGGTCAGATGTCTTCCTTGGTGTTTCACCGCTTCATGATAGTGAGACACAAGCAGGGTTGCGAGATGATGTCGGCCAGGAATGATGATGGGATGAGCCTCGTCCGTGCTCAGATCTGACTTTCCAATCCGACCTCCCACTCTAAGAAGTTGATCGTGGTCCATGATGGGGTGCAATTTCCACAGGCTGCTGGAAGATGGGATGTTGGATCCTGAGTTGATACACTTAAGTTCCTCTGCATAGCACTCATTCTGGACACTCTTCACAATGCACACTTTGGCCCTTAGCAACTCTTCCTCTGTAGAGCGACAGATGTGCCAGCCCTGACATTCATTCTGGGTGGAGTGGGCAAAGGAACGAGCCACGTGGATGAGGTGCGCTATGGCCGTGAGGAGAGTGCTGAACTTGGAGAAGCGTTCAAAGCGTTGTGGGTGCACCACATCTCTGGTAACATGTGTGAGACTTTTCACCACCTGAGGACGCACTTCAGAGTCAGTGTCAGGGTCAATAAGGTTATAAGTCTCTGGAAACTCAGGTGAATACAAAGATGCATCATGGAGAAAGGCTGGTCCTTTGAGCCAAGTTGTGCTGCTAAGCAAAGCTGGTGTCACAGTTCTTGACCCAATGTCAGCTGGGTTGAGGTGCGTTGGGACGTACTTCCACTGACCAGAACAAGGTGATTGATGGATTCGTTGGATCCTGTTGTGTACATAGACATAAAATCTCCTTGTTTGGTTCTGGATGTACCCTAATACAACCTTGCTATCTGTGTAGTAGGTGATGTTGTCGAATGTTGTGTCCATCTCTGTGACTACCATCTCGGCGATCTCAATGGCGAGTACAGCCGCACAGAGCTCAAGTCTAGGGATAGTTAAACCAGGTTGGGGGGCCAACTTTGCCTTCCCGAAGACGAAGCCAATCTCAGTCTGTTCTTGGTGGCTTGTCACCTTTATGTAGGCAACGGCTGCTATAGCCTTGACTGATGCGTCTGCAAAGACACAGAGCTCTCTTCTTAGCGCACCTGCGGTGGAGAAGGACGTATAGGGGCGTGGTATCTGGAGCCCCTCTAGGTCTTGGAGTGACTGTTTCCATCTAGTCCACTCAATCTCCATGTCTTTGGGAAGAGGTGAGTCCCAGTCCTCTGATTGCGTGGTGAGTTCCCTGAGTATCAGTCTTCCATGAACCATGATGGGTGCAAGGAACCCTAGAGGATCGTAGAGGCTGTTCACGGTTGAGAGTACCACTCTGCGAGTGAATGGCTTCTGATCATCTTTGATTTGAAACATGAAGGTGTCTGTGCGCATGTTCCAGAACAATCCAAGGCTACGTTGAATGGGCAGATCATCAACAAAGAGATCTAGGTTGTTGACGTCCTTGGTGCGATCTTCGGTTGGAAATGCTTCGATGACTGCCCAGTCGATTTGAGGCAATTTTGTGCAGCCTGAGGTTAGAAGCTGCAAGCATCTTCTGTGCTCGCCCGAGGACGCTGATGGCCTCTTCCTCTGTGCCGAAGGACATTAAAGCGTCGTCAACGTAGAACTCGCGGTCGATGAATCTTCTTGCATCACTGCCATAGTCGGCTTCTGCTTCCTTAGCTGCCCGTCGCAGACCATACACTGCAACGGCAGGCAAGGGACTGTTCCCAAAGAGGTGAACTCGCATTCTATAGTCCACTATGTCGGATGTAGGGTCGTTGTTTCTATACTACAGGAAGCGGAGAAAATCGCGGTGGTCCTCCTTAACGACAAAGCAGTGGAACATGTGCTCAATGTCGGCGGTGATCGCCACCTGTTCCTTCCTGAACCTCATAAAAAACACCTAGAAGGCTATTATTAAGGTCGGGCCCAGTGAGCAAAACATCGTTGAGTGACACTCCTTCACATGACGCGCTGCTGTCGAAAAACCACACGGATTTTATCTGGCTTCCTAGGATGGTACACACCGAACAGGGGCAGGTACCAGCACTCTTGTCCAGGCTGCACTGGCGGGGCAACTTCTGCATGTGCCTTCTTAAGCATCCTCTCCATAAATTCTAGGAAATCGGCTTTCATCTGTGGTCGTTTTTCCAATGAGCGCCGGAGTGAGACAAGACGGTCGAAAGCCTGTTTCCTGTTGTTAGGCAGCCGCTGTCTTGGCGACCGGAAGGGTAAAGGTGCAACCCAACTTTTGGAGCTGTCCTGATAGCACTCAGCTTCCATTATCTTCAGAAACTCTAGATCCTCCATGGATGGAGCGAGTCTGTGGTCATCGGGAGTACGAGCGAAGACAGTCTGCCCCAGGCAGTCTCCACTGAGCATCATTAAGCCACAGGTGGAGGTAGGTGCAGGATGATGCTGAGTTTTAGGCACTTGACCAAATACCTCTTTCACTCTGATCTGGTTGTTGCATGGCTGAAGATAACTCGTACGTACGACCGTTCTCTAAGATGGCTGTTTTGTAACTCCTCACTTCAAGTGGTCTGTGGGCACCTCCAAGACACACATCGCCGACGACAACCCATCCTAGGTCAAGCCTTTGAGCAAACGGTGCATCTCCTGGGCCACTTATCTGTTCTCGGACCTTGTGTGCCTGTAAGATGTCTCTACCCAGTAAGAGGAGTATTTTGGCGTCTGGATCCAGAGGTGGAATCTTGTCGGCGATGCGCTTCAGGTGGGCATGATGGTAGGCTGCTTCCGGCGTAGGAATCTCGGAGCGAACGTTAGGGATTTGGTTGCACTCGAGGAGTGTAGGCAGAGGAATGCTCAATTTCTTGTCCACCGGCTCCACAGTGGCTCTCCTCCCCGCTGTCTCTGAACGCCCCGCACAGGTCTTGAGAGTATATGAGTAGGAGCTTCCGGAGATCTTAAAAACCTCGAAGAACTCCGACCGCGCCAGGGAGCGATTGCTCTGCTCGTCCAGTATGGCGTACATTCTTTTGGACTCCTCCCTGCATCCATTTGGGAACACGCTGACGAGACAGATCTTGGCACATGCTCTGGCACTCAATCCTTCACCACATACTTGAGTGCACGTCGACTTGACCTCCTGGATGTCTGCTCTGTCCTCCTCGCCGCCGTCCTCTGAAGTGGAAGGGGACGACTTAGATTTCCAGGTAGGTGGGCAGGGGTGGAGCGCTGTCACATGAGCAGTGCTCTCACACTCTGTACATTTTAACTCAGCAGTGCAGTTCTTTGCAAGATGCTCTGTGGAGGAGCAACAGCGAAAGCAGATGTAATGCTCTTTCAAAAGCTGTTTGCGATCGTTTATGCTCTTCTCACGGAAGCCTCTGCATTTCCTCAGAGGGTGGGGCTTTTTATGCAAAGGGCAGTATTTATTTGGATCAATTCGTTCCATACTTTCTCTGCACTCGGCCTTAGCAGTTCCCGAGACCTGCGTCTTGTGAACATAAACCGATGTCTTTATGGGCCTCTCCCATTTACTCTTTCTCTTTGCTGGAGCTTGCGTGAAGAGGTTAAAGCTTGGATCGGTGCGAGCCCTTGCCTCCATGGCGATGAAGTTTACAAACACGGAGAAGGGTGGGAAGCTAACGAAATGTTCCTGTTTGTATCTGGTACCAAAGTAAAGCCACTTTTCTTGCATGTTGTATGGGAGTTTCTCAATGATAGGCTTAATTCCTCTGGAGGTATCCAAGTATGACAAGCCTGCAAGGTAGCCATCTTCCTTGGCAGCTTGTAGCTCTGACAACAGGTCGGCTAGATCCCTGAGTCTCTGTGGATCCTTTGTTGTGACTTTTGGAAAGTTTTCTAGTTTGTTGAACAGAGCCTGCTCGACGGCCTCTGGCGAGCCATATATTTCGTCGAGGCGCCCCCATGCCATGTTCAGTCCAATCACTGGATCCTTAATGTTGACTGTTTTTATCCTTCTTACTTGTTCTGCTGACTCTTTTCCCAGATACTTGGTGAGGAGGTCGAGTTCTCCTGCAGCAGACAAGTCTAGATCGGCGATAGCGTTCAGGAACGATGTTTTCCAGGCCCAATAGTTCATTGGCTGGTCATCATATGTGGTGATGCCTGAAGTCACCAGGCGGCTGCGAGCAAGGTATTTGATGAGGTCTCCAGTGGACGTAGAATGGCCATAGCTACCTCCATAAGGCGTCCTGTGAGCAGGCAGGTGTGCAGGAGATGAGGAATCTTTCTTGATGTTCTGTTGCGGAAGATTCCCACCAAGCTGAGGAGCTGGAGAGGAGTTGAGAGGCTGCTTGAAGCTTTGTTGTGGCAGTGCCCCACTGGTCTGAGGAACTTGGTGTGGCATAATGTCAGCGGAAGCAGCAGCTTGGATTTGACTTGCATTGAGTGGGTGGTGTGTTGAAGGGATAACATTGATTGGTTGGTGTGGAGGATGAAGCGTTGGCGAAGCATAGTCACTCCCTCTTCTGACGGATAGACCCCTGCTGCATAGGCTGGCTTGTGTCGACACATAGGCGGCGACGAGCTGGTCTTTGACCGATTGGGGGACTGGGCTGTTAGCCTTACTGCATACTTCAAAGCCCATATCTTGTAAACCAGCCACGAGAGCATTTGCCTCTGCAATGGCAGCATCCTTTTCTTTTTCGTCATTTAATGCATCAAGATTAGCTTGAACTCGTGCCTGCTCCACTTTAAGTTCAATTTCCTTTAGCGCATGTACCGCTCTAGCTTGCGCTGCTTCGGCCTTTGCCTTTGCCATGGCGACGGCCATGCTCATCTTCGAGCTGGACGATGTACCAGATGAGCGACTGCTTCTTGAGCGCACAGTCTCAGTCTGGTTATCTCCATTTCCTTTTTTATTGTTGTTACGTTGTGACATTGTGACTCACCGCGTTTTCAATATCAGGAGAAGGAAGCTAGTATGTAGCTGACAGGGAGCTGTAGCGTTAGCTGCTTATCTCTTGGTATTGAGTTGCTCTGTAGGATGGCAATCCTTGTGTCCCTCATTAGCTGTGATGCCGTCTTTTCACTGTCATGGGCTATGTTCCATTCAGCTTAAACACTCCCAAGAAACTCCAGGACACAGTTGATTCATTTCCATGAAGTTTACTGGGAATTTTGTGAAACTGCAATACAGTACAATGAGATGTCTATATTATTAATCAAACTCAAATACACAATAACAGTGTAAGTAGCACCACTTAACTAACATAGCAGTGTAGCCTATATGATAAACACAATCAAGCTAGTAGAAACAACCAGCAGCAATAAACAAACTAATTTAACCGTCTCAATAATCTTACTAACTTAAAAGTAAGCAGTAACCAAATATTACACGATGAGAAATACTTACAGACGTTGCCTTAGCAAAAAGGAAAAAGGAAAAGCGATCGACTCAGAACGACTGATAGAGCTCACACATTCCTGTAGCTGATTACCGCATGGCAATTTTACTTCCTATTTCCCCACATGCACTAGTACTAAGTTACTATGGTTACAAGATAAACAAACCACACTGAACTGCTGAAACAAACACATTTTCAAGCGGCATGACACCTAATGAACGTTGTTCAGTTGCTTTGACGCAATGTATTTTGTTTAAAGCGCTATATAGATAAAGGTGACTTTGACTTTGACTTTGACACACACACACACACACACACACACACACAGTTTTAGTTTTAAAACATTCTAAACATCACAACAACTGTACAATTACATTCCAATAAATACCAATAATAATAACAAAATACAAGCTACTAGTTACCTTTATTTATATAGCGTTTTAAACAAAAAAGATTGTGTTAAAGCAACTGAACAACATTAATTAGGGAAACAGTGTGTCAATAATGCAAAATTACACTCAAAGGCAGTTCATCACTGAATTCAGTGATGTCATCATCTCAGTTTACATTTACATTTAATCATTTAGCAGAGACGCTTTTATCCAAAGCGACTTACAAATGAGAACAATAGAAGCAGTCAGGTCAACAAGAGAACAACAACAGTATACAAGTGCCATGACAAGTCTCAGTTAGTCTAGTATAGAACGCATAGGTAGGTTTTTTTTTTTTTTTTTTTAATTAAAAGACAAGAAAAGGAAAAGTGCTAGTGTTCGTTGGTTAAGTGCAGGCGAAAAAGATGAGTCTTTAGCTGTTTCTTGAAAATGAGTAAAGACTCAGCTGTACGAATTGAGATTGGGAGGTCATTCCACCAGCTGGGCACAGTCCAGGAAAAGGTCCATGAGAGTGATTTTGAACTTCTTTGGGATGGTACCACAAGGCGTTGATCACTTGCAGAGCGCAAACTTCTGGAGGGCACATAAGATTTAACCAATGAGTTTAGGTAAGTTGGTGCCGTGCCAGTGGTCGTCTTGTAGGCTAGCATCAGTACCTTGAATTTGATGCGAGCAGCTACTGGTAGCCAGTGTAACCTGATGAGGAGAGGAGTAACGTGAGCTTTTTTTGGCTCATTGAAGACAACCCTCGCTGCTGCATTCTGGATCAATTGCAGAGGCTTGACAGTACATGCAGGAAGGCCCGCCAGGAGAGCATTACAATAGTCCAGTCTGGAGAGAACAAGAGCTTGGACAAGAAGATGGGTTGCTTGCTCTGACAGGAAGGGTCTAATCTTCCTAATGTTGTATAAGGCAAACCTGCAGGACCGGGTAGTTGTAGCAATGTGGTCTGTGAAGCTTAACTGATGATCCATCACAACTCCTAGGTTTCTAGCTGTCCTCGAAGGAGTAATGGTTGATGAGCCCAGCTGTATAGAGAAGTTGTGATGAAGCAATTGGTTAGCTGGAATCACCAGGAGTTCTGTCTTCGTAAGGTTAAGCTGAAGGTGATGGTCATTCATCCAGCTAGAGATGTCATTCAGACAGGCTGAAATGCGAGCAGCTACCGTCGGGTCATCTGGTTGGAATGAGAGGTAGAGTTGGGTGTCATCAGCGTAGCAGTGATAAGAAAAGCCATGCTTCTGAATGACAGATCCTAATGATGTCATGTAGATTGAGAAGAGAAGTGGTCCAAGTACTGAGCCTTGAGGAACCCCAGTAGCAAGGTGGTGTGACTTTGAAACATCACCCCTCCAAGACACACTGAAGGATCTGTCAGAGAGGTAGGACTAACCCACAGGAGTGCTGTTCCAGAGATGCCCATCTTTCTGAGGGTGGACAGGAGAATCTGGTGATTAACAGTGTCAAAAGCAGCAGAAAGGTCCAGTAAGATGAGTACTGAGGATTTTGAAGCTGCTCTTGCTAGTCGCAGGGCTTCAGTAACCGAGAGCAGAGCAGTCTCAGTTGAGTGGCCACTTTTGAAGCCAGATTGGTTGCTGTCCAGGAGGTTGTTCTGTACAAGGAACATAGAAAGCTGGTTGAACACAGCTCGCTCAAGTGTCTTTGCAATGAATGGAAGAAGGGATACCGGTCTGTAGTTTTCAAGAAGCGCTGGATTTAGAGATGGTTTCTTGAGCATTGGGCTTACCCGAGCCTGCTTGACTGAGTTTAAATAGTATCTGTGCAATCATTTGCAATCAAGTCAACGATATCGCTGTAAATGAAGTGTTTCAATTAAGCAAGCCACAGGCGACAGCAGCAAGGAACCGAAACTCCATCGGTGACAGAATGGAGAAGAAACCTTGGGAGAAACCAGGCTCAGTCGGGGAGCCAGTTCTCCTCTGAACAGATGAAACCAGCAGATCAATTCCAGACTGCAGCAAAGTCAGATTGGCAGAAGAATCATCTGTTTCCTGTGGTCTTGTCCCGGTGGCCGTCTAGGAGACAAGGTCTTGACTGTGGATCTGTATCTGGAGCTCTAGTTGTCCTGTTGTCCGCTGTCTTTCAGGGCAGTAGAGGTCCTTTCTAGGTGCTGATCCACCATCTGGGCTGGATATGTACTGGATCCTGGTGACCTATGGTGACCTCGGAATAAGAGAGAAACCGACTAATATTAGTGTAGATGCCATTCTTCTAATGATTTAGCAAGTACATCAGGTGTTATGGGAAGTGTTCCCGGTTAATTGTTGCGATTCAGCTCAAGGGGGAAATATGAATAATCAATCATAACTAGTTATGAGTAATTATAAATATTTAGATCCACTCTAAGTTTTTACTCAACCTCTTATTGTCAACTGTCTATCAATTCTAAGAACGTTAATTTCCTGGTTAAGGAAGATAACTTTCTTACTGTACAATACTACTCAGAGCATGTAGCAAAAATATGAGCAAACAATGAACAACCTCAAGTGTGATACAAATAAGACTTTATTAACTACATAAACACTTAAACTAGTCTAACTTACACACACAAACACACACACACATTCACATACACATGCATACAGTACAATGGGCATATGAAAAAGATTTAAAGCTTTTAGAAAAGAAATGAAGACATGAAGCTATGGTACAATTTGGTATTCAGCAGATCTACAGCCTGAAGGAAACATCAGTTTCTTAGTTCAAACACACCTTTGTAAAAGGGGCATATGATACTTAATGTATCAATTAATAAGACTAAGTTTGATACTTGCAAGTCTCGCCTGTTTGATAAAGAGTCCTGATGGGCTTTGGGCTCCAGTTGGTCTCTGCTGAATTGAATTGAAGAGACAAGTTTGAATCAGAGAATGTTGAATATGTCAAGGCCGAAGCCTGGCACAAGCTTAGCATGGTTTTGAAAGCTCTTAGCTCAGCATCTTCTCCTGGAATTCCTGAATCTAGAACTGCCCTGATCTGTTGATCAGTGATCTATATAGGGGGATGATGTCACACCCTCAAGATTTGAGAGAGACAATGTGGAATGGTACCTTTTGGATGGAAGTTTCAAACGCTTTGTTCCTAGTATGGTGTCTTGAATATGAAATTAGATTGGGGGGTTCAAGAGAAGAACCTTTAAGATACTTATAAAACTAATGTGTTAGATAGGCATCAACATATATTATAAACTCTCATTTAGATCATGAAAATACCCCTGGGGGGTATTGCACAAAAGCAAGATAAGGGATTAAGCTGGGATTTTCCAGTTATCCTGGCTGAATTTAGCCCTTACTCGGTTGCATGAAGGCAGGCTAAATTAATCTACATTAAGTTACTATGGAGATTTACACTGTTGCCTCATGTCACAGAGATCAGCTAATTCTCAGCACATAGAGACTCTTTCACCTAGATATCACACTATAGAGACTGTGTCTGTTCCCCGAACTAGAAAATACAAAAAACGTCCAAACCAAGTTAAGATTAACAATTTAATTGTGGTTCAACAAATAAAAAACAGATGCAATATGGATAAACAAATGATAAAGCTTGGCTTATTGAATATCAGATCCCTTTCTACGAAAACACTTTTTGTAAATAATATGATCACTGATCATAATATAGATGTGCTCTGTTTGACAGAAACCTGGCTAAAACCTGATGATTACATTATTTTAAATGAGTCCACCCCCCAAGATTACTGTTATAAACATGAGCCGCGTGTAAAAGGCAAAGGTGGAGGTGTTGCTTCAATTTATAACAACGTTTTCAGGATTTCTCAGAGGGCAGCCTTCAAGTATAACTCGTTTGAAGTAATGGTGCTTCATATAACATTATCCAGAGAAACAAATGTTAATGATAAATCCCCTGTTATGTTTGTACTGGCTACTGTATACAGGCCACCAGGGCACCATACAAATTTTATCAAAGAGTTTGGTGATTTTACATCCGAGTTAGTTCTGGCTGCAGATAAAGTTTTAATAGTTGGTGATTTTAATATCAATGTTGATAATGAAAAAGATGCATTGAGATCAGCATTTATAGACATTCTGAACTATATTGGGGTTAGACAACACGTTTTAGGACTCATTGTCGAAATCATACTCTAGATTTAATACTGTCACATGGAATTGATGTTGATAGTGTTGAAATGATGCAGCCAAGTGATGATATCTCAGATCATTATTCAGTTTTGTGCAAACTTCATATAGCCAAAATTGTAAATTCTACTTCTTGTTACAAGTATGGAAGAAACATCACTTCTACCACAAAAGACTGCTTTTTAAGTTGTCTTCCTGATGTATCCAAATTCCTTAGCATATCCAAAACCTCAGAACAACTTGATGATGTAACAGAAACTATGGACTCTCTCTTTTTTTCTAGCACTTTAAATACAGTTGCTCCTTTACACTTAAGGAAGGTTAAGGAAAACAGCTTGACACCATGGTATAATGAGCATACTCACACCCTAAAGAGAGCAGCCCAAAAAATGGAGCGCAGCTGGAGGAAAACAAAACTAGAGGTATTTCGTATTACTTGGCGGGAAAGTAACCTATCCTACAGAAAAGCATTAAAAACTGCTAGATCCGATTACTTTTCTTCTCTTTTAGAAGAAAACAAACATAGCCCCAGGTATTTATTCAATACAGTGGCTAAATTAACTAAATTAGTCCACTATAGACCCCCTGAGGAACAGTTCCACTCATTCTCTACTATAGGAGAGGAAGAATTGTATAAACTTGTTAAATCATCTAAACCAACAACATGTATGTTGGACCCTATACCATCTAAGCTCCTAAAAGAGGTGCTTCCAGAAGTCATGGATCTTCTTCTGACTATTATTAATTCCACATTGTCATTAGGATATGTCCCCAAAACGGGCTGTTATTAAGCCTCTCATCACAAAACCATAACTTGACCCCAAATAACTAGTTAATTATAGACCAATCTCGAATCTCCCTTTTCTGTCCAAGATACTAGAAAAGGTGGTATCCTCACAATTATATTCCTTCTTAGAGAAAAATGGTATATGTGAGGATTTCCAGTCAGGATTTAGACCGTATCATAGTACTGAGACTGCTCTCCTTAGAGTTAAAAAATGATCTGCTCTTATCATCTGATCTTTGGTGTATCTGTCTATTAGTTTTACATTTACATTTACATTTATTCATTTAGCAGACGCTTTTATCCAAAGCGACTTACAGATGAAGACAGTGGAAGCAATCAAAAACAACAAAAAGATTAGTGATATATAAGTGCTATATCAAGTCTCAGTTAGGCTAACACAGTACATGTAGCATGGGATTTTAAATAATTTAATAAATAAAAAGAAAACAGATAGAATAAAAAATAAAAATAAAAAAGAATAGAGCAAGCTAGTTAGAGGTCTTTGCACATATATACACACATACATATACAATTGCATAATGAATGAAAAGAAAATAGAATATAAAAAGATTAGAAAGGTAGTTAGATTTTTTTAAGAATAGAATTAGAATAGTGAGTGTTAAAGTTAGAGGGTCAAATAAAGGTGGAAGAGATGTGTTTTAAGCCGATTCTTGAAGATGGCTAAGGACTCAGCTGCTCGGATTGAGTTGGGGAGTTCATTCCACCAGAAGGGAACATTTAACTTAAAAGTCCGTAAAAGTGACTTTGTGCTTCTTTGGGATGGCACAATCAAGCGACGTTCACTTGCATAACGCAAGCTTCTAGAGGGCACATAAGTCTGAAGTAACAAATTTAGGTAAATGGGTCCAGAGCCAGTGGTAGTTTTGTAGGCAAACATCAATGCCTTGAATTTTTTTTGCGAGCAGCTATTGGAAGCCAGTGCAAATTGATAAACAGAGGTGTGACGTGTATTCTTTTTGGCTCATTAAAAATTTATCTTGCGGCCGCGTTCTGAATTAATTGTAAAGGTTTGATAGAATTGGCTGGAAGACCTGCCAAGAGGGCATTGCAATAGTCCAGCCTGGACAGAACAAGAGCTTGAACAAGGAGTTGTGCAGCATGATCCGAAAGAAAGGGCTTGATCTTCTTGATGTTGAATAAAGCAAATCTGCAGGATCGGACAGTTTTAGCAATGTAGTCTGAGAAAGTCAGCTGATCATCAATCATAACTCCAAGGCTTCTAGCTGTTTTTGAAGGAGTTATGGTTGATGTGCCTAACTTGATGGTGAAATTGTGATGGAACGATGGGTTTGCTGGAATCACAAGCAGTTTTGTCTTTGCAAGGTTGAGTTGAAGGTGATGGTCCATCATCCAGGAAGAAATGTCTGTTAGACAAGCTGAGATGTGAATAGCTACCGTCGGATCATCAGGATGGAATGAGAGGTAGAGTTGAGTGTCATCAGCATAGCAGTGGTATGAAAAGCCATGTTTCTAAATGACAGAACCTAATGATGCCATGTAGACAGAGAAGAGAAGTGGTCCAAGAACTGAGCCCTGAGGCACCCCAGTAGATAGATGTTGAGACTTGGACACCTCACCTCTCCAAGATACTTTGAAGGACCTATCTGATAGGTAAGACTCAACCATTGAAGTGTGGTTCCTGAGATGCCAGCCAGTAGGGTTGATAGGAGGATCTGGTGGTTAAGTGGTTTTATTGGATCTTAGTGCTGCGTTTGACACAATTGACGACAACATTCTTTTGCATAGACTTGAACACTTTACTGGCATTAATGGAAGTGCATTAGCATGGTTTAAATCGTACTTATATGACCGCCATCAGTTCGTAGCAGTGAATGAAGATGTATCATATCGATTACAAGTGCAGTATGGAGTACCTCAAGGCTCAGTACTAGGGCTGCTACTCTTCACGCTTTATATGTTACCCTTGGGAGATATCATCAGGAAACATGGTGTTAGCTTTCACTATTATGCTGATGATACTCAGCTCTATATTTCTTCGCGGCCCGGTGAAACACACCAATTGGAAAAACTAATGAAATGCATAGTCGATATAAAAAACTGGATGACGAGTAATTTCTTACTGCTTATTTCTGAAAAAACAGAGGTGTTAATTATAGGACCTAAAAACTCTGCATGTAATAACCTAGAACACTGTCTAAGACTTGATGGTTGCTCTGTCTTTTTTTTGTCATCTGTTAGGAACCTAGGTGTGCTATTTGATCGCAATCTTTCCTTAGAAAGCCACGTTTCTAGCTTTTGTAAAACTGCATTTTTCCATCTCAAAAATATATCTAAATTACGGCCCATGCTCTCAATGTCAAATGCAGAAGTGTTAATCCATGCATTTATGACCTCAAGGTTAGATTATTGTAATGCTTTATTGGGTGGTTGTTCTGCACGCTTAGTAAACAAACTACAGCTAGTCCAAAATGTAGCAGCAAGAGTTCTTACTAGAACCAGGAAGTATGACCATATTAGCCCGGTCCTGTCAACGCTGCACTGGCTCCCTATCAAACATCGTATAGATTTTAAAATATTGCTTATTACTTATAAAGCCCTGAATGGTTTAGCACCTCAGTATTTGAATGAGCTCCTTTTACATTATAATCCTGGAATTGAACTACTGGTTTCGTCTGATCAGAGGAGAACTGGCCCCCCAACTGAGCCTGGTTTCTCCCAAGGTTTTTTTCTCCATTCTGTCACCGATGAAGTTTCGGTTCCTTGCCGCGGTCGCCTCTGGCTTGCTTACGCCTGGTTCACACCGGACGGCGAAGCGACGCGGAAGCGGTGCGGAACGGAAAATCAACAAGCGCTTCTGCTCTGTTGTTGTTTATTCAGAGCACATCATGGGTAAATAAATAACCCCCACCCTGTCCCACCCGCCCTGTAGTCCGCCCACTCCCGTTGCTCTGTGTGTGCATGTGCGTGCGTGTGTGTTGTGTTTTTTTTTTTTTTCTAGTCTGTTTAGATACACAAATATGATCGCATTTGTCACTCGCGGTATTTTAATTTGAAAATTGCTTATATTTTGACAATTGACCGGATTGTCTCGTGTTTCTTGGTGTGACTTCCTGTCGGAATTGACGCGGATCACTCGCGGCTCGCGCAAAAAATAGACCAGATGCCGAAACTGGTGCTTCACGGCGTGGGCCGGCCGCGGCGCTCCGCGTCTGGTGTGAACGACACTATAGGTTAACATGGGCGCCAAAAGGAAGCGGCCTCCGTTCCGCGCCGCTTCCGCGTCCAGTGTGAACCAGGCCTTAGTTGGGGTCACTTCATCTATAGCGATATCGTTGACTTGATTGCAAATAAATGCACAGACACTATTTAACTGAACAGAGATGACATCACTGAATTCAATGATGGACTGCCTTTAACTATCATTTTGCATTATTGACACACTGTTTTCCTAATGAATGTTGTTCAGTTGCTTTGACACAATGTATTTTGTTTAAAGCGCTATGTAAATAAAGGTGACTTGACTTGACTTGACTATACAATATGAGAAATAGAATATAGACTATGTATATCTGTATATGCAAGTATAGAGTAGAAATGTACTGTTGAACGTCAGTATGTAGTATATATAGACAAAAGATTTGTGTGTTTCCTATTCACAATGGCTTGCCCTTTGTTGAATGATGTAGTTGATGAGGACGTTTTAATACTCAGACGAACATTTAGGCATGAAAGAGTCTTCCGAGATAGGGCAGATCCATTGGCCTTTTCAGACGAACATCTGACTGAGAGGTACAGATTCTCAGGTGATGGCATCAGATATTTGTGTAGGCTGCTGGGTCCAAACATACAGCACAGGACAGCACGGAGCCATGCTCTCACTGTCCCACAGCTGGTCTGCGTTGCACTGCGATTCTTTGCAAGTGGCATGTTTCTGTATTCTGTCGGTGATGCAGAAAACCTCAATAAAGCCACTATTTGCCGCACGATAAGAAATGTAAGTCTGGCAATTAAATCTCTTGTGCACATATTTATCACCTTCCCTGGTCACAGAAGATTCCTCCACATCAAGGAGGAGATCTATGATTGCAGGTAACATGAATAATAATTAAATGTTACATTAGCACAGTCACAGTACTGTATGACACCCATTATTTTGTGTTACAGCTTTTCCTAATGTAACTGGTACAATGTGTCAACAGACTGTGTCTGTTCCCCGAACTAGAAAAAACAAAAAACGTCCAAACCAGGTTAAGATTAACAATTTAATTGAGGTTCAACAAATAAAAAACAGAAGCAATATGGATAAACAAATGATAAAGCTTGGCTTATTGAATATCAGATCCCTTTCTACGAAAACACTTTTTGTAAATAATATGATCACTGATCATAATATAGATGTACTCTGTTTGACAGAAACCTGGCTAAAACCTGATGATTACATTATTTTAAATGAGTCCACCCCCCAAGATTACTGTTATAAACATGAGCCACGTCTAAAAGGCAAAGGTGGAGGTGTTGCTTCAATTTATAACAACGTTTTCAGGATTTCTCAGAGGGCAGGCTACAAGTATAACTCGTTTGAAGTAATGGTACTTCATATAACATTATCCAAAGAAACAAATGTTAATGATAAATCCCCTGTTATGTTTGTACTGGCTACTGTATACAGGCCACCAGGGCACCATACAGACTTTATTAAAGAGTTTGGTGATTTTACATCTGAGTTAGTTCTGGCTGCAGATAAAGTTTTAATAGTTGGTGATTTTAATATCCATGTTGATAATGAAAACGATGCATTGGGATCAGCATTTATAGACATTCTGAACTCTATTGGTGTTAGACAACACGTTTCAGGACCTACTCATTGTCGAAATCATACTCTAGATTTAATACTGTCACATGGAATTGATGTTGATGGTGTTGAAATTATTCAGCCAAGTGATGATATCTCAGATCATTATTTAGTTCTTTGCAAAATTCATATAGCCAAAATTGTAAATTCTACTTCTTGTTACAAGTATGGAAGAACCATCACTTCTAACACAAAAGACTGCTTTTTAAGTTATCTTCCTGATGTATCCAAATTCCTTAGCATATCCAAAACCTCAGAACAACTTGATGATGTAACAGAAACTATAGACTCTCTCTTTTCTAGCACTTTAAATAAAGTTGCTCCTTTACGCTTAAGGAAGGTTAAGGAAAACAGTTTGACACCATGGTATAATGAGCATACTCGCACCCTAAAGAGAGCAGCCCGAAAAATGGAGCGCAGCTGGAGGAAAACAAAACTAGAGGTATTTCGTATTGCTTGGCGGGAAAGTAACATATCCTACAGAAAAGCATTAAAAACTGCTAGATCCGATTACTTTTCTTCTCTTTTATAAGAAAACAAACATAACCCCAGGTATTTATTCAATACAGTGGCTAAATTAACGAAAAATAAAGCCTCAACAAGTGTTGACATTTCCCAACACCACAGCAGTAATGACTTTATGAACTACTTTACTTCTAAAATCGATACTATTAGAGATAAAATTGCAACCATTCAGCCGTCAGCTACAGTATTACATCAGACAGTGCACTATAGACCCCCTGAGGAACAGTTCCACTCATTCTCTACCATAGGAGAGGAAGAATTGTATAAACTTGTTAAATCATCTAAACCAACAACATGTATGTTAGACCCTATACCATCTAAGCTCCTGAAAGAGGTGCTTCCAGAAGTCATAGATCCTCTTCTGACTATTATTAATTCCTCATTGTCATTAGGACATGTCCCCAAAACCTTCAAACTGGCTGTTATTAAGCCTCTCATCAAAAAACCACAACTTGACCCCAAAGAACTAGTTAATTATAGACCAATCTCGAATCTCCCTTTTCTGTCCAAGATACTAGAAAAGGTGGTATCCACACAATTATATTCCTTCTTAGAGAAAAATGGTATATGTGAGGATTTTCAGTCAGGATTTAGACCGTATCATAGTACTGAGACTGCTCTTCTTAGAGTTACAAATGATCTGCTCTTATCATCTGATCGTGGGTGTATCTCTCTATTAGTTTTATTGGATCTTAGTGCTGCGTTTGACACAATTGACCACAACATTCTTTTGCATAGACTTGAATACTTTGTTGGCATCAGTGGAAGTGCATTAGCATGGTTTAAATCGTACTTATATGACCGCCATCAGTTCGTAGCAGTGAATGAAGATGTATCCTATCGATCACAAGTGCAGTATGGAGTACCTCAAGGCTCAGTACTAGGGCCGCTACTCTTCACGCTTTATATGTTACCCTTGGGAGATATCATCAGGAAACATGGTGTTAGCTTTCACTGTTATGCTGATGATACTCAGCTCTATATTTCTTCGCAGCCCGGTGAAACACACCAATTTGAAAAACTAATGGATTGCATAGTCGATATAAAAAACTGGATGACGAGTAATTTCTTACTGCTAAATTCTGAAAAAACAGAGCTGTTAATTATAGGACCTAAAAACTCTGCTTGTAATAACCTAGAACACTGTCTAAGACTTGATGGTTGCTCTGTCAATTCTTCGTCATCAGTTAGGAACCTAGGTGTGCTACTTGATCGCAATCTTTCCTTAGAAAGCCACGTTTCTAGCATTTGTAAAACTGCATTTTTCCATCTCAAAAATATATCTAAATTACGGCCTATGCTCTCAATGTCAAATGCAGAAATGTTAATCCATGCATTTATGACCTCAAGGTTAGATTATTGTAATGCTTTATTGGGTGGTTGTTCTGCACGCTTAGTAAACAAACTACAGCTAGTCCAAAATGCAGCAGCAAGAGTTCTTACTAGAACCAGGAAGTATGACCATATTAGCCCGGTCCTGTCAACACTGCACTGGCTCCCTATCAAGCATCGCATAGATTTTAAAATATTGCTTATTACTTATAAAGCCCTGAATGGTTTAGCACCTCAGTATTTGAATGAGCTCCTTTTACATTATAATCCTCTACGTCCGCTACGTTCTCAAAACTCAGGCAATTTGATAATACCTAGAATATCAAAATCAACTGCAGGCGGCAGATCCTTTTCCTATTTGGCGCCCAAACTCTGGAATAACCTACCTAACATTGTTCGGGAGGCAGACACACTCTTGCAGTTTAAATCTAGATTAAAGACCCATCTCTTTAACCTGGCATACACATAACATACTAATATGCTTTTATTATCCAAATCCGTTAAAGGATTTTTAGGCTGCATTAATTAGGTAAACCGGAACCGGAAACACTTCCCATAACAACCTATGTACTTGCTACATCATTAGAAGAATGGCATCTACGCTAATATTTGTCTGTTTCTCTCTTGTTCCGAGGTCACCGTGGCCACCAGATCCAGTCTGTGTCCAGATCAGAGGGTCACTGCAGTCACCCGGATCCAGTACGTATCCAGACCAGATGGTGGATCAGCACCTAGAAAGGACCTCTACATCCCTGAAAGACAGCGGAGACCAGGACAACTAGAGCCCCAGATACAGATCCCCTGTAAAGACCTTGTCTCAGAGGAGCACCAGGACAAGACCACAGGAAACAGATGATTCTTCTGCACAATCTGACTTTGCTGCAGCCTGGAATTGAACTACTGGTTTCGTCTGGTCAGAGGAGAACTGGCCCCCCAAATGAGCCTGGTTTCTCCCAAGGTTTTTTTCTCCATTCTGTCACCGATGGAGTTTCGGTTCCTTGCCGCTGTCGCCTCTGGCTTGCTTAGTTGGGGACACTTCATCTACAGCGATATCGTTGACTTGATTGCAAATAAATGCACAGACACTATTTAACTGAACAGAGATGACATAACTGAATCCAATGATGAACTGCCTTTAACTATCATTTTTGCATTATTGACACTGTTTTCCTAAGAAAGTTGTTCAGTTGCTTTGACGCAATGTATTTTGTTTAAAGCGCTATATAAATAAAGGTGACATTGACATTGACAATGGATTGCACCTATATTCATATCCAACGCCCCTCAGGGGCACATGAGGGAGATTATGTTAACAGGAAATCCTTCCATATTGTCAAAGTTCAGGTAAGAATGACTTATGGTTACTGTCAGCTACATAATTATTCTGTGCATTTAATTACCTTAATAAGCTATATATTTTTACAGATGATCTGTGATGCTGACTGCCTTATCACAAATTTAGAGGCAAAGTGCTCAGTCCATGACTCCAGAATCTTTCGGGCCAGTAGAATTTACCAGAGACTCTCTCTAGTCAAGTCAAGTCACCTTTATTTATATAGCGCTTTAAACAAAATACATTGCGTCAAAGCAACTGAACAACATTCTATTATGTCCTTAGTAAGAAGGAATGAAAGGCTTTCTCAAATAAGAACTTATTTAATGAACAATAGGAATAGCAAATAGAACAGCATAGATAGCAGCTGATGCAATACTTCAGACTCTCCTATTCTCCTGTTCTCAGTCTCACATATTACAAACCTCTACCACCACCTACTGGCCAATATGCACAGAAGAACACAACATATTCCCCCATCACTTAAAGCAAACTGTCTACCCAGATTTTTAAGAACAAAAGGAACACAATAACAAAGTTACAAAATTACCAAAGCATTCACTTGGTTATGTAACATAACTACTTATCTCAATCAGACTAAAGAACAAAATAAGTTTCACGATAATCACAAGAATGTAGTATTCATATTAAAATAAACAACAAGGTGACTTAATGAATTACTCATCCTTTATATTCTCGCAATGCAAGTGACTAAGTAACACAGTCTTCCAGCCAACGAGGAGGTCGTCTCACACGGGTAGAACCCCTTTGAAATGCTTCAGCAGCTTGAGGAGCCTGACGAGCTTGAGGCGCCGGAGGAGGAGGAGGACGAAACTGAAATGACAAGTCCACAGCATCCATATCGGTAGTCTCCGAAACAGGTGCAACAGAACGAGCCAGGTGAGAAGCATGCCAGTTCTTCCCGTCTGATAACAGGTAAGTACACGCACCCAGTTTACGCACAATTTGACGTGGGTTGGTCAATCTTGGATGCGCTTTCGGAACGTGAGTTGGAATGCGCACACGCACCCAATCTCCCACTTTGAAATCAGGAGTGCGAGCCACACGTCTGGAGTCAGTGTATGCTTTCATTTTCTACTTCAGGCCACTTACTGGGATAATCAACTAATGTCAGCGCATAACGACAGTCCCACACAGCGGTTTCAAATGGACCCACCACATCTACTCGCACCCTAAAGAGAGCAGCCCGAAAAATGGAGCGCAGCTGGAGGAAAACAAAACTTGAGGTATTTCGTATTGCTTGGCGGGAAAGTAACATATCCTACAGAAAAGCATTAAAAACTGCTAGATCCGATTACTTTTCTTCTCTTTTAGAAGAAAACAAACATAACCCCAGGTATTTATTCAATACAGTGGCTAAATTAACGAAAAATAAAGCCTCAACAAGTGTTGACATTTCCCAACACCACAGCAGTAATGACTTTATGAACTACTTTACTTCTAAAATCGATACTATTAGAGATAAAATTGCAACCATTCAGCCGTCAGCTACAGTATCACATCAGACAGTGCACTATAGACCCCCTGAGGAACAGTTGCACTCATTCTCTACCATAGGAGAGCAAGAATTGTATAAACTTGTTAAATCATCTAAACCAACAACATGTATGTTAGACCCTATACCATCTAAGCTCCTGAAAGAGGTACTTCCAGAAGTCATAGATCCTCTTCTGACTATTATTAATTCCTCATTGTCATTAGGACATGTCCCCAAAACCTTCAAACTGGCTGATATTAAGCCTCTCATCAAAAAAACACAACTTGACCCCAAAGAACTAGTTAATTATAGACCAATCTCGAATCTCCCTTTTCTGTCCAAGATACTAGAAAAGGTGGTATCCACACAATAATATTCCTTCTTAGAGAAAAATGGTATATGTGAGGATTTCCAGTCAGGATTTAGACCGTATCATAGTACTGAGACTGCTCTTCTTAGAGTTACAAATGATCTGATCTTATCATCTGATCGTGGGTGTATCTTTCTATCCTATCGATCACAAGTGCAGTATGGAGTACCTCATGGCTCAGTACTAGGGCCGCTACTCTTCACGCTTTATATGTTACCCTTGGGAGATATCATCAGGATACATGGTGTTAGCTTTCACTGTTATGCTGATGATACTCAGCTCTATATTTCTTCGCAGCCCGGTGAAACACACCAATTTGAAAAACTAATGGATTGCATAGTCGACATCTACAGCTACCTTGTCCCACGGTACAGACGGAAAAGGCACTGGCTGCAGCGGCGCAGCAGAAGTGTTGGCAGTTTTGTCAGAGGACAGACACATTTGACAGGTCTGTATGTGCTCTTTAACCAGACAATCTATGCCTGGCCACCAGTACAGTTCACGAAGACGTTGTTTTGTGCGCACAATTCCCTGGTGGCCTTCATGAGCTAACTTCACCATCGTGTGCCTTAGCGCAACAGGCACAACCAGACGTGATCCTCTGAACACATAATCGTGCTGCACACTCAATTCATCACGTAGTTTGAAGTATGGACGTAGAATATTATCCACAGAAGTTGAAGAGGAAGGCCAACCGCGAGCTATTTGTGTGCGTAATGCACTCAGTTCAGAGCACGTCGCGGAGGCAGAAGCAAACTCTGCCGGTGACAGAGCTGACATTACAGGAGACATAAACGCCACAAACCTCAGGTTCAGCGTCCATGCAGTCTTCATCCGAAGCAGGCAAAGGCAGACGAGAAAGACAGTCGGCAGTGCAATTTTGAGCCCCAGGCCGGTAAATCACATCATAGTTAAAGCACAGTAACCGTGCTGCCCAGCGCGCAATGCGCATTCCGGCGCGATCAGTACCTTTGGATGAGAGGAGCAAAGTTAATGCCTGGTGGTCCGTCCGCAGGAGGAATTTACGACCCCACAAGTAGGTTCGCCACTTTTCAACTGCCCAGACACACGCAAGTGCTTCCTTTTCAATGGTTGAGTACTTGTGTTCAGCAGGCGACAATGTCCGGGATGCAAAAGCGACGACGCGCTCAGTCTTATTCTCATGAACTTGAGCGAGAACAGCGCCCAGACCATAATCAGAGGCATCTGTAGATACCACCGTAGGCAAATCAGGGTCGAACAATGAAAGTGCAGGACTGTCAATGAGCAACTATTTACAGCATCAAAGCATTGCTGAGCTTCCTCCGACCAGACGAAATCTGAGCCCTGCCTGATGCATGCACGCAGAGGTTCAACTACCGTGGCAAAGTTGGGAATAAACTTATTGTACCATGATAGTAGCCCGATGAAAGAGCGGAGTTGAGGTGCATCTTTTGGAGCGGGTGCATGAAGAATGGCAGAAAGGTGATCCTCATCAGGTTGAATTCCTTGCGCATTCACTAGATGGCCCAGGAAGCGCAGACTGGTTTTGTTGAACTGACATTTCGATTGATTCAGCTTCAGTCCAGCATCCTGTAAGCGCTGAACAACGGCTTTGAGCGTGTGATCATGTTCAGTTTGCGTACGTCCCCAGAGAATGATATCATCAAGGTAATTGGCAACATTCGGAAGTCCCTGCAAAACTGTTACCAACATCCTCTGAAAAGCATAAGGTGCTGAAGCAAGTCCGTACGGTACACGACAAAATCTGAAAAGTCCTTCGTGAGTAATGAAGGCTGTCAGATCGCGGCTCTCCTCATGTAAGGGCAACTGAAAATAAGCACTCTCCAAATCGATAGTGGAAAATACAGTCGCTCCCCTTAACAAAGACAAAAGTTCCTCAATATGTGGTAGTGAGTAGCTATCCGTAACTACAGCCTTGTTGGGTTCTCGCAGATCCACGCACATTCGAATGGCACCCGACTTTTTCTGTACTACTACTATCGGGGAGACCCACGGCGAAGCGTCCACTCTCTCTATAATGTCAGACTCGAGAAGGCGATGAATTTCCTCACTGACTGCGGCTCTAACAGACAACGGTAAGCGGCGGAGGCGCACAGGAGCCACAGCTGGAGAAGTCTTTACTCTGTGCACAAAGCCTTTTGCACATCCCAAAGCAGCTGAAGGCGTCAACGCAGACAATCGCAGCACAGGTGTTGATGACTGCGCTGGCAAAATTGAATTGCCTTCAAAACGAAGATGTAAGCCATTAATAAGATCCATCCCAAGCAGAGCTGTGCCAGATTCCACCACAAAGAATGATGTGGAGCAGGTGATGTCATCCATAGAGACAGTGGCAGGTAAGCAGCCAAGCACAGGAATCGGAGCACGAGAATACGTCACCAGTTTCAATGAAGGAGGCAGCAGAGCATCTTTCTGGAAGTGTGTATCATACACAATTTTAGGCAATATAGAAACAGATGACCCAGAATCCACGGTAAGCTCGATAGGCACAGACGTAGTTGCGGTCGCAATGAGAGCAGTGCACCGAATTTTATCAGTTAGTGAGTCATGCATATAAAGGATCTGAACTTCAGGCAAGTCAATTTCACGCACTGAGCAAGCTGGTCCTGAACGACACACCCGCGAATAATGTCCCATCTTATGACAGTTATTACACTGTGCCGATGCAGCAGGACAACTACGATCATTCGCGAGGTGTTTCTTAGATCCACAACGATAGCATTCACGAGAGGACGAAGCAGGTGCAGTAGTTGACGAAGGCTTTGAAGAACGCATTGTAGACGGTGGTTTTAAAGGTGGTCTACGACGGAAACGTCCAGCTGCAGGTGGAGGCTTTGCATGTATCACTTGCACAGGAACTGAACGAGTATTCGATAATAATTTGGCTTGTTCACCAGCAGCTTCTGTTTGGGTGGCTATAGTAATGGCTTTTTCCAGAGTCAATTCAGATTCTAAAAGCAGTCTCTCACGAATCCGATGACTGGACACATTCTCCACGAGCTGATCACGCAACATGTCGTCCAAAGTAGCTGCAAAGTCACAAGTAACTGCTAAATCCCGTAGAGCAGCTACGTACTGAATTATAGTTTCTCCTGGTGCCTGAACACGTTTCCTGAAAGCATGGCGCTCAGCCACTATGTTCCGTCGAGGGGTAAAATGCGCTTTCAAGGCCGCAATCGCATCTTCCATCGTATCACCTTGATTCGGCAAGGAATAGAATAATCTTTGTCCTTCAGTCCCCAAACAATGTAGCAGTAGTGCTCGTTTGCGCTCAACTGGCCATGCATCTCCAGAAGCACCAACAGCAAGCAAATAATTCTGAAACATCCGTAGCCACGTGTCGAAAGGAATAGTTGGTTCACCAGGACATGGCAAAAATGGCGTGGAAAAAGTAGAAACAGCTGCCATCTCCAAAAAAAATACCTCGTCGCCAATTTATTATGTCCTTAGTAAGAAGGAATGAAAGGCTTTCTGAAATAAGAACTTATTTAATGAACAATAGGAATAGCAAATAGAACAGCATAGATAGCAGCTGATGCAATACTTCAGACTCTCCTTATCTCCTGTTCTCAGTCTCACATATTACAAACCTCTACCGCCACCTACTGGCCAATATGCATAGAAGAACACAACATATTCATTAAGAGAACAGTGTGTCAATAATACAAGATGACAGTTAAAGGCAGTTCATCATTGAATTCAGTGATGTCATCTCTGTTCAGTTAAATAGTGTCTGTGCATTTATTTGCAATCAAGTCAACGATATTGCTGTAGATGAAGTGACCCCAACTAAGCAAGCCAGAGGCGACAGCGGCAAGGAACCGAAACTCCATCGGTGACAGAATGGAGAAAAAAAACCTTGGGAGAAACCAGGCTCAGTTGGGGGGCCAGTTCTCCTCTGACCAGACGAAACCAGTAGTTCAATTCCAGGCTGCAGCAAAGTCAGATTGTCAAAGTCAAAGTCACCTTTATTTATATAGCGCTTTAAACAAAATACATTGCGTCAAAGCAACTGAACAACATTCATTAGGAAAACAGTGTCAATAATGCAAAAATGATAGTTAAAGGCAGTTCATCATTGGATTCAGTTATGTCATCTCTGTTCAGTTAAATAGTGTCTGTGCATTTATTTGCAATCAAGTCAACGATATCGCTGTAGATGAAGTGTCCCCAACTAAGCAAGCCAGAGGCGACAGCGGCAAGGAACCGAAACTCCATCGGTGACAGAATGGAGAAAAAAACCTTGGGAGAAACCAGGCTCAGTTGGGGGGCCAGTTCTCCTCTGACCAGACGAAACCAGTAGTTCAATTCCAGGCTGCAGCAAAGTCAGATTGTGCAGAAGAATCATCTGTTTCCTGTGATCTTGTCCTGGTGCTCCTCTGAGACAAGGTCTTTACAGGGGATCTGTATCTGGGGCTCTAGTTGTCCTGGTCTCCGCTGTCTTTCAGGGATGTAGAGGTCCTTTCTAGGTGCTGATCCAGCATCTGGTCTGGAAACGTTCTGGATCCGGGTGACTGCAGTGACCCTCTGATCTGGACACAGACTGGATCTGGTGGCCACGGTGACCTCGGAACAAGAGAGAAACAGACAAATATTAGCGTAGATGCCATTCTTCTAATGATGTAGCAAGTACATAGGGTGTTATGGGAAGT
The DNA here is from genome assembly GCF_963082965.1 of Carassius carassius. Lineage (NCBI taxonomy): Eukaryota > Metazoa > Chordata > Actinopteri > Cypriniformes > Cyprinidae > Carassius > Carassius carassius. Next base: position 29,599,422 of record NC_081779.1, read on the forward strand.
GTTTCCGGTTCCGGTTTGCCTAATTAATGCAGCCTAAAAATCCTTTAACGGATTTGGATAATAAAAGCATATTAGTATGTTATGTGTATGCCAGGTTAAAGAGATGGGTCTTTAATCTAGATTTAAACTGCAAGAGTGTGTCTGCCTCCCGAACAATGTTAGGTAAGTTATTCCAGAGTTTGGGCGGCAAATAGGAAAAGGATCTGCCGCCTGCAGTTGATTTTGATATTCTAGGTATTATCAAATTGCCTGAGTTTTGAGAACGTAGCGGACGTAGAGGATTATAATGTAAAAGGAGCTCATTCAAATACTGAGGTGCTAAACCATTCAGGGCTTTATAAGTAATAAGCAATATTTTAAAATCTATGCGATGCTTGATAGGGAGCCAGTGCAGTGTTGACAGGACCGGGCTAATATGATCATACTTCCTGGTTCTAGTAAGAACTCTTGCTGCTGCATTTTGGACTAGCTGTAGTTTGTTTACTAAGCGTGCAGAACAACCACCCAATAAAGCATTACAATAATCTAACCTTGAGGTCATAAATGCATGGATTAACATTTCTGCATTTGACATTGAGAGCATAGGCCGTAATTTAGATATATTTTTGAGATGGAAAAATGCAGTTTTACAAATGCTAGAAACATGGCTTTCTAAGGAAAGATTGCGATCAAATAGCGCACCTAGGTTCTTAACTGATGACGAAGAATTGACAGAGCAACCATCAAGTCAAACGCAGCACTAAGATCCAATAAAACTAATAGAAAGATACACCCACGATCAGATGATAAGAGCAGATCATTTGTAACTCTAAGGAGAGCAGTCTCAGTACTATGATACGGTCTAAATCCTGACTGGAAATCCTCACATATACCATTTTTCTCTAAGAAGGAATATAATTGAGAGGATACCACCTTTTCTAGTATCTTGGACAGAAAAGGGAGATTCGAGATTGGTCTATAATTAACTAGTTCTTAGGGGTCAAGTTGTGGTTTTTTGATGAGAGGCTTAATAACAGCCAGTTTGAAGGTTTTGGGGACATATCCTAATGACAATGAGGAATTAATAATAGTCAGAAGAGGATCTATGACTTCTGGAAGCACCTCTTTTAGGAGCTTAGATATTATAGGGTCTAACATACATGTTGTTGGTTTAGATGATTTAACAAGTTTATCAATCAATCAATCAATCAATCAACGTTATTGATCCCACAGGGGGCAATTGATTAAGAGCAGCATGTAAATAACAATAAATAATATAAATCACACGCATTACTCACACACGTAACAAAGTCCATCAGTCCATCACACACACGCACACATAACGTACAGTGCACAGTATTCATCAGCATGTGCAATTTTTCCCTTCTCCAGGAGCTCTATGCGGAATTTAAAAGTTTGATCGCATAAGGAATGAAAGATTTAGAATGGCGATTCGTCTTACATACCGGGAGCGCATAACGACGCCCAGAAGGCAGCAGAGAGAATTCACCTGCCAAAGCGTGACCTGGAGCAGCCAGGATGCTCTTTGCCTTCCGCAGTATTTGCTGGTTACAAAAGACATTTAAGTCTCTCTGTTTTACGGCGATAATTTTAGAGCAAATCTTTACAATGTTATTCAGGCTATTCCTGTCTTTGATGCTCAAATTATGGAACCAGCAGATAAAAGAAAAGTTTAAAAGACTCTCAATAAAAGACTGATAAAATCTGCACAGAATTACCGGCGAGACAGAGAAAGTATTTAATTTACGAAGGAGGTGAATTCTCTGTTGCCCTTTCTTTGCAATGGTAGCGCTGTTAAGATCAAATCTAAGATGTTCATCAAAGACAGTGCCCAAGTATTTGTATGAGGAGACAATTTCAACCTTTGCATTATGTATAGTGCTCTCAAAAACAATATCCCGATTTCTCCTGAAGTCAATAATTATTTCTTTAGTTTTAGATACATTTAGTTCTAAACAATGGTTATCACACCATGAGATGAATTCATTTAGAGCATTTCCATGATCCGATGCTGGACTCTGTAATAGTGACAGCAACACAGTGTCATCGGAAAATTTAACCAGGTAGCTTTTCTCCTGGGTGCTTCTACAATCATTTGTGTACATAATAAAAAAAAGGGGTGAAAGAACACACCCTTGAGGTAGTCCTGTAGAGAGCAGTAAGGGATCTGATAGATTGCCATTTACTGCTACCCTCTGTTCTCTGGCGGTTAAAAAATCTAGAATCCATGAAACAAGTTGATGAGGCAGGTTGAAATCACTTAACAGCTTGTTAATTAAAATATGTGTTTGCACTGTATTAAAAGCTGATGAAAAAATCTGCAAACAATAACCTTGCATGTGATTTTGGTTTATCTAAGTGCTTGTATATGCTGTTCAAGATAAACAGCTTTGCGTCCTCCACTCCCCTCCCTGTTTGATAAGCGAATTGCAGGGGATCTAATCTCTCCTCTATAGATGTTTGCACTAAATGTTTAATAATTTTTTCAAATACCTTCATAATTAACGAAGTTAGAGCAACAGGCCTAAAGTCGTTTACTGTCCCTGGTTTGCTCATCTTTTTAGGAACTGGAATCACTATGGATGATTTCCAAAGAGTGGGAACCACACTACACTTCAGTGACATCTGAAAGATGTGCTGGAATACGCTGCTCAATTGATCAGCACAATAGCGCAGTGTCCGCCCGCAAAGCAAATCAGGGCCAGGTGCCTTCCTTATATTTACTCTCTTCAGATGGTCCCTAACGTACTCTTGACTGATAATGATCTCATTTTGAGACAATATTGTTTCTCCTGTACAAGTAACGTTTCTTGAAGGGTCATTTTTTTCGAAACGAGAATAAAAAGTATTAAAAGCGTTCGGGAGATTAGCATCAATTGTCCCCGTAATTGTTATAGGTTTCCTCCTGTCTCCATTTCCCTGGGTGACTGAGGACATTTCTTTAATTCCCCTCCACGCTGCCCGAAGGTCTCCACTGCTGTACTTGTGCTCTATCTTATCCTTATACGCCCTTTTTGCTTTCCTTATCCCATTCCTTACTTCTCTATTAATTTCTTTCTTTTCCTGGCTACTCCCTGTATAAAAAATACGTTTCTTTTTATTTAGAATGCTCTTTAATTCTTTAGTAACCCATGGTTTGTTGTTAGGGAATATTGTTATATTTTTACATGGGATATTACTGTCTACACAGAAAGATATATAAGATGTCACAGTTTGTGTTAGTTCATTTAAATCATTGCAGGAGCTGTAAAACACGTCCCAGTCTGTACATTCAAAACATGCCTGTAAGCTGGCAATGCTATTTTCTGTCCAGCATTTCACTGTTTTTACAGTCTTCTCCTGTCAATTGCAGATGGGACTGTACGTAGGTATCAGGAGGATACTGTTATGATACGATGCGCCAAAAGCAGGCTTGGGCATAGATTTAAAAGCGCCAGGTACTGAGCCTAGGCACAGGTCAAGAGTAGTATTGTTCTTAGTTGTTGCGCAGGTGATATACTGCTCGTAAGTTTTTACAATTCTTCAAAAAAGAAGAATTGTTTTTTGTTTTTTTACAAAAAAGTTTATACAATTCTTCCTCTCCTATGGTAGAGAATGAGTGGAACTGTTCCTCAGGGGGTCTATAGTGCACTGTCTGATGTGATACTGTAGCTGACGGCTGAATGGTTGCAATTTTATCTCTAATAGTATCGATTTTAGAAGTAAAGTAGTTCATAAAGTCACTACTGCTGTGGTGTTGGGAAATGTCAACACTTGTTGAGGCTTTATTTTTCGTTAATTTAGCCACTGTATTGAATAAATACCTGGGGTTATGTTTGTTTTCTTCTAAAAGAGAAGAAAAGTAATCGGATGTAGCAGTTTTTAATGCTTTTCTGTAGGATGTGTTACTTTCCCGCCAAGCAATACGAAATACCTCTAGTTTTGTTTTCCTCCAGCTGCGCTCCATTTTTCGGGCTGCTCTCTTTAGGGTGCGAGTATGCTCATTATACCATGGTGTCAAACGGTTTTCCTTAACCTTCCTTAAGCGTAAAGGAGCAACTTTATTTAAAGTGCTAGAAAAGAGAGAGTCCATAGTTTCTGTTACATCATCAAGTTGTTCTGAGGTTTTGGATATGCTAAGGAATTTGGTTACATCAGGAAGATAACTTAAAAAGCAGTCTTTTGTGTTAGAAGTGATGGTTCTTCCAAACTTGTAACAAGAAGTAGAATTTACAATTTTGGCTATATGAATTTTGCACAAAACTAAATAATGATCTGAGATATCATCGCTTGGCTGAATAATTTCAACACCATCAACATCAATTCCATGTGACAGTATTAAATCTAGAGTATGATTTCGACAATGAGTAGGTCCTGAAACGTGTTGTCTAACACCAATAGAGTTCAGAATGTCTATAAATGGTGATCCCAATGCATCGTTTTCATTATCAACATGGATATTAAAATCACCAACTATTAAAACTTTATCTGCAGCCAGAACTAACTCGGATGTAAAATCACCAAACTCTTTAATAAAGTCTGTATGGTGCCCTGGTGGCCTGTATACAGTAGCCAGTACAAATATAACAGGGGATTTATCATTAACATTTGTTTCTCTGGATAATGTTATATGAAGCACCATTACTTCAAACGAGTTATACTTGTAGCCTGCCCTCTGAGAAATCCTGAAAACGTTGTTATAAATTGAAGCAACACCTCCACCTTTGCCTTTTAGACGCGGATCATGTTTATAACAGTAATCTTGGGGGGTGGACTCATTTAAAATAATGTAATCATCAGGTTTTAGCCAGGTTTCTGTCAAACAGAGCACATCTATATTATGATCAGTGATCATATTATTTACAAAAAGTGTTTTCGTAGAAAGGGATCTGATATTCAATAAGCCAAGCTTTATCATTTGTTTATCCATATTGCTTCTGTTTTTTATTTGTTGAACCTCAATTAAATTGTTAATCTTAACTTGGTTTGGACGTTTTTTGTTTTTTCTAGTTCGGGGAACAGACACAGTCTCTATAGTGTGATATCTAGGTGAAAAAGTCTCTATGTGCTGAGAATTAACTGACCTCTGTGACGGGAGGCAGCTAGCAGACGGTCGGTTTAGCCAGTCTGTCTGCTTCCTGACCTGGGCCCCAGTTAGTCAAGTATAAACACTAAGACTATTTGCCATATTTCTAGAGAGAAGAGTGGCGCCACCCCAGGAGGGATGAAGACCATCTCTTTTAAACAGGTCAGGTCTGCCCCAAAAGCTCGTCCAATTGTCTATGAAACCTATGTTATTCTGTGGGCACCACTTAGACATCCAGCCATTGAGTGATGACAATCTGCTATGCATCTCATCACCACGGTAAGCAGGGAGGGGACCAGAGCATATTACAGTGTCTGACATCGTGCTTGCAAGTTCACACACCTCTTTAATGTTATTTTTAGTGATCTCCGACTGGCGAAGTCGAACATCATTAGCGCCGGCATGAATAACAATCTTACTGTATTTACGTTTAGCATTAGCCAGCACTTTTAAATTTGCCAAGATGTCAGGCGCTCTGGCTCCCGGTAAACATTTGACTATGGTGGCTGGTGTCTCTATATTCACGTTCCGTACAATAGAATCACCAATAACTAGAGCACTTTCATCAGGTTTCTCAGTGGGTGCATCACTGAGTGGGGAGAACCTGTTTAATGTTTTGATCGGAAACAGAAGAGCGGTGTTTTGACCCACGACTACGCTGCCTCACCGTCACCCAGTTGCCTTGCTGCAGGGGCTCTGTTTCCGGAACCGAACAATGTACAGGAATCCCTGAGCTAGATGCATCCAAAGCCGTATCTAGAGCCCTAACATTCTTACTGTCCTCAATTAAAGTTTGGATGCGTGTCTCTAATTCTGAAATCTTCTCTGTCAGCCTAACTATTTCCCTGCATTTATCACATGTGAATCCCTCATCAGCGACAGAGATAGATAAACTGTACATGTGGCAAGAGGTGCAAGTAACAATGACGGGAGAAGCCATTACTCACCGTGCTTGATGAAATATTCTTACTGCGGTTGTTTGATGAACTTGTGAAAAACTGGAGCGAGGGAGAGGAGAAAAGAAAACAGCGATAGGTTCGAATGAAAACACTAATGACAAGCTAACGAGTGCTAACGCTTTGCAGGTGTACTGCACTCACGGATATAAAATAGAAGTGAACGGTCAAAGTTAGTCTGATAAGATTGATCGATAATATCAGAAATATGGTGTGAATTAAGTTATATTTTACCACTTTAAAAACAGAGGGTGATAGTAAGATAAAGATTCTAGAGAAAAAATAAAATAAAAACAGCTACACGGAGCTACAATTTGCTACAGAAGGCCAACAGGAAGTAGAGAAAACACTGTCCAATAGCGACACCCGCAGGCAGGAGATTGTGCAGAAGAATCATCTGTTTCCTGTGGTCTTGTCCTGGTGCTCCTCTGAGACAAGGTATTTACAGGGGATCTGTATCTGGGGCTCTAGTTGTCCTGGTCTCCGCTGTCTTTCAGGGATGTAGAGGTCCTTTCTAGGTGCTGATCCACCATCTGGTCTGGATACGTACTGGTTCCGGGTGACTGCAGTGACCCTCTGATCTGGACACAGACTGGATCTGGTGGCCACGGTGACCTTGGAACAAGAGAGAAACAGACAAATATTAGCGTAGATGCCATTCTTCTAATGATGTAGCAAGCACATAGGGTGTTATGGGAAGTGTTTCCGATTCTGGTTTACCTAATTAATGCAGCCTAAAAATCCTTTAACGGATTTGGATATTAAAAGCATATTAGTATGTTATGTGCATGCCAGGTTAAAGAGATGGTTCTTTAATCTAGATTTAAACTGCAAGAGTGTGTCTGCCTCCCGAACAATGTTAGGTAGGTTATTCCAGAGTTTAGGTGCCAAATAGGAAAAGGATCTGCCGCCCGCAGTTGATTTTGATATTCTAGGTATTATCAAATTGAGTTTTGAGAACGTAGCGGACGTAGAGGATTATAATGTAAAAGGAGCTCATTCAAATACTGAGGTGCTAAACCATTCAGGGCTTTATAAGTAATGAGCAATATTTTAAAATCTATACGATGTTTGATAGGGAGCCAGTGCAGTGTTGACAGGACCGGGCTAATATGGTCATACTTCCTGGTTCTAGTAAGAACTCTTGCTGCTGCATTTTGGACTAGCTGTAGTTTGTTTACTACGCGTGCAGAACAAACACCCAATAAAGCATTACAATAATCTAACCTTGAGGTCATAAATGCATGGATTAACATTTCTGCATTTGACAATGAGAGCATAGGCGTAATTTAGATATATTTTTTAGATGGAAAAATTCAGTTTTACAAATGCTAGAAACGTGGCTTTCTAAGGAAAGATTGCGATCAAATAGCACACCTAGGTTCCTAACTGATGACGAAGAATCGACAGAGCAACCATCAAGTCTTAGACAGTGTTCTAGGTTATTACAAGTGGAATTTTTAGGTCCTATAATTAACACCTCTGTTTTTTCAGAATTTAGCAGTAAGAAATTACTCGTCATCCAGTTTTTTATATCGACTATGACTAAGATCCAATAAAACTAATAGAGAGATACACCCACGATCAGATGATAAGAGCAGATCATTTGTAACTCTAAGGAGAGCAGTCTCAGTACTATGATACGGTCTTGATCCTGACTGAAAATCCTCACATATACCATTTTTCTCTAAGAAGGAATATAATTGTGAGGATACCACCTTTTCTAGTATCTTGGACAGAAAAGGGAGATTCGAGATTGGTCTATAATTAACTAGTTCTTTGGGGTCAAGTTGTGGTTTTTTGATGAGAGGCTTAATAACAGCCAGTTTGAATGTTTTGGGGACATATCCGAAGGACAATGAGGAATTAATAATAGTCAGAAGAGGATCCATGACTTCTGGAAGTACCTTTTAGGATCTTAGATGGTATAGGGTCTAACATACATGTTGTTGGTTTAGATGATTTAACAAGTTTATACAATTCTTCCTCTCCTATAGTAGAGAATGGGTGGAACTGTTCCTCAGGGCGTCTATAGTGCACTGTCTGATGCGAAACTGTAGCTGACGGCTGAATGGTTGCAATTTTATCTCTAATAGCATTGATTTTAGAAGTAAAGTAGTTCATAAAGTCATTACTGCTTTGGTGTTGGGAAATGTCAACACTTGTTGAGGCTTTATTTTTAGTTAATTTAGCCACTGTATTGAATAAATACCTGGGGTTATGTTTGTTTTCTTCTAAAAGAGAAGAAAAGTAATCGGATCTAGCAGTTTTTAATGCTTTTATGTAGGATAGGTTACTTTCCCGCCAAGCAATATGAAATACCTCTAGTTTTGTTCTCTTACGAGAGTTCTCTCGTACTGCGTCTTAGCTAAGACGCTACGGGAAAAGTCTCTTTTCACGAAATACTGAAGCAAAACATTATCCTTAATTTTGAATTTTTGTAAAGCGCATTTGCAGCAGTACACAGCCATAGGCGAGACGGCTCGCTCGCTCATTGGCTGCTCTGCAGCAAGTGCACAGCCTATCGAGCGCAGGCTGATGCCATATCAGACCAATAAGGGCGCTTCGCGCCCTTCACGCCACTTCCCGCCGAAACGGGTGTGGCCCAACCTTATAAAAGGAGCTCGAAAAGGCTGACTCACCTGATTTTTCATCTCTTCAGCGAAGCTCACGTATCGCTGGATCACAGAGGAAGCAAGCGCCGTCTGAGAAGCATATCAGCGGGACGAGCCATTCTGAAGCTGCTGGCTTTCGCCGCCTTCCACTGCCGTTCCTGCTGCGCTGTCCGGCGCCTATATCCTTTCAATTCTGTTATATCCAGCTGTTCTTTATGCGTGTGTGTGTGTGTTCGCCCTGCGACACACACTCGTAAAAGAGCTTGCGTCTTTTTTAAGATGCCTTCCTGCGGCTCGTCATCTGTGTCTCCTGCCTGGGTGAAGATCATGCAGCGCTCGCGCTCGCTGACGGCGGATGCCCTCACTGCGAGTTGTTGCCATGGTGACTCTGAGGACTCGCTTGGCCTTTTTCCCTGAGCCTGCATTCTCCGCTGCGCTGAAGCGCCGTAAAAGCGCCGCTTCCAGAGGGCTGGGCGAGCTCAGAGGATCTCGCGGCTTCTGCTCAGAAGCCCAGCAAACGAGCTGACATTGAGAAGGAGCCGAGGCGAGTGCTCACGCTGGCCGCGACGAGTCTCGGCCTCGAGTGGTCTGCACCGGCGCCCCTCCTCTCGTTCCCGGCTGGATGGTAGTTTCCTCTCGGATGAGCGTACTTCTCAAAGCCGCCTCATTTCTTCCTGAGCTTCACGAAGAGGTGGCAAAGGCTTGGAACGCTCCGCACAAGCATTCTCCACACTGGATGATGCTAAAAACAGGAAATACCAATCGCTTCCGCCCGTGGAACAGGCGATAGCGACGCACCTTTGTCCGCCCTCTGCTGGACGGCGGACGAAAGCGGTGTTGCCATCTGAAGCCTGCTGCATGACGTCACCTCTGCTCGTGCGAATCTTTCTGCTGCTGAGCAGGCTGGTGTACGAGTTCCGCTGTGGCCGAGCTCTCACCCAAGCGCGCCGCTGTTTCAGTTCCAGGAATTGTGACTGTCTCAGCGTTTTCTGCAACGCGCAAGCCTGCATGGTTGCCCGCTTGCCTGCACACAAAAGCTGTTATCACAACAGCTTCAGCAATGCAGCTCGAGACCCCTGTTCTCGCTCTACCGGCCGTCGCCCCGTGCCGCGGGGACCGCGGCAGAGGATTACGGTGAGGCCGGGAGCCCCGAAGCCGTCCTAGGAAAGCGCCGGTGTACGAGTCGCCGCGGCCGAACTCTCACCTAAGCGCGCCGCTGTTTCAGTTCCAGGGATTGTGACTGTTTCAGCGTCTTTTGCAATGCGCAAGCCTGTACGGTTGCCCGCTTGCCTGCACACAAAACCGTTATCACGGCTGCCCAGATATTTCTCGAAGGAGGTGTAATTTCTGGTGTTCCGGCCACGGCCGATGGTGCTATAAATGTGGTGACGATGCCCACTGCTCAGTGCCCATCTCCACATATAAGCACAGCCCTTCACACAGGGCTCGTGCCCATAAAAGCGATTCAAGTCGATGGCGCACTGCATAGTAAATGTGCCCACTCCTCAGTGCCCACAATCACTATGTCACACGCGTCATGTGGTTTCTGTAAAAACGAAGCCCGTGCACGTACGCTCTGCCCAGGCAGACAGCGAGTCGAAAGCAGTAAATGTGCACACTTGCAGCCCACAGTTACTCACAGACATCACGAGTCCCACGGGACCCGCTCAGCCCTCGCTCAATCGGTTAAGCGCCGGGACGGGGTCGAGGAGGAGCGATCTGCCCGCTGTGATCAGCGCGCTCCCCGCCTCAAAATGCCACAGGCGTAACTCCCATGTTACAGCACACCAAAGCGCCGCCGTTGCCCAGTCAACAGAGCGCGCTTCGCATCCAGCCCTTAGCCATTCATGCAGATGCATGTTCAGCGCTTCCAGGGGTTTCGGATTGGGTGCTAGGCATTATAAGGAGAGGCTACTCGCTACAGTTTTTTCGAAGCCCTCCGCGCTTTTTAGCGCGCGTCGAAACCACGGTCAAAACAGAAGTAGCACACATACTTCGGGCCGAAATATCAAAACTGTTGAGCAAAGGGGCTGTAGAGCCTGTGTCTCAAGCTCAAAGCGAGGGGGGGGCTGTACAGCAGATGCTTTCTAGTGCCCAAGAGAGACGGGGGTCTCAGACCCATACTGGATCTAAGACAGCTGAACAAGGCATTGGTGAAACGCAGTTTCGGAATGCTTACGACCAGTTTGCAGAGGAGACTGGTTCTTGTCAATAGATCTGAAGGACGCATATTTTCAAATACAGATAGCGTCAAGTCACAGGCGATATTTGAGATTCCCCTTCGAGAGCCAGGCATACCAGTTTACAGTCCTGTTGTGGGAGAGATTTGGCAGGGCGGAGGTGGACCTCTTCGCGTCCCACGAAAACGTTCACTGCCCCGTGTTCTTTCCCAAGAACGAAAGCGCGCTGTCACGGAGATGGCCGTGCTGCCCGCTTTATGCTTTCCCTCCCGTCTCCCTCCTTCCGCAGGTGATAGAATGGGTGAGAGAAACAAGATGTTCAATGCTGCTTGTAGCACCTTTTTGGAAGAACTAACCATGGTTCCCAGATTTGATGCGGTTAGCAGGCATCGCCCCGTGGCCAGTGCCATTGAGGAGGGACCTCCTCTCGCAGGCCAGGGGCTCGATTTGGCACCCTCAACCGGAGTTGTGGTCCCTCCATGTGTGGGCGCTCAACGCTTACCCGCTGATCTCTCAGTGGGAGTGCTAAATACCATCACTCTGGCTAGAGCTCGTTCGACACGATGGCTGTATGCCTCGAAGTGGTCGGTGTTTTCCAGCTGGTGCACAGCTGGTGGATGTTCACCCCTTAGTTGTGAGGTGACGGAGATTCTCTCCTTTCTACAGGAGCTGTTGGATAAGGGCAGAACCCCATCCACGCTCAAAGTTTATGTGGCGGCCATCGCAGCGTTTTCTGAAACAGCACTCGGTCAGTCAATAGGAAGGAACGATTTGGTCATCCGCTTCCTTAGAGGAGCTATGAGGCTGAATCCTCCCAGACCTCCGTCAGTCCCTATATGGGACCTCGCGGCGGTTTTTGGAGGCCATGAAGGGTCCCCCTTTGGAGCCTATCCAATCGATTAGCCTCCAGCATCTGTCGTTCAAGACGGTATTCTTGTTGGCTCTCGCTTCAGTGAAGCGTGTGGGTGACCTGCACGCGCTCTCGGTGAGCCAGTCGTGCTTGGAGTTTGGGCCTAGTGACTCAAGGGTCATACTCAAACCTAGGCGCGGTTATGTGCCAAAGTCCCTCAACACGCCGTTTCGGGCTCAGGTTATTACCCTGTCTGCCCTGTCGGTGTCAGGAGAGGATGGAGACTCGAGTCTTCTTTGCCCTGTTAGGGTTTTAAGAGCTTATGTGTCTCGCTCCGCTGTCTTTAGACAGACTGAGCAGCTGTTTGTCTCGTTCAGTGGATGTTCCAAGGGAATGGCTGTTTCGAGACAGACTCTATCCAGATGGATAGTTGACGCCATAGCGTTGGCTTACGCTTCCAGGGGCCTTCAGTGCCCACCGGGCGTCAGAGCACACTCCACGAGGGGCGTCGCCTCGTCGTGGTCTATTGGGATCTCCTTGCAGGATATATGTATGGCAGCAGTATGGGCCTCGCCATCTACATTTATCAGGTTCTATAACCTGGAGGTTCCCGCCTTGCAAGCAAGGCTACTGTCGGTATAGCCAAATCAGGGCCCTGATGGGAATTCTGAGTTCGTGAGCGTTATGCGCTGCCGACTGTTATATGGGCAGTATTGCGTAAGACCCGCATTGCCACATTGGTCAGGCCTTGCCTCGACTGTGTGATGATTGTATTGCCGCATCTACGGGTGCTGCTAGATATGGGACGGAGGGCTCCCCCCCCTCTCCTGTCCTGGGCTCTCTGTGAGTCCCTCGGGTGACTGTGCACTGTAAATCCTGGGCGTTGCTTCAGGTTTATTGGTGTGTGATCCCTGCATGCACGGCGTTTTACATGGGGTTCCGTAGCGTCTTAGCTAAGACGCAGTACGAGAGAACTCTCGTAAGAGAACGTACTCGGTTACTAACGTAACCTTGGTTCTCTCTAGAAGAACGAGTACTGCGTTCTCTGCCGTGCGTACGATTCACTCTGGTTCGCTTCGGCGATGAAATAAATCAGGTGAGTCAGCCTTTTCGAGCTCCTTTTATAAGGTTGGGCCACACCCGTTTCGGCGGGAAGTGGCGTGAAGGGCGCGAAGCGCCCTTATTGGTCTGATATGGCATCAGCCTGCGCTCGATAGGCTGTGCACTTGCCGCAGAGCAGCCAATGAGCGAGCGAGCCGTCTCGCCTATGGCTGTGTACTGCTGCAAATGCGCTTTACAAAAATTCTAAATTAAGGATACTTTTTTGCTTCAGTATTTCGTGAAAAGAGACTTTTCCCGTAGCGTCTTAGCTAAGACGCAGTACTCGTTCCCTCTTCTAGAGAGAACCGAGGTTACGTTAGTAACCGAGTACGTTTTCCTCCAGCTGCGCTCCATTTTTCGGGCTGCTCTCTTTAGGGTGCAAGTATGCTCATTATACGTACCATGGTGTCAAACTGTTTTCCTTAACCTTCCTTAAGCGTAAAGGAGCAACTGTATTTAAAGTGCTAGAAAAGAGAGAGTCCATAGTTTCTGTAACATCATCAAGTTGTTCTGAGGTTTTGGATATGCTAAGGAATTTGGATACATCAGGAAGATAACTTAAAAAGCAGTCTTATGTGGTAGAAGTGATTGTTCTTCCATACTTGTAACAAGAAGTAGAATTTACAATTTTGGCTTTATGAAGTTTGCACAAAACTTAATAATGATCTGAGATATCATCACTTGGCTGCATAATTTCAACACTATCAACATCAATTCCATGTGACAGTATTAAATCTAGAGTATGATTTCAACAATGAGTAGGTCCTGAAACGTGTTGTCTAACCCCAATAGAGTTCAGAATGTCTATAAATGCTGATTCCAATGCATCTTTTTCATTATCAACATGGATATTAAAATCACCAACTATTAAAACTTTATCTGCAGCCAGAACTAACTCGAATGTAAAATCACCAAACTCTTTAATAAAGTCTGTATGGTGCCCTGGTGGCTTGTATACAGTAGCCAGTACAAACATAACATGGGATTTATCATTAACGTTTGTTTCTCTGGATAATGTTATATGAAGCACCATTACTTCAAACGAGTTATACTTAAAGCCTGCCCTCTTAGAAATCCTGAAAACGTTGTTATAAATTGAAGCAACACCTCCACCTTTGCCTTTTAGACGCTGCTCATGTTTATAACAGTAATCTTGGGGGGTGGACTCATTTAAAATAATGTAATCATCAGGTTTTAGCCAGGTTTCTGTCAAACAGAGCACATCTATATTATGATCAGAATAAGCATTGCAACAATCTCTGTAAGATGGCGCCAGTGTGTATGGCCTGCCGTCTGTCTCTGCTTGCACTCTGTGTGTTTGTGCTGTATGTATCACTTGTTGCTCTGAATGTCAACTCTCTGCTGGTGTACAATCGCCAAACACTGCTGGATCTACGACTTTACGCCGAAGTTTTAGTGAAGTCGGATCAATCTGGACGTGGGAATTTACCCCCATTCCTGGCGGGAATCCCTGCTCACCTATGCCGCTTCCCGCACCCACTTCCTCGGCGTAAGTGCACCCGTCGTCGGGGTAGACGTCGGGGTAGACGTAGCGGTCGGCTGGTGAGGCTGAAGGCTTCTGTGGTGGACCTTTCTTCTGCTCCTTGGACCGAGTTTGGAGGCGTACGTGGCGGCCTTATTTCCCGGCGCTTACTGGAACCTGACGACCCCTGGCTGATACCTGTCGTTGGCCCGGATGATGGGTTTCAGGCCTGCGGTCGCTGCTCTCCTCGCCCCCGCTGGCGCGGGGTGAATCACTGCAACCTGCGGCCTATATGTCGGACTCCCCGGACAGCTGATACCGCAGATCCACATGTTCCTGCCAGACTCGGTCTGGTGAACGCTAGATCACTAGCGAACAAGTCTTTTATTCTAAAGGATCTCTTCACTTCCAGAAAATTGGATTTTCTCTTCGTGACTGAGATGTGGATGACTGTTAGTGAGTCCAGCGCCTTCATTGAACTATTACCACATGATTGCTGTTATTTTAACTCACCTCGGATGTCGGGTCGAGGTGGAGGTACAGCCACTCTTTTTAAGAGTTCTTATAAGTGTAAAATGCAATCTCTGTCATCCTCTTTTACCAGCTTTGAACTCACTTTATTTGTGCTGGGTCACCCTCACATCGTACTGTGTGCCGTGGTCTATCGACCTCCGAAGTACAACAAGGGCTTCATAAATGAATTTTCTGTTTTTTTGGCTGAAATTATGCCTAAATATGACCGTGTCCTTATTGTCGGTGATTTTAATGTTCATGTATGTTGTCCTGATAAGCCAATGGCAACGGAATTTTTAAACCTTATTGATTCTTTTAATCTTGTACAGTCTGTGTCCGGACCTACACAAGAATGCGGACACACACTTGATCTTGTTTTATCTTATGGTCTGCCTGTTCTTAATCTTGAGATATGTGATGCAACTTTCTCTGATCATATGCCCGTTCTGTTCGAGGTTGCCTGTAATACTACAGTTAGATCTGCTGCTGCTGTTCGGCGCTGTCGTATTATTAACCCTTCCACTGCCGCTCAGTTCTCCACTGCCTTCAATCTTAGCTGCGTCTTTACTGAGACTGTCTCCTCTACTGAGGAGCTCAGTTCATGGTTTCACTCCACTTGTAAGCATGTAATAGACACTGTGGTTCCATTAAAAACCAGGAAGCCTAAAATCAGATCTGAGCCCTGGTTGAATGACGCAACTCGGGCTATTAGACGTGAGTGTCGCAGAGCTGAGCGCCGGTGGAAGAGGGACAAACTGCAGGTGTTTTTTGAAATGCTTAGGGACTGTTGGCGACGCTATCAAATTACTGTGAAAGCTGCTAAAAGAAAATATTTGTCTGAAATCATCGTGTCAAACTGCCACAAGCCTCGCATCTTGTTCAAGACTATTGACTCTGTCCTGAATGACCCACAATCTGTCAGTATGGAGTCCTCCCCTGTTGTTTGTGAAAATTTTCTTCATTTTTTTATCAACAAGGTTTGTTCTACTAGGGCTTTAATTTCCCCCTCTGCGTATGACCCTTCAAACTCTGTCACCTACTCTGCTATTTTTAACCAGTTTGAGCCTGTGACGCTGTCGTTCGTACAGGAGATTGTTGGTCATATGAAGCCCTCAGGTTCTCCAAATGATGCTGTCCCTGCGCGATTTTTTAAGGAGATCTTCCCTACTGTAGGTCCTTATGTTACCTCAGTCATTAACAGTAGTCTGTTCTCAGGTGTGGTCCCTTTGAATTTTAAACATGCAGTGGTGCAGCCACTGATTAAAATACCAGGGCTAGATCCTGCTGTTTTTTCCAATTACAGGCCCATCTCTAAACTCCCTTATTTTTCAAAAATCATTGAGAAAGTAGTTTATGGTCAATTAATGGCCTTTTTGGAACACCAAAATATTCTCGAGATTTTCCAATCTGGTTTTAAATCCCTGCATAGCACTGAAACAGCACTTTTAAGAGTTTTTAATTATATCTTGTTAGCTACAGACTCTGGTGATTCTGTGATTCTCGTGCTTTTAGATTTAACTGCTGCCTTCGACACAGTAGACCATGAGATCCTAATTTCTCGCCTGGACCAGTGGGTGGGTATTAGAGGTGTGGCATTGGATTGGTTCAGGTCGTACCTGGCTGATAGAACGTTTTGTGTTAGCCTCGGGGACTCTGTGTCATCCTCTGCTCCCCTCTCATGTGGGGTCCCACAGGGCTCAGTGCTTGGCCCTCTCCTCTTCTCTCTTTACCTACTCCCGCTTGGCTCCATAATTAGGAAGCATGGGATTCTATTCCACTGTTATGCGGACGACAGCCAAATTTATGTACCTCTTAAGAAAAATGACACCAGCTCTGTTATTGCATTACTGAAATGTCTGGATGACATCAAGGCCTGGATGTCTTTTAACTTTTTAAATTTTAATCATGATAAAACAGAGGTGATGGTTTTTAATGGATCCACTGGAACCCCCCTGCCAGATCTTGGTCCCCTAACACAGTACATGAAACCCACAATTACAAACCTGGGGTGAAGATGGACCCCGATTTTAAACTTGAGAGCCAGATCAGGTCTGTCGTGAAATCAAGTTTCTTTCACCTGAGGTAGCTGGCCAAAATAAGACCAATTCTTTCCAGACAGCATTTTGAAACAGTAGTCCATGCTTTCATAACCACTCGGCTGGATTACTGTAACGCACTGTATGTGGGGGTCAGTGCGTCGACCATCTCTCGGCTACAGATGGTACAGAACGCTGCAGCTCGACTTTTAACTGGCACAAGAAAACATGAGCACATGACCCCCATTTTAGCCTCACTCCACTGGTTGCCCATTCATTTTAGAATTAACTTCAAAATTCTTCTTTTTGTTTTTAAATCCTGCAATGGTCTTGCCCCGCTATACCTCTCTGAGCTTGTACAATTTTATACTCCTTCCCGGTCTCTCAGGTCAGCAGATCAGCTGCTCCTGAGAGAGCCTAAAACAAAGCGGAAGCTCAGAGGGGATCGTGCCTTCGCAGTTGCAGCTCCAAAACTTTGGAACAGTCTGCCTCAGCACATCAGACAGGCCTCCTCTCTGTCTGTTTTTAAATCCCACCTAAAGACCCACATCTTTTCCTTGGCTTTTAACACCTAGTAGGAAGTTGACTTCATTCATTTATTTTATCTTAAGGATTTCATATTTATTTGTTGTTTAAATTTTTTTAAACTTTATCTATTGAGTCCATTGTATTATTATGCTTCTGGTTGTTATTTATTATTATTGTATTTGTATCTTTGTGTGCAGCACTTTGGACACCATGTGTTTATTTAAATTGTGCTATATAAATAAATTTGGATTGGATTGGATTGGATCAGTGATCATATTATTTTTAAAAAAGTGTTGTCGTAGAAAGGGATCTGATATTCAATAAGCCAAGCTTTATCATTTGTTTATCCATATTGCATCTGTTTTTTATTTGTTGAACCTCAATTAAATTGTTAATCTTAACTTGGTTTGGACGTTTTTTGTATTTTCTAGTTCGGGGAACATACACAGTCTCTATAGTGTGATTTCTAGGTGAAAGAGTCTCTATGTGCTGAGAATTAACTGACCTCTGTGACGTGAGGCAGCTAGCAGACGATCTAGGTAAGCCACCCCATTTTTTTTAAGCACCTTGAACATCAAGAGTACAGTACTTGTAAGAATTAAGTTTTGTATTCGCAGGTGAGTTCCCTGGTCTGCTGCTGGGGGACAAAGGCTATGCCTGTGAGACACTTCTGATGACTCCCCTTACAGACCCCTAAACCCCAGCACAGCAAGCTTACAACCATGCCAAATGAATGCCAACACAGAAGTCATGCCAAAACCAGGGCTCGAATTGAAATGACCTTCGACCTCCTGAAATCACGATTTTAGTGCCTGCACCACCTGAGTGTCTCCCCATGGAGGAGATTTCAGGAGGTCGAAGGTCATTTTAATTCAAAAAAAATGGGGTGGCTTACCTAGATCATCTGCTAGCTGCCTCACGTCACAGAGGTCAGTTAATTCTCAGCACATAGAGACTCTTTCACCTAGAAATCACACTATAGAGACTGTGTATGGCTTATTGAATATCAGATCCCTTTCTACGAAAACACTTTTTGTAAATAATATGATCACTGATCATAATATAGATGTGCTCTGTTTGACAGAACCCTGGCTAAAACCTGATGATTACATTATTTTAAATGAGTCCACCCCCCAAGATTACTGTTATAAACATGAGCAACATCCAAAAGGCAAAGGGGGAGGTGTTGCTTCAATTTATAACAACGTTTTCAGGATTTCTAAGAGGGCAGGCTTCAAGTATAACTCTGTCAGGAGAAAGCAGGCTGGATTCAGATGCGGGTAAACTCAAGGCTTTATTCACACAGCGGAGACAGAGAAGATGAGTCACGTTTCACAGGTTAACTCGCAGTGACAGGATGAGTACCAGATGAGTCACGTTTCACAGGTTTAACTCGCAGTGACAGGATGAACAGCAGATGAGTCACGTTTCACAGAAGTACGTATAACAGCTGAACCGGAGGGATGACAGCTGGCAGCTACTAGGAGCTCTGGGCTTGTAAGAACAAGGGCAGAGAAATCAGCTAAACACACTGGAGCCTGAGGACAAGACACGACAAGGTGAGTACAAAGAGCTGCTAGATGATTGGAGCTATTGGTATGAATAACAACAGTCTGACAATAGACAGAGAAACACAGGTAATAATAAAGGGGAAAAAATTAGAAGGACATAGAGAACAGGTGGCGAGCAATTAAGGTTAACAACGGGGAAACAAGGGAGGCGGGGAAAACACAAACAGGCAGACGCGGTGAGCTGTCAAACCATCCCAACACACACACACCCACACACACACCAAAAAGACAGGTGATTAGCCCAGAGACCCGACAGTACCCCCCCTCCCAGGAGCGTCACCTGGCGCTCTAGGAAGGGGCCTACCTCGATGCCGCCGGAAGTCCTCAATCAACGAGCGGTCCAGAATGTCCCGGGACGGCACCCAACACCTCTCCTCTGGACCATACCCCTCCCAGTCCACAAGATACTGAAACCCCCTGCCTCGGCGCCGCTCATCGAGTAATCACTTAACCGTATAGGTAGGAGATCCATCCACAAGACGAGGGGGTGGGGGGGTGGGGCGACTGCAAGCAGGATTAAAGGGGGAAGAGAACACAGGCTTGACCCTGGAAACATGAAACACCGAGTGAACCCGACCAAGAGTAGGAGGGAGCTTGAGCCTGATCGCCACCGGACTAACCACCTTGGTGATGCGGAATGGCCCAATGAATCTGGGTGCCAGCTTACGAGAAGGCGCCCGGAGAGGCAGATCCTTGGTAGAGAGCCAAACCCGTTGACCACACACATAGGCAGGAGGAGAGGACCGGCGACGATCAGCTGCAGCCTTGGTTCTGCCAGAGGTTTGGACCAAAATCCTCCTGACTTTCTCCCAGGTGCGACGGCAGCGCTGGACGAAAGCCAGGGCGGATGGAACCGCTGCGTCGGGTTCCTGTGATGGGAACAGAGGTTGATTATAACCAACAGCACACTCAAAAGGGGACATACCTGACGCGGCCGCAGGAAGGGTGTTATGAGCGTATTCTGCCCAGGAGAGCTGCTGACACCAGGAACTCGGATTGTTGGATGCTAGACAGCGGAGCATTCTTCCTAGATCGTGGTTGGCCCGCTCACACTGCCCATTGGTCTGAGGATGAAAACCAGAAGACAGACTTGCAGAGGCCCCAATCTGTCTACAAAATTCCCTCCAGAACCGGGAGACGAACTGGGGACCCCTATCTGAAACCACATCTACCGGTAACCCGTGGAGACGGAAGACGTGATCCACCACCAGTTGGGCGGTCTCCCGGGCAGAGGGCAGCTTGGGCAGGGGAATAAAATGAACCGCTTTGGAAAAGCGATCCACCTCGTGAGGATTACAGTGTTTCCCTTCGACGGAGGAAGCCCAGAGACGAATTCAAGGGCAATGTGTGACCAAGGACGGGAAGGGATAGGATGCAGTAGATCATCAGGAGGGCGATTGACAGGCTTACTCTGGGCACATGTGGGGCAGGCCAACACAAACTGTCTAACATCTGCGGCCATAGTAGGCCACCAAAAACACTGTCGGATGGTAGACAACGTTCTCCGAATACCTGGATGGCAGACTAACCTGGATGAGTTAGATCAGACTAACCTCAGAGCGCAGCGCAGCCGGCACCGGCAACCTGCCCGCTGGGCACTCTCCCGGCACCTGCACCCCTCGACCGGCCTCCTCAACTCGCTGCTCGATACCCCACAAAAGAGCCCCGACCACCACCCCCTCAGGAAGGATGGCCTCGGCCGCAAACTCCCCCCCCGGAGCACCGAACAGGCGAGAGAGGGCATCGGGCTTGGTGTTCTTAGATCCTGGCCGGTACGAAAGGGTGAAGTTGAATCTGGCAAAGAAGAGCGCCCAGCGGGCCTGACGCGAGCTCAGCCTCTTGGCCGAATGGATGTATTCTAGGTTCTTGTGATCTGTCCAGACCAAGAAGGGCTGCGCTGACCCCTCCAACCAATGACGCCACCCAAGGCCAATCGTACTGCCAGCAGCTCTCTGTTGCCGATGTCATAGTTACTTTCTGCAGGGCTGAGACGACGAGAGAAGAATGCACAAGGATGAACCTTCCCATCATGGAGGGAACGCTGAGATAGAACTGCGCCAACCCCAACGTCCAAAGCATCAACCTCGACAATGAACTGGGCCTCCGGATCTGGAACCATCAGAACAGGTGCAGAGACAAAACGGGACTTTAAAATGTCAAAGGCTACCTGCGCTTCCCGGTTCCACCGGAAGGACACCTTAGTGGAGGTTAAGGCTGTCAGCGGTGCAGCGATCTGACCAAAATTCCGGATGTATCGCCGGTAGAAGTTGGCAAAACCCAGGAAACGCTGCAGAGCCTTCCGGGAGTCAGGGACCGGCCACTGGGCAACAGCTTCAATCTTAGCGGGATCAGGCTTGATCCCCTCCGTAAAAATAATGTGGCCAAGGAACGTAACTGACTCAGCGTGGAATTCGCACTTCTCCGCCTTGACAAACAACTGGTTCTCTAGTAATCGCTGGAGAACCCGTCTGACATGCTGGGTGTGTAATTGGAGAGAAGAGGAGAAAATCAAAATATCATCCAAATACACAAAGACAAATTGATTAATCATGTCACCCAACACGCTGTTGACGAGTCCCTGGAAAAAGGAGCAGGAGCATTGGTAAGACCAAACGGAAGAGCCAAGTACTCGTAGTGTCCCGAAGGGGTGTTAAATGCCGTCTTCACCATTACTTCAAACTCGTTTGAAGTAATGGTGCAGCACTGTGCAGGCAACAATCATGTCACATGCTCTGTCTGCAGACAGAGCATGTGACATGATTGTTGCCTGCACAGTGCTGCACAATATGGCCAGCCTAAGAAAAGAAAGGGGTTCCCAGAGTTGCTTTGGATGTTGATTGGGACAATGCTGCCATATTCCCAGATAACAGAAATTGTAGACTTTTTAGAGAACAATACATTGCAAATTATTTCAGTTAATTTAGTTTTGATTTAGCCCATCCCTTAATAAAGGATAATGAAGCTATATAACTTTCATGTGTACATGCATTTTTTTTGGCATCGGTAGCACACACTGTGGTTATCTTCCCAAATTCTAGTTCCACTTCACTGAATCAATAACTATAGTGTACTTGACATTAAAAAAAAAAGTTACAAGACCGCAATGGTTTTGGAATATTTTTCTTTTATTTTGCTGTTATCACTTATCAGCTTGGAGCTTTGGAGAGAAAAATTATGATGATTAATACATTGTGTTACAGTAAGGGTTCCAGTATGAACTGAAGTCACTTCTCTTTCTAGTTTTGGATTTCCAGTTCCAGTTCTTTTATGAACACCTTTTAGTTAGCATAGCATAATTTTTTCAATAATGTAAATTTACTGTCGGCAATACTCCCTATGTTATCAGGCTGCCCAGTGTCAGGAACCTGTAACAAATATTTTCTATTAGTACCACTTCCCTGACTTCTTATCTATTATGAACTTAAATGTATCTATTTCCACAAAATTGACATGATACCTCAAGTCTTCTGGAGTCCAGCAATGTGGTCTCATCATGTGGCTTTCCTTTTCCATATTCAATACTTGTATTGATATTTTTGACAAGACATGCAAAGCCTACGATTTAATAAAGAGTATTCCCCTACGAATTATAGTCTGGTGGCTCCAAAAAAGTGTAAGGGTCTTACCAGCCACTGCAAGGTAAGGCAAAGTCACACAGTCCACATAAATAAATATACATGGATTTAAATATTTTCCATGTGCAGTAGTATGGCAATAATGTACCTTGTATGAGGAGGCCAGTATCCCTTGATGGGCCAGAGTCAGTGGCTGTCCCTCTCTGGATCCCTTCAATCACTGGCTTCCCTTTATTTAAGTCCAGGGCCAGCTCCTCTGCTGTGGTGAAATCTTGGGTTGGAGGGCCACCCCCCATACCAGATATATATATATTTTTTTATTATTGCTAAAATCAGCACAGACAATAAAATGTCATCAAACATGTCACCTACTGTATGTTCTCCGCAAACAAGTCACTTTTGCACCAGTGTGCAAAATATTCTTGTATTTAATCTTGACTTGCTGCCAAGTCCTTTTTTGGCCAGACATGTTTGTTCTTTAAGAGAAATAGATAGATACAAATGATAAAATAGATTAGATGGATAAAAATAGAGCAAATTATCTGATTATAGATTACATCAAATCAATTTAAAACAAAACCTACATACAAATACATAAGAGTAAAAAAGATTTAACAGATTATAGACATAAAAGAAACTAAATAGATCAAATAGATGCACATAGTGGGTAAGTGTTTGCAATTATTCTTCATGTTAAATGCATGTCCACTTGTCACATTTAAAGCAAAGTAAACAATTATTTTTGAAAATGACAAGAAACTCCTTGGATTGTAATTATGAGGGTTTCAGTGGAGCACTGGTTATTTGGACTACTTACGCATTCAGTCGGTCTGCTATTGTTTGCCAGGCATTCTCTCTTTGCTTTATTACAACAGCTGTATTGCCTTTTTTACATATTATATGTTTCACTTCTTCATACGTTTCCATAAGAAGCTGTTGCTCATTAGGCGAAAAGTATGCCGCACGCGTTTTGTCCATTTTGCATCAGTGATTCGGTGACCGATTTCGTAATCTTTTTAAGAATGCCATGAACGTGCATTTATCCAAACTATATAAAATTGGCTTGACATATCCGCGCATTCTCATCCTGGCTCAGCAAATGTGCAACGGATTAAGCCAGGATGCATGGATTAAACTAGGTCAAGCCGCGACTGTTCTGTTATCCTTGATTTCTTAATTCTACTTTTGTGCAACGGGCCCCAGGAGTGGTTGTAGTGGTGTGGTGGATGCTGTCAGTTGGTGCGCTTTGGTGATGTAGGCTGTAGCAAGGTGTTGGTCATTGAGCCTATGCAGCAGGTGTCGAGGTGGTGTCTGTGACAGGGAAATGAGGACAGAGGACTCAAAGGCAGAGGATAGATGCAAGGAAAGTTTATTATCCGAAGATAATCAAAACAAATAAACTAACCAAAATAGCGAGCCATTCTCTGGAGTAATCCAACTTCAGTCAGCAATTAGATGCAGACCAAGGAGGTAGAAGATTGCCCCAAGACCCAGTGTTCACACAGGACCAACAACTTCTGAGTTGACTGAAGCAGAGAGGGGCAGTCCTTCCCTTTATGTGTCCTGGGAGCAGGGAAGACACAGGTGAGTGTAACACCACAGAATGACACAAACCGCACTTAGCACACCAAACACATTGAACACCAAAACAATCTACTCACAACAAGGACAGGACGGAAGAGGATTATAAAGGAATTGGGTAATCAGCGACAGGTGGAGTGGAGGCAGCCAGTGATCAGCACAGCCCCACCGCCAGATCAGCACTGATTGCACTGATCATAAGCTGCTGAAAAAAGAAATGATACAGCAGAGGGAGCCAGAGGGCACCCTGACCCGTGTCAGTGTCACCTGTCATCCTGAAGTGAGTTGGTCTAGGTAAGATGGATTTTTGTCGATGTGTGATACCCGCGATGTGGAACAGTCGGTGGTTCCAGGAATGGCAGGGAATTGCTACTGAGTTTCTGTAGTGTGCAGATAAATCTGATGTTTGTGGCTTGGATCTTGTGATGGCACCGACTTGAGCTTGCCTGAGTTGTGTTGGTAGAGGTTTCGCTTTTTGGCATGTGGGCCCGTTGATCCATCCAATGTTGTTTGGCTGCTTCTGGGGTGCCTACTGGTTTTAATGGATGCTCCTCCCTTGGAGGGGTCTGATGGTGTTTTGCTTCAGGCAAGGAGTCAGAAGTTTGTCCTTCCCAGTACTCCTCAGTTGAGTTTTGTTCAAAGAGCTCTTTTGCTATTGTCAGCAGCTCCTGTAACTCAGAAGTAGGCATAAGTAACTCAGCTGTCCTTGTGTAGCCTCTGTTCTGCACCTGTGTAAATGGTGTGGAGGAGGATGTTGTGGTGGACTGCTGTTGGACATCCTGTGGTGTTTGCAGGATGAGGATGCCCTTTTTCATGACTTCTACCAGTGGTTGGTCTGGAACCTGGGTCTGTTGTCATGGTGATGGCTCTGTCCTCCGCTGGCTAGCGGTTTTCTGCAGAAGGGCCTTGCATTATGGCTATGCTGGGTGCCTTCTTGTGCCTGCTTTGGATTCTGGGATGTCTAGTTCAGAATCAGTGGGGTCTTACACAAACCTTTAGTGGAGGCCTTGTGCTTGTTAATGGCCTTCTATGTCAGATAACACAGTGGTTGAATAGGCATTGTGTGACAGGCCATAATGCCTAAATGGTGACTTATGATAGGATGGAGGTTTTGGAGGAAAAGGCACTTGAAGCTGGAGTCCTCCTCCATGCCAGGGTAATTGCAAGATTCGAAGAAAACTCATTTAAGTCTGTGGTAGTAAGCATGGAGATTTTCATGCTTGCCCTGTTTGGTGTCTAGGGCAGTGATCAGTCCATGTTCAGACTCTGGGTCTGAATTCCTTTATGATCGCTTGTTTAAGCTTCTGGTGAGGCCACTCTTAGGATCAGTTCCTTTGATGTCCTCACGGTCTCTGTTGATGAGCAAGGACTTGGATTCCAGCTCGGGCTGCTTGCAGGTGGCATTCACAGGCATTGTTTCGGTTTGCCTGAATTCAGTTTATATTCTGCATCTGCAGAGGTTTTAAAGGAGACAACTTGAAGTGTCCAGCAGAAGGCTTCGGTTTCCCCCTTCGCAGCTCTGTACGAGGTGAGGGGGCATGCACTGCTGGCGGCGTGATGTTCATGTCTTTCATGTGAGTCCATGCGCAGTCAGCAAGACTGTTTCAGTTCTCTGAACCATTTCAAGCTCCTTTTTAATGTTGCAGAATTGGTGAGTCAGAGTTTGGACTTCAGTTTTGGCTGCATGCAAAGGACCTTCTAAGGCCTCAGCTCTGGTGTCTCTCTCATTAAATTCCACATATGCCGTTTTTTAAAGGTGACTTTGTGTGAAACAGTTCTCTTTCCAAGTCCTGTCTGATGACTTTTTCTCTGCATGGTGTCCAGCAGCTATTAGAGCCTCCTGAAGACTGGTGATTTCCTTCTGTTGTGCCATTCTATAAGGTTCTTTGCATCCATTCTGTGCTTTCTCTCTTTGAGCATCCACTTGTGTTGCAGTCTCGCTGTTCCTTTCTCTGCCATTGCAGGTCGTTGGCTGCTTTGGGCTGAAGGATGTCCATCACAGTTCCCTGCTGGGTTTCCAGGTGGTCCTGTTGAGCTGGCAGGGCTGGATGTCTGTGGAATGTCTGTGACATACTGGCACACTTGTGCGAATACTAGAGATAGAGAGAAACACAAGACAAATGCATGTACGTACAGACGTGTAAAGCTATCTGAATGGGGAACGGCTGTGTAGGCCATGTAAGGTGAATAGCTGGTGAGGGGCAGCTAGGGAGGTAGGTTGCTGTGTTTTTGTGTTTGTGAACACATAGAGAGAGTTTGAGTAACTTTGTTGTTGGGGCTGTAAGCAGGAGTCATTTAATGACTGGGCCATATGTGTGGTCAACCTATTACTTAAAGCACTGATGGTTCACA
Organism: Carassius carassius; assembly: GCF_963082965.1. Taxonomy (NCBI): domain Eukaryota; kingdom Metazoa; phylum Chordata; class Actinopteri; order Cypriniformes; family Cyprinidae; genus Carassius; species Carassius carassius. Next base: position 29,625,828 of record NC_081779.1, read on the forward strand.
GGTTTGGTCACTATGAAGGTATCAAATAAAACAAAACTGAAATCAAATCAGAAAGAGACAGAGGGCAAATGAAAAGGGATTTCCTTATTTAGTTAAAGCTAGGAGATATGACTAAGCGGTTATCACTTGTTCAAAGGAATGTAGCATGGTCATGAAACCTAGGGAGACTGTTAGCTGCACTAGCAGGGACACATCAAATATATCAAGGTTATTAACAGAAACAATAGGAAGTGTTTCTAGTTTGCTCAGGGGACTGGTGTAAGAAGGGTAATAGAAGAGACAGGAGCTAGGCTACTAAAACAGTTGTGAGAACTGCTCTAACCTATAACCTAGAGGGAAGATGGTGATAGTAAATTAATATTCACGTTGATAATACAAATGATGCATTAGGACTTGCATTTACTGACCTAATAAACTCTTTTGGAGTCAAGCAAAATGTCACCGGTCTCACTCATCATTTTAATCATACACTAGATTTAATTATTTTGCATGGAATCGATCTTACTGATATAGATATCGTACCTGAAAGTGATGATGTTACAGACCATTTCCTTGTATTGTGCATGCTGCGTATCACTGATATTAACTATATGTCTCAGCGTTACCGTCTGGGCAGAACTATTGTTCCAGCCACCAAAGACAGATTCGCAAATAACCTGCCTGATTTATCTCAGCTGCTATTTGTACCCAAAAATACACATGAACTAGACGAAATGACTGGCAACATGGGCACTATTTTCTCTAATACATCAGAAGCTGTTGCCCCCATCAAATTGAAAAGGGGGTTAGAGAAAAACGTACTGTGCCTTGGTCTCGTAGTCTTGAATGCAAATGGAGAAAAACTAACTTGGAGGTTTTAGAATTGCATGGAAAAACAGTACGTCCAGCTATAGACAGGCTCTAAAAACTGCTAGGGCAGAGTATATCGACGAACTCATAGAAAATAACCAAAACAATCCAAGGTTTTTATTTAGCACAGTGGCTAAATTAACAAATAACCAGACGCCACTTGGTTCAAATATTCCATCAATGTTTAATAGTAATGACTTCATGAATTTATTCACTGATAAAATAGATAACATTAGAAATACAACAGCGAATGTAGATTCTACAGCGTCTAACACTTCAGTTTCATCCATCTCACCCAAAGATAAACTGCAGTGCTTTACAACTATAGGACAGGAAGAGCTAAATAAACTTATCACTGTATCTAAACCAACAACGTGTTTATTAGATCCTGTACCCACTAAATTACTGAAAGAGTTATTACCTGTACCGAAGAACCACTTCTCAATATTATTAACTCGTCGTTATCTTTAGGTCACGGCCAAAAATCATTTAAGCTGGCGGTTATTAAGCCTCTTATTAAGAAACCGAAACTAGATCCTAGTGAACTGGCAAATTATAGGCCTATTTCAAATCTTCCATTTACAACCCGAATTCCGGAAAAGTTGGGACGTTTTTTAAATTTTAATAAAATGAAAACTAAAGGAATTTCAAATCACATGAGCCAATATTTTATTCACAATAGAACATAGATAACGTAGCAAATGTTTAAACTAAGAAATTTTACACTTTTATCCACTTAATTAGCTCATTTAAAATTTAATGCCTGCTACAGGTCTCAAAAAAGTTGGCACGGGGGCAACAAATGGCTAAAAAAAGCAAGCAGTTTTGAAAAGATTCAGCTGGGAGAACATCTAGTGATTAATTAAGTTAATTGATATCAGGTCTGTAACATGATTAGCTATAAAAGCTTTGTCTAAGAGAAGCAGAGTCTCTCAGAAGTAAAGATGGGCAGAAGCTCTCCAATCTATGAAAGACTGCGTAAAAAAATTGTGGAAAACTTTAAAAACAATGTTCCTCAACGTCAAATTGCAAAGGCTTTGCAAATCTCATCATCTACAGTGCATAACATCATCAAAAGATTCAGAAAAACTGGAGAAATCTCTGTGCGTAAGGGACAAGGCCGGAGACCTTTATTGGATGCCCGTGGTCTTCGGGCTCTCAGACGACACTGCATCACTCATCGGCATGATTGTGTCAATGACATTACTAAATGGGCCCAGGAATACTTTCAGAAACCACTGTCGGTAAACACAATCCGCCGTGCCATCAGCAGATGCCAACTAAAGCTCTATCATGCAAAAAGGAAGCCATATGTGAACATGGTCCAGAAGCGCCGTCGTGTCCTGTTGGCCAAGGCTCATTTAAAATGGACTATTTCAAAGTGGAATAGTGTTTTATGGTCAGACAAGTCCAAATTTGACATTCTTGTTGGAAATCACGGACGCCGTGTCCTCCGGGCTAAAGAGGAGGGAGACCTTCCAGCATGTTTTCAGCGTTCAGTTCAAAAGCCAGCATCTCTGATGGTATGGGGGTGCATAAGTGCATACGGTATGGGCAGCTTGCATGTTTTGGAAGGCTCTGTGAATGCTGAAAGGTATATAAAGGTTTTAGAGCAACATATGCTTCCCTCCAAACAACGTCTATTTCAGGGAAGGCCTTGTTTATTTCAGCAGGACAATGCAAAACCACATACTGCAGCTATAACAACAGCATGGCTTCATCGTAGAAGAGTCCGGGTGCTAACCTGGCCTGCCTGCAGTCCAGATCTTTCACCTATAGAGAACATTTGGCGCATCATTAAACGAAAAATACGTCAAAGACGACCACAAACTCTTCAGCAGCTGGAAATCTATATAAGGCAAGAATGGGACCAAATTCCAACAGCAAAACTCCAGCAACTCATAACTTCAATGCCCAGACGTCTTCAAACTGTTTTGAAAAGAAAAGGAGATGCTACACCATGGTAAACATGCCCCGTCCCAACTATTTTGAGACCTGTAGCAGAAATCAAAATTGAAATGAGCTCATTTTGTGCATAAAATTGTAAACTTTCTCAGTTTAAACATTTGCCATGTTATCTATGTTCTATTGTGAATAAAATATTGGCTCATGTGATTTGAAAGTCTTTTAGTTTTCATTTTATTAAAATTTAAAAAACGTCCAAACTTTTCCGGAATTCGGGTTGTATGTTTACAAATTTTGAAAAAGTTGTGTCTGCTCAATTGAGCTGTATGAAGAATTTCAGTCAGGTTTCAGGCCCCACCATAGCACAGAAACTGCACTTGTTAAAATTACAAATGAACTGCTTCTTGCGTCAGATCAAGGCTGCATTTCATTGCTAGTTTTACTTGATATTAGTGCTGCGTTCGACACCATAGATCATGACATACTCATAGATCGATTACAAACCTATACAGATATTCAAGGGCAGGCTCTTAAGATGGTTTAGATCCTACCTATCTGATCACTACTTTGTATATTTAAATGGGGAGTCATCTCATTTATCACCAGTAAAATATGGAGTGCCACAAGGATCCGTCCTAGGTCCCCTTCTATTTTCAATATACATATATGTATTATGATACTGAGACTGCTCTCCGTAGAGTTACAAATGATCTGCTCTTATCATCTGATCATGGTTGTATCTCTCTATTAGTTTTATTGGATCTTAGTGCTGCGTTTGACACAATTGACCACAACATTCTTTTGCATAGACTAGAACACTTTGTTGGCATTAATGGATGTGCATTAGCATGGTTTAAATCGTACTTATATGACCGCCATCAGTTCGTAGCAGTGAATGAAGATGTATCATATCAATCACAAGTGCAGTATGGAGTACCTCAAGGCTCAGTACTAGGGCCGCTACTCTTCACGCTTTATATGTTACCCTTGGGAGATATCCTCAGGAAACATGGTGTTAGCTTTCACTGTTATGCTGACGATACTCAGCTCTATATTTCTTCACGGCCCGGTGAAACACACCAATTTGAAAAACTAATGGAATGCATAGTCGATATAAAAAACTGGATGACGAGTAATTTCTTACTGCTAAATTCTGAAAAAACAGAGGTGTTAATTATAGGACCTAAAAACTCTGCATGTAATAACCTAGAACACTGTCTGACTTGATGGTTGCTCTGTCTTTTTTTCGTCATCTGTTAGGAACCTAGGTGTGCTATTTGATTGCAATCTTTCCTTAGAAAGCCACGTTTCTAGCTTTTGTAAAACTGCATTTTTCCATCTCAAAAATATATCTAAATGATGGCCTATGCTCTCAATGTCAAATGCAGAAATGTTAATCCATGCATTTATGACCTCAAGGTTAGATTATTGTAATGCTTTATTGGGTGGTTGTTCTGCACGCTTAGTAAACAAACTACAGCTAGTCCAAAATGCAGCAGCAAGAGTTCTTACTAGAACCAGGAAGTATGACCATATTAGCCCGGTCCTGTCAACACTGCACTGGCTCCTCATCAAACATCGTATAGATTTTAAAATATTGCTTGTTACTTATAAAGCCCTGAATGGTTTAGCACCTCAGTATTTGAATGAGCTCCTTTTACATTATAATTCTCTACGTCCGCTACGTTCTCAAAACTCAGGCAATTTGATAATACCTAGACTATCAAAATCAACTGCGGGGGGCAGATCCTTTTGCTATTTGGCGCATAAACTCTGGAATAACCTACCTAATATTGTTCGGAAGGCAGACACACTCTTGCAGTTTAAATCTAGATTAAAGACCCATCTCTTTAACCTGGCTTACACATAACATACTAATATGCTTTTAATATCCAAATTTTTAGGCTGCATTAATTAAGTAAACCGGAACGGGGAACACTTCCCATAACACCCGATGTACTTGCTACATCATTAGAAGAATGGCATCTACGCTAATATTAGTCTGTTTCTCTCTTATTCTGAGGTCACCGTAGCCACCAGATCCAGTCTGTATCCAGATCAGAGGGTCACTGCAGTCACCCGGATCCAGTACGTATCCAGACCAGATGGTGGATCAGCACCTAGAAAGGACCTCTACATCCCTGAAAGGCAGTGGAGACCAGGACAACTAGAGCCCCTGTTAGGGGAATTTACAGTTATAACTCAAGGACCAGGTGTTGTCACAATGAAGACCAGGAGTCAGAGATGAGTTCAATTAATAATAATAATTTTACTTAAAGAAAATACTTTGCAGTTTCATATGCAGAAGTCAGCTTCAATACTCTCGACGGAGTTCGTAGGCCGCTCCCCGTACAACTCAAAATCAACCACAGTTATAACCTGACAGTGGATACTAATTGCGTCAATACATAAGTCAACAAAATTCTGATTGGTTCCAAAACCTAGATAAACTCTCCAAAGACGTATATCTGATACGCTGGAAACTGGCAGTTGATCGTTTGTCCTGGGACTGTCTGAGCTTCTCCCTGTACAGACAGATACTAACACACATACACAGAGAACTTATATAAAATTCAAGGCTTTCTAGCACTGGCGAGTGTCTTATCATTATGGTTGGATACACACACATAATATGTGGACATTAATCTTGAGGAAAAGAAATACAGGGTAGAACAGGATTCTTTAATATCTTATAAGCGCACATAAGGTTACTTTCACTTTTATATTTCACTTTTGCCATAACTTGATTAATTATGATTATATCAAACAAGAAATCATGTAATAATATAATTAATATCAGTATAAGGATATGGCAACTCGGCATCCACTCCTTCAGTCCCCCGTTTTAGATCAATGTGGGGTCTAATACCCCACATCTGGTCTAATAAATGAGGTCAGGTGTAGTTGTGATGCATGCTAATAATGCAGGCTGTTGGTCAATTTTAGCAGGTGCATATACTTAACATCTCTGGTACTGTCTGACATTTCTAGTAATAAACACATTATTTTGTACAAAATACTTCCCATATACATTCTTACTTCCCATATACATTCATCTACTTAATCCCACAATATCTGCACTTGCACTAGTCTTTCTTCACATAATGTCTTTTCCAGTGAATCATTCTGTGTGTCCCTCTACCTGGAAAAGTGTCCTCCATCCATATATACTTTCATCAACATACCTTTGTAAATACCTCTCTTCCTACTACAGCTACTTCACACTTACCCTCTAAAACAAAACATTTATCCAACAGCCTTAAGACTAAATTTGCATATTCATGAACCAGATTTAACAAATCATTAAAGAAAACCGCATACACTATAACCAATTCATTTTTTTTTTACCCTTTAGAAGGATATTTGCCTTATTTGTTTTCTTTTAACATGTCTTATACAACTATGATTAATTTTAGTTAATTTGGTCATATCGTAAAATAAACTCATTACAATAAACTTATATATATTCTTCTCTGAAAGCCGGGCTAAATGAATAACCACTGTTATTGCATTCCTGACATATGTCAGACCCTCAGTCACCTCACAGATACCAAATACAGACATTGCTTATAACCTAAATCCCAGTAAAGATACCCTTATTTTATGAAAATCTATCATTTTCCTGGTCAATGGTGCAATTAGAGGGATTGAATATCCATTATACCCTTTCACTCCAAACTTGGTGTTAAAAACACAAAAATAAACAAACCAAAAATAAGCAAGATCAATATTGAGCCATCTTTAAAAATAAAAATTAAAATAATCATAATCATTATTTCCTCGAAAACCTAGAGCAGTTCCTAGTTTATTACTTAATAGCCCTTTTATTAAGTTTTACTTCACCACGAATCCATTTGCAGTCATCATAGTTCACATGCTGTTTAACCCTCTGGGGACGGATTGGGCGGTACCGCCCAAAATGGCATACTTTTACAAATGTGTAGTTATCTCAAAAACTATTAATGCTAGAGAGATGCGGTTTTTTTTGCCGTCTTCCTCAGATTCCACTGAAAACAGCGGTATCCAGTTTGTATATTAAACACGCTTCCCTTATTGCGCAATACCACTGCGTAAACAGGCCAATGAAAACTATTATGTTAGGCAGATTCAACACGCAACAACCAATGTAAAAACCGCTGGGAGGAATATTTTTCTAACCCAATCAGAGGAAGGTTACCATGATTTATTCTAGCCATTCAGAGGACTCTGTAGCTCTGCTGTAGCCTTGTAAAAGCTGAGCTAGACTATAGTAAAACGACCTCCAGCCAGGTGTAATCAATAACCGATCGGAGAATCAGCATGAAGTGGAGAAAGCAGAAAGCGATCGGAGTGTTACAGAGAACGATCGGAGTATTAGCGAGCACAAAGAGATAAATTCGAGAGAGATATAGCATTATTACAGAATTGTTTTATCAAAATTGCAAGCAGTAAAAGATTTAGGGCAGAACAAGCTCTGGAACAATTACTGGAAAGTGACGAGGGGAAATCTGGAGCAGACAGCTTTTACACAGATGACGAAGTATTTTACCAGGATGGGGAAGATCCATTTGAGGACTGGTATGTAACTTCAAATAACCTCTTTATCATTATAATTTATTATATCATACATCTTGAGTATGTATATGTTTTGGATTTTTAGTCAGATAGCGATTGAGGCATGAAATATTTGTTTTAGTGTACCATACTACTCTTTCCCTGTAAACTCAGTTCAAGAGTGGTGTGCAATTTGTTTCAATAGACTGACTTACTCAACTAAGTAAACTGCTCAGGTCAAGAGAGGTGAAATGTGTGTTTAGTGTACAGTGGAGTTTCATAGGGTTACATGAGTTTATAGGAGTTATTTTTTCTACATTCAATTTTGACACAAAAAAAGCTTCCAGTTTGATTGTGTATTTGCTCTGATGCAGGATGCAGACAGGACAACTCGCCGCACACCCCTACCCATTGTCCCTTGGACCCAGCAAACCCTGCACACAAGCCTGCAGATGTCAGAAAGTACTGTGAGCACTGCAAGGCAAGCAAAGTGTACAACAAGACCTCCTGGCCTTGCTTTGCTCACTGGCATGCCTAGGACTGTTTGTAAAAAAAGTTAATTATTTAATTGTTCTTTACACATTTGATTAAACAATAACACATTTCTGTCAAGCAAAGAGTTTGAAAAAAAAATTTTTTTTCAAAAACTGTTCTATATTGTGTGTTTTTCAGTAATAAATGACAAAAAAAAATCTAATTTTCGTTTTTGAAATTCTCTAGTTTATTGTACAATTTTTCACTCATACTTCCTTTATAAACACATTGCATGCATGCTTATGGTAGCTTAGGGTCTTCTGAATCCATCGATACCAAATACATGGTGGTCCATCATCATTACATATGGTTTATAAGCCGAAATGTAAAAATAGAGAAAACAGACCAAAAAGGGCTTAGTCCCAAAAATGAAAAAACGCCTAGGACTGTTTGTAAATAAAGTTAATTATTGAATTGTTCTTTACACATTTGATTGAACATTAACCCATTTCTGTCAAGCAAAGGGTTTGAAAAATATATTTTTGGGTCAAAAACTTTTCACTTTTGTTGTGTGAGGTAGGATTTTCAGTAATAAATGACAAAAATCTCATTTTTGTTTTGAAATTCTCTAGTTTATTGTACAATTTTTCACTCATACTTCCTTTATAAACATATTGCATGCATGCTTATGGTAGCTTAGGGTCTTCTGAATCCATCGATACCAAATACATGGTGGTCCATCATCATTACATATGGTTTATAAGCCGAAATGTAAAAATAGAGAAAACGGACCAAAAAGGGCTTAGTACCCTAAGGGTTAAACATACATGAACCATAATCCTAAACTTGTCATTGTTAACAACATTTGGTCAAAATTACATTTTAAGTATAGAAGTCTCTAACTTCAAAAATACAACTAACCTGTCCACTTATTGTCATGCATGTATTTTTATACCATGACATTACTGTTAATCATACTCATTGCCTTATTATTATTATTACTTTTTTTATGCAAATCTTGTCAATTATCATACCATATTAGTGTACTCAGACTATATTAACGACACATTCAGAAGCAAATCCTCAATACTTCGTATAAAGTCAATTTAGTTCTCACTGTTTTGTCAGTTAGAAATGCTTACAGGTCATCTACCTGATCAATGTCTTAAAAACCCTTCGTTCATGTTTGTCATTTGGCAGTGATATTTATTTACTCGAAATTATTATAAACTGAAAAAGAGCAGACAGATTTCCCAATACTATTACTAAATGAACAATACTATTACTTAGTTCTAAACGGCCAAATATTTATTAAAGAAACATCCTCAGTTTCTGTAAATCTGTATTGAAACAGTATACATTATCAAAAAGCCCTGTCAGTGTTCACAATATTAATTTGATTTGACTTGACAGGTGTTCATAAGCAGCTCCATAGAGCCTATTACAATTGTGTTGTTTAAACATAATTTTTTTTTGCTGTGCTATTCCAATTAATTCAAACCTCTTGTTATGGTATTCCTCCATTAAGGGGCTATTCCCAGGAGATCCACACGTTTTTGTTCAACTTATCTCTGTTCTACATAAACCAACTATTGCGTAATTCAGACTTTGAGGAGCCACAAAGCCTTATGGCTGCTTTTGCTTTTGCACTTTATTACATAAAGAGGATTCACTCCTTTGTTTTCCCACCAGGCTTCTTTATGTGAGGGTGCTCTCTGGATAATTTGGTTAGTGACTTAGCCAATCTGTCACTGTTTTTCTGCCCTCAAGTCTAAAATATTTACCAGTCTAAATTTCACAAATCCAATCATATAAACACTCTTAAACATATTAATCCAGAGAGTGATTTAAATCAGCATTATAAAAGACAAAACAAGTCATTATTACCAGTAGCAGACAGAGCTGGATAACCAATCCACTTAAAGCTCGTCCCATGTTCGTCATTGTCTTTTCATTAGTTTCACTCAGAATTATCGACTTCTGTAAAGTAATTTCACTTAACACATCTGTAATGATAAAACACTCATTCCAGAGGTTAGTGACTCAATATACACAAAGCACAAACAGAATTGTCCTCCAAAATATACAGTAGTCATCCTCATGCGTGCACATACTTAACATAAATATTTAACATCTCATATTCAAGGTTTGCTTTTGGTGTTAAATCAGAAGGATTTAAACTTAAAAAAAAAATTCTGTACGTCTTACCTAGTTTGTTCCTAGTCTCTTATCTAGTATCAAAGTTTGCCTGTTCATTAATGCTTTTTATTTAGAGAAAAATCAGCTGGGTTGTTTTGGTCTTAAAATCATTGCTCTGTTTTGGTTACTCTTACTTAGCAGGCCGATAAGAGAAGCAGAGCACCATCCCTGCCTCCATTCAAGCACTCACTCTCTCTCTTACTGTGCAAAATATTAGTTATTTATTTATTTGACAGTTTTCACCAAACTTAAACTTAGACTATAATATCAAATTCATTACAACATATAACCCTTAATCATTCAAATAGATTAAAAATGTCAAAGTTTCTATATCTCAAATCTCAGTTTAGACGGTTTAAAATACATAATGCTAGGAACATTTCTTTAAAATTATTTTTATCTTACATGCTTAATTCCATTAACCTTTGTTATCTAAACCATCTCTTGATTCAGCAAAAGCAGTCCTCATTTTTAGCCACCACCGTATCTTGTAATCATCTTATGCCATGCCTAATGACCTGCATGAGTAAAGACTATGATATAGACATATTAGTTCAATATCATCTCAGCCTCATAAGAAATTTTGTCTCAAAATAATGGCTGTCATCACATGGTCTCAGATGGTTCTTGACAGCCCATTGCCATTAACTCTTTATAAATAAGCCTCTTTTCCTCAGGGTCTGATCCCTTGGCATAGTTGCATCAAGTTGTGGACGCTTGTCACAACAAGCAATCAAGGAATGCGGTTGCTGGTGATCAGGTCTGGAGGAGCTCACATTTTTGAGGCAGATTGCTGTACTTCCTACAGTTCCCCTCTTAATGATGCTCTAGGCCTATCAAGCATCCGCTCAACTCCAGTACCATCTCACATATAACACGTCCCTTCTGGGCAGGTGCCCAGTGGCGGTGACCCCCTGCCTTAGGTTGTCCCCTATTGGCCAGAAGAGAATCTTACCCGTCATTGAGAAATCACCTCATGCACACTGGTAACCACTCTTTCCCGTTGCAACATCCTCGACAGTCTTCTTCCAGAATCCAGTATTTCCTGCAGCTTAGGAAAGGTGCACTCAAGAACCATGAGAGCCATTGACAGCACCTACTTGTGTTAAAACATTGAAAAAGGTTAATCAAACTAATATTTAATCGCTAAAATCAATTGGATACCTCCAAACTATCATGCTGACATTACTCAGTGAATTTATTTTTCACACCCCTCCATTCATTGTAATTTTCTGTTGCTTCTGTAGCTGCAGCCATCAGGCCCTGTATAATGGTGGAGACTAAAAATAAGACAGAGACGTTACTGGTCATAGAACAAATAGCAATACAACTGTTTAACTATTCAAAATTATTACATCTATAGCTCAGGGTCTGTATTATGATTTTAAAGACCTCATGTCTCTTCAACAATTGCTCCTAAATTGTTATTCATTATTTTTATAATCTCTAATTTCTTACATGCATTGGGCAGTTGAACATTTAACTAACCATTTCCCCCCTAATGCATTAAATCTGAACTCTTTTTATCATGTCCTTTAGCATCTCAGTGCCTATGATTTGACTGAAACACTGCTGTACTATAAATAGCTTCTCACTTAAACACAGGCTCAGATAACGGCATTTTAGCTTACTTTGAATGAGAGAGAGAACTCTGAGGGATTCAGGACTCGTAACAATGCATTTTCATTCATTTTTAACATAATTGCATCGTACTATCATTTTACTCAGTTTAAAACTTGTCAGAAATTATATGCATTTTAAAAATAAACATCTTTATATTTGTATTTTTACTTTATTTTCGCAACTCAAATGTTTCTCAAAGTTCTTTGCAGTCATTGTCATTACTTTTACATCAACTTGTATTTATTCATTCACTTAATTCTGGCCATGGCTTCAGAATTTCAACATTGGTTTTAAATCTGAGGTTATCTGACCCAGGTATATTACTTTGGGTCTTGCTAGCATGCTGTCTTCAAAGTTACTTTGAAACCCCCGTTAATGTTACTTGTTTACAACTTTATCATCTAATAAACAAACAATAATTTTCTTTTCTCTTCTTTTTTTTTGTTGTTTTTTTTTGTTTTTGTTTTTTAATGATGCTGCATGGCTACAATTTTGCAATCCAACAATAAAATTACTCTTTTGGCCAAACATTAGTAAATATAGGAATTACAAATTTTCCACTCAGAACATGTCTCTGGTATTTTTACTGCTTAAGCCAGAGTCATGGTGGGGACCAGAATGAGATAAAAACAACTGCTTCATCGCAGTCAAAGCAATCTTATCTTTTAAAGCAAAAAATAAGCTTCCAAGTTTTTCCAAAATGCTACTGCTAATTTGTGTGCCTATACAGTTTTTCTTTCAACAATTATGGAACTAGAACAGATCTTATGGTATCATTCTTTGTCATTTAAACCTATGCACAAAGAATCAGATTAAATCATCACTCAATAACTTCTGGGATAATTTTTAACAAATCAGCACACATATTTAAAAAAAAAAATTTATCTCTCTGGTTCTTTCTACGTTTAAAGCCAATCAAGGTTTTGTTTTAACATTACAATCAGAATCAAAGCTCAGACTGACCATTCTTTCAATGAATTCATAGAATATTTTTAAAGTCAGAGCTTCAGAGCCAAACTGTTTACAGCATTTGCTCTCTTCTGTTTCATTATTTTTTATCAGGGCTGAGCAAGTTACCTAATTTGTCAGTCATATTTAACATTATGATATAACATTGTAACATTAAAAAAAAGAACATAATTTTTTTTTACAATTTGTTTATTTTTAAAATGTAGGATAGTCTTAGGCTATAGTCTACTAAACAAAAATTAAAAGAAGAACTTTACACAAAGGATCATATATTTTTATTAAACAGTAAATAAATATAAGGCCTATATATATATATATATATATATATATATATATATATATATATATATATAAGCTAAATGTTTTAATTTCATTTTCATTTCGGTTCATTCTCGGTTTAAAAAAATCTTCAGGTTCCATTTGCAGAGCGAAATGGGAACGGTCCAGCATTTAGCAATAATTAGTATTAACTCTGTTATTATTCTTGATTTTTTAAACTACCAACACTTTGCATTTTTGAATTATGCCTTATGTGTGACCAAAAATTAAGTATTATTTGTTTCATCTGTTTGATCGCTGCTGCTTCGCGCACATGTTCACTGGAAACAGCAGTCGTTCACCAGACATTTGGCGTGAGCACTTTGACATATTGTTAATTATGATTTTTTTTTTCATCGATAATGAAACGCACACAGCCTATTTACCTCATGAATAATAGTTAAGCTTCAAATGGGCAACATCACGAATATGGAAACGTTTGGATTTCTCCCGATTGAGAAAGCCCAAGCTTACCTTATGCTTAGCTTTAAATTATTATTATTTTTTTTTTTTATTAGTAAGCCTATATTATTATATACTGCAATTATATTTATCCATTAGAATTATATATTTTAATTATTGTTTTGTTCTGATAAATTTGTTAAATTTAAAGGATTGGTTGTAAAATATTTTCTTATAGCCTATTTTTTTCCTCTCACAAACTGATTTATTTTTTAGCGTTTAAAAAAAAACATGCAGCAAACGAAAATAGGTGATTAATCCCTTAAAATGAAGACTCATATATTTTTTTCCTGTGACAAACTTAATTTATTTTTTAGCGTGTTTAAAAAATAAAAAATAAAGAAAACATTCAGCAAATGAAAATAGGCGATTAATCCGTTAAAATTTGATACTCTTGGTTAATAGTAATTATAATTATTTTACTTCAGAACAGAGCCTGGGACTAATCTAGGCTAACCAGGGTTTTTTCTTTTCTTTTTTTTTTCATTGCATCTGAAAATGACTGTTCATTACATTCACTTCATGCGCTCTGGTGCAGATCAGCCTCCCGCGATGCTCAGCTGTGGACGATTTAAAAATGTTTGATATAAAGCAGTGGTTCTCAACCCGCGGCCCGTCACAAATTCAAATGCGGCCCGCACCACATGCTGAATTAAAAAAAAAAAAAAAAAAAACTTTATCAGTTTGTAAAATTTTATTTTTACATCAATTAAAAAAAAAATGCTACTAATGAAATATACGCTATATTCTAATGTTTTTATGTGAATTTTTTTTCTTCATATATTATTTTCAGACATGAGCAGACCTAATGGCATAAGCATTTAACAAACACATACAAGCGCGCACTTTGGCAGAATTCAATTCAAATAGTCATCAACAGCCATTAGGTAAATTGCCTTTAAGGTAAAATTGCGCATCAGAATGGACACATTTGTTTTTTAAGGGAGAAAAAAAAGAAATTCAAAAAATGCCAGCGAATGAACATGTACAAACTGTGAATAGTCGCTGTATCAGTATTGAAGGAGAAGTTCTGGATTTTCGTTTTTTTTTTGTCGCGCAACTCACTTGAAGTTCAGGCAAATAGAAACACCATACACTACGTAGCAATCCTTAATTGAAGAAATGTGGCAAAACATCTCTGGAGAGAACCTCATATTATTAAATTCAAAAGTGCTTTCCATATTTGGATCAAAATAGGCTACATTTGTGAACGCACATTTTCTGAAATGTTGCGTGTCAGGTCATGCAAGCCTGCATCTTAAAGCCTCTTTCAAACTTTCAGCGTCCACGAGTCCGCTATGGACCGCTAGGTAGGCGTGACGTAAAAATTGTCATTGGAGAGTGTGTGCCGAGGCTCTGAGCAGACGACCGTGCGGACAGGTGCGCGTGGTCAGTAGGCTTCAAAAGCAAAATTGCACATGTGCAGGCAGAGTGAAGAAGCTCATTGCTACTCGAGACTGTGCAATCCGTCAATAAAAGAATATGAAGACAGTCAGATGTGCAATAATTGTGGGCAATTGCAGAGCTGGCCATCAGCCTGCGGATTCAGAAGTATAAATTGAAGAAGTCTGCGTCCGCGCTGGCCGTGTCTGCGTCCGGGTTTCTCATGTGGAAAGTATAACACAGGCGTTACAATCAAAAAGGTTTTAATTGCTTAAATAAATTATTTTTATTAATTAATAATATGTTATCATGTTTATTCTTGTAAAAAATACGTGTTTATTCTTTAAGAAAACAAGGGAAAAAATAAGGGACAATCCGAATATTTGTTTTGCTTTACCTATTTATGTAGGCTACAATTATTCAAAAAAATAAAATAAAAAATAATAAAATTATGTCATTAAAAAATACCATTGGCCTGAGTAATTTTGACCATTATAGAATTGTGACTTTAAAGATTAGTCATTTAGGTGGTAAAAATACTGTGAAATTAATAATGGCATGGATTTTAGAACATAACAACTGAAGGTTTATGAAACATTAGCCAATAAAGCAATCCTTTTTAAACAACGGAAGTTAAAGTTGTGAACTAAAATATTATTTCAACCATACAACATGTGAACAAATAAAATGCATAACGTTTCTGGTGTTTGGATTTGTACTTCAATATAATGAGCTCCAAGTTTAAGAATAGCCCTAGACTCGTTTCTCTCTCTCTCTCTCTCTAACAGCATTAGCTCAGTGAAATACGTCTTCCTCCCGTTAGAATGAATGTTTTCCTGCCTTGCTAAATGTTGGGCTCATGATCAATAAATTGTATTCGCCTCAATCTGATTCAGTAAAGTCAAACCGCAGACAGTGAAGCCTCGAGACCCGCGCGCTGTGAGGCGGGAACAGAGGATTCCGCTCGGTCTTAAAGCCTTCCGCAAACATCCACGATCACAAATAACAATGAATAACATAATTATCATTATGGTCTTGTGAAAATAATAATATGGGCTGTGAGAAAATTATGAATACAAAGAGTAGTGCTGCTGAGTGCAGGCATGTTTCAGCCCAGTTCCTCAGAGCCAAAACACAGACCGAATTCTGTTCAGCTGGAGGGGGTTGGGTTTTGGGTTATGCATGGCTTGTGGGGGTCGAGATAAAGGTGTGAATTGCTCTTTCATATGGACAGTGTCTTATCAGGCTTTCACTTGCTGAACCGGTTTATATAGGACTGTTGTTTTGGTTATATTCACAGTGCTGGCTCTCTCCGACGAGAGAAATGCAACATTCACATATTACACAATTCGTTTTCGTTTAAAAACATTTCAAGCTTTCTGTAGATATATTTTTAATGTATGTGAGACACCACGATATTATGTTAATAAAAAAATTATACATTCATTATCATGTAAAAATTAAAGTGATCGAGACTCCATCACGAGTACAATTCATGCCAACAGCCTTATAACTGCATATTCAGCAAGAATTCATGTTAAACATATTTAGCTTGATCAGAAGGTTACAATGACTGCAAGAGTCGAGCGGGATGTTAAGAGTTTGTCTGTTTCTTTTACTGATTATTTTTGGGTTAAAGCATGATTTAAACAGATTCACACTCAACCACTTTTGCAATAATGCGTTCAAACAAATGTAATCTTACAGTGCTACTACATTATCAGCATGCTATCTGATTTAGAAATCTTGAAGAAGTTAATCGATCTTTTTAGATAAAATAACTGACAAAGATGTTATTTTCATCACGAACAAAATTTTCACAGCAGAAAGCAGCAATTAAAGATGTAATGCTTACAATGTTATTAGTTTGGCATGTGATATAAGGAAAAAAGTTTACACATAGCTTAAGCCACTTTGAAACTCTCCTGTTATTTTTTTTATTATTATTTTATATGCTATGTTATGAAAATAACATTTCAAACATACTGAAATACTTTATTCACGGAGTATTGGTGAAGCGTGTTTCTGGTATCAGTGCGCGTGGAGGGAAAGTTTTTGCTGCTCATAGACTCTGCTGCGAGTGAGAGATGTTTCACCCAACGAAATGAAGACGACCGCTTGAACACAAGCACAGCACATCCGCCAAAAATCAACCTGCAGCAATGCTCGTTGATCGACTCGTCAAGCTTTACTTTTGTAGGTCGCATGGCAGTAAATAATTCGATAATATGACCATGCAGTCAATACAAATATTTAATAAAAACATTAAAACAAGCAGGGCTGTAAAATAAAACAATAAAAAACGCACGCCAGGTCTACACCGCACACAAGTGGAACGATCCAACAAAAGACAACAGAACACAGTGATGGATACACTGGACATGATCCCCATCAGTGAACTGATGCTCGTTTTGTTTATGACAAAATGTTCTAACACTGTGTTCAGATGATTTGACACTATAATGACACTATAGTGTCATCAAGTTTAGACACACTTTTCGCTGTGGTGCACAGATGACAACTTTCGCGTCCAGTGTAGACACAAAAAGTTTCTGCTCTATTTACAAACAAGTTCTAAAAAAAAAAAAAATCTAAACCAGTGGCATAACGAGATGGAAATATAAACTAGAAAATATATTAACAGGTCCTCCGTCCATGACACTGACTTACTGCGGAGCTGGCAGTTTTAATCTGAACAGCTCTTAAAGCTGAGTGGGTGGTTAGATGCATGATGGGCTAGTAGCCTATTAAAAAAATAAATAAATAAATAAAATAAAGGTCTTTCCAGCATTTAGGTATAACAGTACTGTTTTTTTAAATCATCTTGTTGCAGTTATACTGTAATGACGAAGTAGAGGCAGTCGGATCCATCTGCAGGACTTTATTGAAGCAGGTATCAAACCAAGGATGCACAGAGCATAAGACACTAAGGTAGCACGAAGCAACATGCAGCGTGGTAAAACAACACTTCACAGAGAAACACAGAACCAGGCAGTCCAGATAAAGGGGGGATAATGATTAACAGGTGGATATGATGATGCTGATGAGAAAACCAGACAGGGTTGGAAACTAATGATAGCAGAAGGGAAGGATGGGAATTGCAGTCCTAGAACTCAGGTGACAAGGAGCGCTTGAGACCGGAGAGAGGTGAAGGCACGCGCTCAGTGACAGGTGCGCGCTCCGTGACAGAGCCCCCACCCTGCGAGCGGCTCCGGAAGCGAGGACCTGAACGACGGCGGGGTCTTCCACGGGGTCTTGGAGCGGGACGATCTGGGTGAGTGTGATGGTAGGTGGTAAGAAGAGCAGGGTCCAGGACGTCCTGAGACCTGACCCAGGAATGTTCCTCAGGGCCATAGCCCTCCCAGTCAATCAAGTATTGCAGTACCCCGCCGCGACGTCTGGAGTCCAGGATGTCTCGTACCCGGTATGCCTCCTCGCCTCCGACCTCAATTCGGGGAGCCTGCACGGAACCGATCCCCTCCTGAGCCTCCTCTCTCCTGGGAGCGGCAGCGGGTCTGAAAAGACACATATGAAAGGTGGGTGAGATTCTATAATGTGCTGGGAGAGCCAAACGAAATGAGACCGGAGTGATCTGTCGAAGAATCTTGAAGGGCCCAATGAAGCGAGAGGACAACTTCTTGCTTGGGAGCCTTAAACGCAGATCACGGGTGGAGAGCCACACCCACTGTCCAGGCCTATACCGCGGACCCTCACGTCTCCTACGATCCGCATGAAGTTGAAAGTGGCGGATGGCACGTCATGAGATGGACATGAGCGGTATTCCAAGTGGCCTCGCTGCGTTGCAACCACGTATCCACTGCAGGGAGGTCTGACGGCTCTCCTGACCACGGGAAGAGAGGGGGTTGGAAACCTAAGACACATTGGAAGGGCATTAGACTGCGGGTGGTATCCAGAGGTGAGGCTGATGTTGATATTGAGTTTGGAGCAAAGTCCCCTCCATACACGGGAAGTGAACTGAGGGCCACGGTCAGAGACAATGTCCTCGGGGAGACCAAACATACGAATTTGATAACATCAGCCCGGAGTGTGGACCACCAGAAGCGGTTGGAGACTAACTGTACAGTAGCAGTGATACCTGGGTGTCCCGCGCTGGGTGTGCAGTGAACCCATTGAAGCACCCACTCACGGAGCTCGAGAGGCACGAAAAGGCGGTCCACAGGACACTCGGCCGGTACAGGAAGAGCTTGTTGATCCTCAGTGACCTCAGAGATAATATCCCACTGCACAGGTGCCACGATCAGAGTGGGAGGTAGGATGGGTTCTGGCTTGGTGATTTCGTTGAAATCCTCGAACTGACGAGACAGAGCATCAGCCTTCCCGTTCTTGGACCCAGGTCTGTACGTGATCCTGAAATTGCAACGGGAGAAAAACAGTGACCAGCGAGCCTGGCGAGCATTCAAACGCTTGGCAGACCTGATGTATTCAAGGTTTCGGTGGTCTGTGAGGACGGTGAAAGGTTGACGTGCCCCCTCCAGCCAGTGCCTCCATTCCTCCAGGGCAGCCTTCATGGCTAGAAGCTCCCGGTCACCCACATCATAATTGCGCTCTGCCGAGCTTAACTTGCAGGAGTAAAAGGCACAGGGAAACATTCTTGCAGGGTTACCGTGACGTTGGGACAGGATCGCACCCACTCCAGTGTTCGAGGTGTCAACCTCCACGACGAACTCCCTCTCCGGGTCTGGATGATGGAGGATGGGTGCGGCAGTGAATCTCTCTTTCAGCTGATTAAACGCTGCAGTACACTCAGAAGATCATCGGAAGCGCTTCCTGCCCTGGAGAAGAAATGTGAGAGGAGCCACAATGAGACTGAAGTTACGAATGAACCTACGATAAAAGTTGGCGAACCCCAGAAATCGCTGTAACTCCTTCACAGAAGAAGGTTGAGGCCAGTCCACCACGGCCTTGACCTTGCTGTCATCCATGAGAACCCCCTCAGCGCTGATGACATATCCCAGGAAGGTGATGCGCGTCTGATGAAACTCGCACTTCTGAGTTTTGGCGTAGAGCTGATTCTTAATCAAACGTTTGAGAACTGCACGCACGTCCCGTACATGAGCTTCGAGAGTCTCTGAAAAAATCAAGATATCATCAATATAAACAATAACCCTCTGATTCAGCATGTCCCGGAAGACCTCATTAACGAAAGACTGAAAACACAGAAGGACTATTGGACAGCCCAAAGGGCATTACCCGATACTCATAGTGGCCAGTAGTCGTAGAAAAGGCCGTCTTCCACTCGTCACCTCTCCGTATGCGAATGAGGTTGTAAGCGTTCCTCAAATCCAATTTGGTGAAGTACCGGGCTGAGCGAAGCATCTCCAGTGCTGCAGGGACTAAAGGCAGAGGGTATCGATATTTCACAGTTACCTCATTGAGACCATGGAAATCGATGCAGGGCTGAAGACTCCCGTCCTTCTTCTTGACTAAGAAAAACCCCGCGGACGCCGGGGATGTGGAAGTGGTGATAAATCCTTTAGCAAGCTGTTTCTCGATATACGCTCTCATGGCCTCAGTCTCCGGTTGCGAAAGTGGATACACACGGCCGTGCGGGGGAACGGCTCCAGGTAGAAGTTCAATGACGCAGTCACTGGACCAGTGCGGGGGTAAAAGTGAAGCCTCTCTCTCGCTGAAAGCCTGAGCCAGATCATGATATACAGCAGGAACTCCTTGCAGATTCACTCTCTCGGGGGAACTGTGGCTAGATTCAGGACCATGGAGAGCAGGCAAGCAGTGGGCGTGACAGAAAGGGGACCATGGATTGATTCTCCTGTCGACCCAGGAAATGAGAGGGTTGTGTCTCTCCAGCCATGGCAATCCCAGAATCACAGGATGAAGGGGTGAGTTTATTGAGTACAACTGAATTCTCTCCGTGTGACGAGACCCGAAGTTGAGCGTCAGAGGCTGCGTGATGTATTGTACCTCCCCTGTCCCCAGGGGGCGTCCATCCAGAGCGGCCACAGCCACATGAGACTCACAAGGAATGAGAGAGATATTTTTAGACAAGACAAACTCCAAATCGACAAAATTACCAGCGGCACCAGAGTCAATTAAAGCTCTTGTTTCACAACTACTCCCATTAAAATACAATGAAACTTCGAGGGTGAGAGAACGTGGAGAATTAATCAAAGGACCGCAGAGGTATCACTGGATCTGGGTCTTACAGGACATGAAACTCTCTGATGACCGGCTTGGCCACAGTACAGGCATAATTTACTCCGCATCCTTCTCTCACGTTCCTCTGTGGTGAGATGTGTGAAGCCGACCTGCATAGGCTCGTAATCCGTGCCGGAAGGGGGAGGAGTGAAAAAGCTGGATGTGAGAGGCGTGCGTCGAGAGCGGATGAGATTGTCAAGGCGAATGGCAAGCTCCATAAGTTCTCCGAGGGACATCCCATCATCGCGACACGCCAATTCCCCTTGCAGATGCGTTTGCAGCCCCCTACGATACAGCAGTTTAAGCGCTGACTCTGTCCACCCCGTCTGCGCTGCCAGGGTGCGGAAGGAAAGCGTGTAATCCGCTGCGGTGGAATTCCCTTGACTTAATGTGAGGAGTTGTTCCCCTGGTTCCTTGCCGCCAGCGGGATGTTCAAATACCTCTCTGAATTGAGACATAAACACATTAAAGGAGGGAAAGGTATGATGACCCCCAGACCAGAAAGCAGTCGCCCACTCCAATGCCCTCCCGGTGAGTAGTGAGCAGATGAATGAAACGCGGGACGCGTCATTGGGATACAGCTGGGGTTGCTGGCTGATGAATAATTCACACTGCAACAGAAATCCTCTACAGGCAGCTGGTGAGCCATTAAACTTCTCTGGTAGAGATAATTTGGGATTGCATGCAGCCGTACTCATGCTTGATGTGACGGGCACAGGTGCAGCGGGAGCTTGAGCTGAATTAGCGACCGCGCTCTGCAGAGTGAGAGTATGAACAGACCTCACAAGTTCTTCGGTGAGATTCGTTAACTTGGTCAGCTGCTGTTGGTGTGTGTGTAACACAGATGCCTGGGAATGAACCTCGGAAGCAAGACTCAGGAAGTCTGCTGGATATTGTGGTGGTGAAGTGTTCTGTAATGACGAAGTAGAGGCAGTCGGATCCATCTGCAGGACTTTATTGAAGCAGGTATCAAACCAAGGATGCACAGAGCATAAAACACTAAGGTAGCACGAAGCAACATGCAGCGTGGTAAAACAACACTTTTAGAAGCAGACAGACTGGCTAAACCGACCATCTGCTAGCTGCCTCCCGTCACAGAGGTCAGCTAATTCTCAGCACATAGAGACTCTTTCCACTAGATATCACACTATAGAGACTGTGTCTGTTCCCCGAACTAGAAAAAACAAAAAACGTCCAAACCAAGTTAAGATTAACAATTTAATTGAGGTTCAACAAATAAAAAACAGAAGCAATATGGATAAACAAATGATAAAGCTTGGCCTATTGAATATCAGATCGCTTTCTACGAAAACACTTTTTGTAAATAATATGATCACTGATCATAATATAGATGTACTCTGTTTGACAGAAACCTGGCTAAAACCTGATGATTACATTATTTTAAATGAGTCCACCCCCCAAGATTACTGTTATAAACATGAGCCACGTCTAAAAGGCAAAGGTGGAGGTGTTGCTTCAATTTATAACAACATTTTCAGGATTTCTCAGAGGGCAGGCTACAAGTATAACTCGTTTGAAGTAATGGTGCTTCATATAACATTATCCAGAGAAACAAATGTTAATGATAAATCCCCTGTTATGTTTGTACTGGCTACTGTATACAGGCCACCAGGGCACCATACAGACTTTATTAAAGAGTTTGGTGATTTTACATCCGAGTTAGTTCTGGCTGCAGATAAAGTTTTAATAGTTGGTGATTTTAATATCCATGTTGATAATGAAAACGATGCATTGGGATCAGCATTTATAGACATTCTGAACTCTATTGGGGTTAGACAACACGTTTCAGGACCTACTCATTGTCGAAATCATACTCTAGATTTAATACTGTCACATGGAATTGATGTTGATGGTGTTGAAATTATTCAGCCAAGTGATGATATCTCAGATCATTATTTAGTTCTTTGCAAAATTCATATAGCCAAAATTGTAAATTCTACTTCTTGTTACAAGTATGGAAGAACCATCACTTCTAACACAAAAGACTGCTTTTTAAGTTATCTTCCTGATGTATCCAAATTCCTTAGCATATCCAAAACCTCAGAACAACTTGATGATGTAACAGAAACTATGGACTCTCTCTTTTCTAGCACTTGAAATAAAGTTGCTCCTTTACGCTTAAGGAAGGTTAAGGAAAACAGTTTGACACCATGGTATAATGAGCATACGCGCACCCTAAAGAGAGCAGCCCAAAAAATGGAGCGCAGCTGGAGGAAAACAAAACTAGAGGTATTTCGTATTGCTTGGCGGGAAAGTAACATATCCTACAGAAAAGCATTAAAAACTGCTAGATCCGATTACTTTTCTTCTCTTTTAGAAGAAAACAAACATAACCCCAGGTATTTATTCAATACAGTGGCTAAATTAACGAAAAATAAAGCCTCAACAAGTGTTGACATTTCCCAACACCACAGCAGTAATGACTTTATGAACTACTTTACTTCTAAAATCGATACTATTAGAGATAAAATTGCAACCATTCAGCCGTCAGCTACAGTATCACATCAGACAGTGCACAATAGACCCCCTGAGGAACAGTTCCACTCATTCTCTACCATAGGAGAGGAAGAATTGTATAAACTTGTTAAATCATCTAAACCAACAACATGTATGTTAGACCCTATACCATCTAAGCTCCTAAAAGAGGTGCTTCCAGAAGTCATAGATCCTCTTCTGACTATTATTAATTCCTCATTGTCATTAGGATATGTCCCCAAAACCTTCAAACTGGCTGTTATTAAGCCTCTCATCAAAAAACCACAACTTGACCCCAAAGAACTAGTTAATTATAGACCAATCTCGAATCTCCCTTTTCTGTCCAAGATACTAGAAAAGGTGGTATCCACACAATTATATTCCTTCTTAGAGAAAAATGGTATATGTGAGGATTTCCAGTCAGGATTTAGACCGTATCATAGTACTGAGACTGCTCTCCTTAGAGTTACAAATGATCAGCTCTTATCATCTGATCGTGGGTGTATCTCTCTATTAGTTTTATTGGATCTTAGTGCTGCGTTTGACACAATTGACCACAACATTCTTTTGCATAGACTTGAACACTTTGTTGGCATCAGTGGAAGTGCATTAGCATGGTTTAAATCGTACTTATATGACCGCCATCAGTTCGTAGCAGTGAATGAAGATGTATCCTATCGATCACAAGTGCAGTATGAAGTACCTCAAGGCTCAGTACTAGGGCCGCTACTCTTCACGCTTTATATGTTACCCTTGGGAGATATCATCAGGAAACATGGTGTTAGCTTTCACTGTTATGCTGATGATACTCAGCTCTATATTTCTTCGCAGCCCGGTGAAACACACCAATTTGAAAAACTAATGGATTGCATAGTCGATATAAAAAACTGGATGACGAGTAATTTCTTACTGCTAAATTCTGAAAAAACAGAGGTGTTAATTATAGGACCTAAAAACTCTGCTTGTAATAACCAAGAACACTGTCTAAGACTTGATTGTTGCTCTGTCAATTCTTCGTCATCAGTTAGGAACCTAGGTGTGCTATTTGATCGCAATCTTTCCTTAGAAAGCCACGTTTCTAGCATTTGTAAAACTGCATTTTTCCATCTCAAAAATATATCTAAATTACGGCCTATGCTCTCAATGTCAAATGCAGAAATGTTAATCCATGCATTCATGACCTCAAGGTTAGATTATTGTAATGCTTTATTGGGTGGTTGTTCTGCACGCTTAGTAAACAAACTACAGCTAGTCCAAAATGCAGCAGCAAGAGTTCTTACTAGAACCAGGAAGTATGACCATATTAGCCCGGTCCTGTCAACACTGCACTGGCTCCCTATCAAGCATCGCATAGATTTTAAAATATTGCTTATTACTTATAAAGCCCTGAATGGTTTAGCACCTCAGTATTTGAATGAGCTCCTTTTACATTATAATCCTCTACGTCCGCTACGTTCTCAAAACTCAGGCAATTTGATAATACCTAGAATATCACAATCAACTGCAGGTGGCAGATCCTTTTCCTATTTGGCGCCCAAACTCTACCTACCTAACATTGTTCGGGAGGCAGACACACTCTTGCAGTTTAAATCTAGATTAAAGACCCATCTCTTTAACCTGGCATACACATAACATACTAATATGCTTTTATTATCCAAATCCGTTAAAGGATTTTTAGGCTGCATTAATTAGGTAAACCGGAACCGAGAACACTTCCCATAACACCCTATGTACTTGCTACATCATTAGAAGAATGGCATCTACGCTAATATTTGTCTGTTTCTCTCTTGTTCCGAGGTCACCGTGGCCACCAGATCCAGTCTGTATCCAGATCAGAGGGTCACTGCAGTCACCCGGATCCAGTACGTATCCAGACCAGATGCTGGATCAGCACCTAGAAAGGACCTCTACATCCCTGAAAGACAGTGGAGACCAGGACAACTAGAGCCCCAGATACAGATCCCCTGTAAAGACCTTGTCTCAGAGGAGCACCAGAACAATACCACAGGAAACAGATGATTCTTCTGCACAATCTGACTTTGCTGCAGCCTGGAATTGAACTACTGGTTTCGTCTGGTCAGAGGAGAACTGGCCCCCCTACTGAGCCTGGTTTCTCCCAAGGTTTTTTTCTCCATTCTGTCACCGATGGAGTTTCGGTTCCTTGCCGCTGTCGCCTCTGGCTTGCTTAGTTGGGGACACTTCATCTACAGCGATATCGTTGACTTGATTGCAAATAAATGCACAGACACTATTTAACTGAACAGAGATGACATCACTGAATCCAATGATGAACTGCCTTTAACTATCATTTTTGCATTATTGACACTGTTTTCCTAATGAATGTTGTTCAGGTGCTTTGACGCAATGTATTTTGTTTAAAGCGCTATATAAATAAAGGTGACTTTGACTTTGACTTCACAGAGAAACACAGAACCAGGCAGTCCAGATAAAGGGGGGATAATGATTAACAGGTGGATATGATGATGCTGATGAGAAAACCAGACAGGGCTGGAAACTAATGATAGCAGAAGGGAAGGATGGGAATTGCAGTCCTAGAACTCAGGTGACAAGGAGCGCATGAGACCGGAGAGAGGTGAAGGCGCGTGCTCAGTGACAGGCGCGCGCTCCGTGACATATACATTTGACTGCTAATTTAATGATAAAGAACTATATTAAAACTTGTTTTGTAAAATTTCTTCGTCATTTGAATATTGATTTAAAAATCGGTTTAAATCATGAATCAGATTTTTTTTTTCTAAAAAAAAAAAAAAAAAAACTGGGATTTTTTTTTTTGGCCATATGACATTACCGTACTTTAAAAGCAAGTAAAGAATGTTCCCTTTAAAATCACTTAAGTTGTCAATTAGGCTACTAAAGCTTTTTTTTTTACTTCGTGTGAATGTTGTTGATTATAATGAGAGAACTTGAGTTTAATCGTGAGGACGTTTTATTAATTCTTTAGAGTTTCAAAGATTTAATCGTGCTGGTTTAATTTTATTCGTTTATTGTTTTAAGCAAATTAGGCCTAAATAATGGGAACGAAATTATACAGTGCTTCACATTTAAACATGCAACAATTTCTTAATCAGTTTACAGACAAATGTCTTTTTCCCAATAAGTTATGTCAAAATAAAGGACAGGTAACAAATAACAAAAATGCATGTTGTTTTATTAAAGGAAAACATATATTTATATTTAAAATATAAATTAAAATATAGGCATGAAATATTAAAATATTGACATTTTGCATATTAATCCATGTAGCCTACCCCCCTAAAATAGGCTACCACTTTTAATGCTCCGATGCAAAGTAAACCACAATTTCTTTTGAATAATATAACGCATAATTAATGTAATATAAATAATACTGCACACCTTTTAAATGTGTCAAATCTAAAATATGGTTTAATACCATGTAGCTTAGAAAATATAAGCACAGACTCAGGCACAGGCTTGACATTTATCCTGCTTGAATTCGTTCTATGCACATAACTTCATAAATACCAAACTTTCATCTGTGAATATTAAATATATTAAATATTTAAACTATAGTGTTTTTCTTTCATTTTCCGTGACTGAAGCAGTCAAATGTAACACATCAGTGAGGCAAAACTGACGTCTATTTGCTAAAATGTGCTTTGATGCGCTTGTTTGATAACTTGTGGTTAAAGCGCCACTCAGCGGTCAAAAGCTGCAAATGCACTTTATAGACGGCGCAGCGGCGGTATCCGCGGCGGTAAAAGAGGCGTTTTTTTCTACTTAGTGTACATTCAAAAATCTGGGTGTTATATTAGACAGTAATTTGTCTTTTTTGAAAATTATATTTAATATTTTACAAAAACTGCATTCTTCCATCTTCGAAACATTGCCAAGCTATGAAACATGTTACCTGTTTCTGATGCAGAAAAGCTAGTTCATGCATTCATGACCTCTAGACTGGACTATTGTAATGCACTTCTAGGTGGTTGTCCTGCATCTTCAATAAACAAGCTACAGGTAGTCCAAAATGCAGCAGCTAGAGTCCTTACCAGGTCAAGAAAATATGAAAATAAGAAAATATCATATTACCCCAATTTTACAGTCTCTGCCCTTGCTATCTATTAAGTTCCGTATCAGTTACAAATTATCATTACTTACCTATAAGGCCCTAAATGGTTAAGCTCCTGCATACCTAACTAGCCTTCTACCACGTTACAATCCATCACGGTCCCCGAGGTCACAATACGCTGGACTTTTGGTAGTTCCTACCAAGAGCAAAGTCCACTAAAGGAGATAGAGCTTTTTCACATTTGGCTCCAAAACTCTGGAATAGCCTTCCTGATAATGTTCGGGGTTCAGGCACACTCTCTCTGTTTAAATCTAGATTAAAAACGCATTTCTTTCGCCAAGCATTCGAATACTGTATCTCTTAAATTGTGACTGAAGTTGTATCTGATCAAATGCGCATTCTTATTCTTTAGCTTGGGTTAAATTAATTAATTTTACTTTGTTGGAACATCAGCTATGCTAATTATGTCTCTATTTGTTTCTATGTTTTGCCACGGTAATTAGGATTTACACAAGCTCCAGTCTGGATCCAGAACACCTGAGAAGAGATGATGCTGACCCCTCAGAGGACCATGATGCAAACCCTGAATCAACAAACAGAACTAACAAATATTGCTTCAAGTGTGACTGCATCATATAATAACTATTAATTTTTCTGAAAAATCCTGTCATATGCGCACAAACTGACAGTCACCACTTATAAGCTACTACTAAATATTGTAGAAACTTAATTTTCTGTAAAGTTGCTTTGTAATGATTTGTATTGTAAAAAGCGCTATACAAATAAACTTGAATTGAATTGAATGGTCCAATAACTAAAATAAGGAAAAGATAAAATGAAAATGAAAATGTCCTGATAGCTTTAGGAAACTAAAAGGAATGATTAAAAAATAAACAAATTGATTTAATTAAAACTCAGGTTTGAATCTGTACCTTCAAGCTAAAAAGTAAATAAATGAAATAGAATGACAGAGAGGTAGAATAAAGTCAAAATAAAAATAACATAAATAGAACCAACATATTTGATAAGGGGCTAACAGGTGTTAGCACAAACAGGAAGTGAAACCAAGAGTGAGAGGGAGAGAGGTAAATGGATTATCTTAGCGTGTATAGCTGCTAAAAGAGTTCGCTTTGGATACACACAGATCTTTGTTTACACAAAGGTCTGTGAAGTGAGTTCTGTTATCAGATTAACCCGGAAGAGTCTGCTCACACTTCAGGGGTCACATGTTGCTAGGAGACCAATGCAAGCTCACATCACAGCCCAAGCGGAGCAGCGATTGATCTGCACTGTCAGTGTGCATAGGAAACTCACATGTGGTCGGAAGAGATACGCTCAGTCATGACGTCACATGTAACTCACAATTCAAAACAGCAAATTAACTTCACAGGCAATGATGAATTACCATTCTAAATTACTGCTAGTACTACATAAAGTTGGAAAACTTTATTTTCCTGGTTATGTGAATGCTGGGATGTTACTGGCTAGCTTGTCAAGGTCTTTGGGGGTCACATCATGCACTGCTGCAGGGATGCTTGGAAGGGACCCCCTCCCCTCTGTGGTTGCTGGAGGTATTATGGTTCTGTCTGTCTGCTGAGTTGTTAAGCAGAAAGTGCTGGCTCGTCCTTCGTGGTCGGGTGCATTCCTGGGAAAATTTACACTGCTGAGCGAGGGTGAGGTAGTAGGGTATCTCTACCACTGTGGTTCCTTTCACAGTCTATAAGAGTACCTGATTTCTCTCTGGACAGGTTCGTCTTGAGTTTTGTCCAGCTTTTCTAGGACCTTTCTGGATGCCTTTTCCAGCTGCTCTTGTTGTTCAGCAGCTGTCAGAGCCTTTTGAAGTCTGTTGGTTTCCTCCTTCAATTCCATTCTGCAGGGGTCCTTGTGGGATCCGTAAGTATGGCGTTATTTTTTAGTCAAAAGTTATGAGCATGTAAGACATGCTCATGGGCACATTATGTTATTTCACACGCGCAAAAATGAACCTTCAGCTGGCATGATAAAAGTACTTGCGAACAAATTCAACAACCGAGAGGTGTACATGTAGCTGCGAGCGCCTGGCATACTCTCATAGGTTAACTCTATTTGTACAGTGGAATCCTGCTCGCGCGCAGCAGGCTTCTGCTCGCGGAGTGCTGTTTTGCTTGCGCAGTGGATTTCTGCTCGCTCAGCTGATTTCTGCTCCCTCGAGTCTACATGACTTTTGACAATTTGGGGGGCGGAAACCAAGGAGGGCACTGACCCTCTTATGATTGGTCACTTTCACACAGGGACATCCTTGTGCCTTGATTGACAGCTCTCATTACAGGAAGCAAGGAGTTGGGTTAAGTTACCACCAAAGAAGAGTGGGAACGAATTAGAATGGGTTTCTAATATACATAAAATGTCTCTGTACATATAAAATGCTGCACAGATCATAGTTAAATCAATTACCATCGATGAATATATTAGCGACCGATGAAGCCTACGTTTTGTTAAGTAAGTTAACATTAACGTTACATATTTTCTAACTGAATCATAACATAATTGTTTTCACATGTACTTGTACATGTGAAAACAATTATGTTATGATTCAGTTAGCCTAACGTTAGTTGTCTAAGATGCAGTTTTTAAAGATTAAAAGTTTTAAAATGAGTGTCGGGCGTTCAGCATCACAAGTGTTGCTAAGGCGTTAGCTACAGAACGAATAGGCTAGCTAGTTACGTTACTTGTTGCTCAAAAATATGTAACGTTAATGTTAACTTACTTAACAAATTCCGGAATCTCCCCCTCCGTTCCTGGGTTCCATGGTGGCTGGGGAACAGATACGAAATCCCACACCGCTGGATCTAGGCATGACAGAGTCCTTCTGTCACGTACGGTGATACAAGAAACAAGGAGAGATCCAATTGCAGGTGTGAGATTTATTACAAGGTTAATGGGGAAACTGGAGACAGGTGGGGAACAATCAATTAACTAAACAAGGAGGAAGGTGACCAAATAAGGAGACAGGAAGTGATAATATGATACACACCGTGGGAACAGGAGGACACCTAGTGGAAACCCAGGGAACACAACCCAGACACTGTGACACCTTCTTAGGGCTTCGTTGTAATCGCTAGGGGCGTTGCAATACCCTTGTGGCATTCGAGTGCAGGTGTAACCTTTGCCCTCAAATTCAAATGCATGTCTTTATCAATCGTGTAAAACGATTTTAGCTTCCCCCAGAGAAGGACCCACCGCTTTGGTTCGTCCCTCTTCTAATTTAAATTCCAATCCTTATTTCTAAAAAAAAAAAAATAATTTTGAATACCATGAACTGTCTCTTACCCGAGAGTTCTGTTGCCACTCAGGTTCTTTTCTGATTCCAGTGGTGTCCCCTCCGGGCCCCGGCGGTCAGTCCCTTACTCCCTCAAACCTAATCGGGGTTAGGGCTGAACTTCTATAGTCCAGGATGATCAGTCACCGTCCGCTCACAGGTCCAGAAGACAAATCCAAGGAATCCCACTTCTGACACCAAATTGTCATGGCAAAATTAAAATCAACTCTCATCAGCATAAGAGACAGACTCACTCTCAGATTATAATAAAAAAAGAAAGCTTTTATTTTTTATAAAGAAGGTCAGACAGTCGTACAGAATACAAGTGATTACTGCAGAGTGAAACCGACCCAGGAAGAGGGCAGTCCTCCACCTTATATCCCTCTGCTGGGTCAAGGTTACAAAGTCTTAGCAGCTGTAATTTTCCATGGATAACATAAAACACACTCTCCTGTAATTTGTTTCTCACACATTTAGGACTTAGCCGAACAGGACATAGGGCAGCATCTTGTCCCAATCGCGCTTGTCCTCAGTAGCCACTCGACGCAGCATCTGCTTGAGCGTTTGGTTGAATCGCTCGACCAGGCCGTCCGTTTGCGGGTGGTATATGGTGGTGCGGAGCTGTCTGATTTGGAGGAGCTTGCAGAGGTCAGCCATCACCCGGGACCTGAAGGGGGTGCCTTGGTCAGTGAGTATCTGGGATGGTAGGCCGACCGGACTACTCAGTTGGAAGAGCTCCTGGGCGATGGCTTTCGCGGTGGCTTTGCAGAGGGGGATGGCCTCATGGTAGCGGGTGGCATAGTCCAGGATGACCAGGATGTGTTCGTGTCCCCGGGCGAACTTCGACAGCAGCCCCACTAGGTCCATTCCCTTCCGTTCGAAGGGCACCTCAATGATGGGCAGCCGAATTAGCGGGCTGGGGGAGGGGTGCGTGGAGACGTCTGTTAACCCAGGCGTGAAGCATGACCACTCTGGGGCTCTCGTTGGCCTTCAGGATCGCGGGTATCTGTTCAGAAACATAGAGAACACAAGCACCAGGGAAACAATGAGTGTGCACTTTACCTTCGGCTAATGTAGCACGGACGTGTCGAACGATCGAGTCTCCGATGATCACAGTGTTTGCGTCCCATCTCGCAGAGGGGAGCGAAGCGGTTCCGGGTGGAGATCTCGAAGACCGTGGGGGAGAAGTCGTCGCCCGGGGCCTGGATTCGCGTCCTCCGCTGTGGATGCACCCAGGGTCCATGGTGTCCTGGCGCAGGAGTGAAGGACATCTGGGAAGATCGCGTCCTGGGTGCACTGGGCCTCTGCAGAGAAACACACGGAGTAGACGTGTTGGGACTGTTAGCAGCGCGCTGTATACTTACTTACTTGTGAGCGTCAGCCCGGGATGATTCCAGTGCGGATCTCCGCTCAGCTAGGCCTGCCTCACATACAGGTCGTGAATCTGCTTCTCCACGGCCTCCAGCTTGAGCTGCACCGAATGCAGCTCAAACGTGTCCTTACCTGCAATCAAAGGTAGACATTCACATGCCATTAAAGCAAGTAACAGTGGGCATAGCAATGGTAATAGCACGTTTAGCAACAACCACGCTGCTGATGCTAACGGGCTTTAAGTTAATTGCGGACCCAGGAGATCAAAATAAAACTAGTGATAACGAGGCGCTCTGATTATTTTTGTTATAGAATACGATAGAGGATATATTCACACATTATAGAAACGGAAACAATGGTGTACAAAATAGATTTTTAAGATAAAAAATAGTTGATAAAAAGAATATAGTGACAGAGCTCAAACGCAGTGCAAACGCCAACAACAAATCAGTCTGAAAAGATATAGAACACCAAGTCAGAACAGTCTGAAAGTCTGACCCGAGATTGGAGTTTGTAGAGTTAAAGCTCTAGAAGGAGTAAGAGTTGAAAATTTTGGGTCAGAAGAATAATAATAATAAGAAGAAGAAGAATAAGTTTAAATAGGATTTTAGTAAATTGGCTTTCTCAAGCCAACTTAATTAATCCGGGATATTCATTTGTTTTAACTCAGAGGGAGTGTCAGCCACATTAAAAAAGTTAACAGCTTAACTCATTTGTGGATTAATGCTTATTGGAGACGTGAACCATTTTACACGATTCAGTTCGATTTGGTGAACTGGTTCAAGAAGATTCAGTTACATCGAATAATTCGTTCGCGAACCGGATATCACTAAACTGCAGCGTTTTGAAATCTCACAACAGACCCGGAAGAGAAGACAATGCTGAATAAAGTCGTAGTTTTTGCTATTTTTGGACCAAAATGTATTTCCGATGCTTCAAAAAATTCTGACCTTCTGATGTCACATGGACTACTTTGGTGATGTTTTTCTTATCTTTCGGTCTCACAGGTTTGGAACGACATGAGGGTGAGTTATTAATGACATAATTTTGATTATTGGGTGAACTAACCCTTTAATAAGTAAAGGGTAATGGGACAGTGAGACTGTATTCTCATTCTCTCTTTAAGAAAATTATTAAAATAATACATAGAACATGTCTGCACGTTAAGTCAAAGACAAGAAAGACAAGTGGCTTTTGAGGGATCAGAGTAAAGACTGGGGTCATGTTTAAAGCACAAACAAACCGCTGCCAGCTGCTCTGAGAGTCCCTGACATATATATATACAAAATTGGGACCAAAAATTATTCAGCACCTTATAAAGCACCATGTATTGCTTATATATATATATTTTTCTGAATAGCTAATGCAACCTTTTCACACCACAGTATGAATAAAATTAAGCATTACTTGGTAATTGGTCAACAAAGTATTGATAGTTGTCTAAATATTGTCGTAATAACAGTTGTCATTACGTACATTTCTATCAGTTATGACTTTATCAAGACAAATTTGTTCTGACAGTCTAAGTTCTTATCATATTTTATACCCATTTTACAAGCGATAGCAAATAAACTGTAATAATGTGAGAATTTTGGTTTGATTGCATATACAGACTATACAGTGCTATTTTACATTTAATTATTCGTTTTCTGTACCTGGACACCTACAAACTTGCAAAAAACTTAAACATTGTGTACATAGCACAAAGAAATAAAAATTAACGAACATACAAATTAAACACTTTCAAACACCAGGGCCCCACAAACCCCATTTACAGCCCTGATTATCTGGCTAAAAAATATTTTGAATATTAGGTAAAGATCATGTTCCATGAAAATATTCTGTAAATTTCCTTCTTTGTGTCTTTCATCCCAACATTAGAAAACATTCCTGGAATCTGCAACTGAAATAGCATGTATTTACACAGTTTATGTATCTCAAGAGGGGACATGGATTCATTTAAACTGTAGATACAGATGTATAAAAAGGCCAATTTTTTTGTCTTTAACATAAAACATTGAATACGTCATTTGAAATAATTTGAAACATGGGGGGGGGGACTGAATGTTAATGAGTAAGTCATTGAGATTCAACTGATTCATTCAAACAGCTGATTCATTCAGAAACAAAGCATTTAACTGTGTTAATAAGTGAATCACTGAATCATTTATTCAACTGATTGGTCCAAAATCAATTCCAACAATAATGCTGGGTACACACCAAAATATTTTTTGCATCTTATAAGATTTTCAAAATGTGATAGACCACAGACATGAGGTTAAAAAATCCTAGATTTAACCATTTGCTCCTATAGTGTGTGGTTTGCCTTGATGTAACAAAGACAGCACACCACACGAACAGATTTTCGAACAAAGTCTCAACAGTGAGCACAGGAAATCTTGCAAAATCTCGCAAGACTTCAGAATGAGCATGGTGGATGATATGCAGGAAGAAATTGCAATGATAGTGTTTGGAATGATTTTATACATGATACGTTGTATAAACGTGTGCTGTTGCCACAAATCAACAAGCTTATCCCCTGATCTGCTGTCCACATCAATTTCACTTTGTGCTGTGCCAGGACTGCTTCCGTTTTCCATTATCTCACTTTCTGATTGGATATTGTTGCGTTTCACGTAATAATCTCCAGAGCTTGTGCGCGTTTGTCTTTGGTGTTCCCCCCACACATCAGGATTTCATGTTGAATATTTACGATTTGCGATCATGGCGGCTCTTATGTTCTTCCGATCAAGTTCGGACACTCTTAACACACCTCAACCAAGGGAAAATCTGATAAAATAATCTGTAGAACCATCAAGATGATCGGGACATAGCTAGAATTGTCGGAAGGGGGAAAATCATGCCAAAATCAGCCTGATTATCTTTTGGTGTGTACCCAGCATAAGTAAACACCGTCCATTGCTCAGAGACACAAAGCAGTGCTGTGATCATTGTAACTATTTTCCATTAGCAAAATTTAGAAAAACAAACAATATTATGTCTAAAATGTAAGTCACTTATTGCTTTACTGAACTTGTATAAAATCATTATTAATTGTGTTCATGCATCTGCAAAAAAAACGGTACTCTTTGTGTGATATAGAGTAAGTTAACTAGGTTTACATTAAATTATATAAATTTTAAAAGCATAGAGAAGCACCTTTGCCGTCTATAATTTAGAATGCCTGGAATATTGAAAATTTTAATAGACTTATAAATAAATGTGCTCGATAACATCAGACTGCACATCATTAGAATAACACACCCCTGGTCGCACACCCCTGACTTGACTTGAAAAAGAAATCATCTATGGTTGTGCACGGCACGCGCTTGTTTTCATGTGAACAAAGATGTTTTTTAGGAGTCTAACTGGCAAATGCCAGACCACTGATTTGTCAAACCTGCTTTACTGCAGTCTGTGTTCTTCTGACTAT
Source organism: Carassius carassius (assembly GCF_963082965.1). NCBI lineage: Eukaryota > Metazoa > Chordata > Actinopteri > Cypriniformes > Cyprinidae > Carassius > Carassius carassius. The sequence continues at coordinate 29,661,363 of NC_081779.1, forward strand.
TTTGTAGGAAGTAACAAATATACTTAGGGGAAATGTATCGGAGTAAAAGTAAACATTTTAATTAAATGTACTGGAGTAAAAGTAAAATTTGAATGAAATATAAAAATTCTAGTAAAGTATAGATACTCCCAAAAAATACTTAAGTACTGTTTAAGTACTTAAGTATTTTTACCTCATTACATTACACCACTGAACATGTCTCAGGACCAACTCATTGTCCAAACCATACTCAAGATTTAATACTGTCACATGGAATTGATGTTAATGGTGTTGAAATTATGCTAAATTATGCTAATCATATAGCTAAAGCTGTAAATTAAACTTCTTGTTACAAGTATGCCAGAACCATCACTTCTACCACAAAAGACTGCTTTGTAAGTAACCTTCCTGATGTATCCCAATTCCTTAGCATTTCCAAAACTTCAGAACAACTTGATTATGTAACAGAAAGTATGGAGTCTCACTTTTTTAGAATTTTAAATACGGTTGCTCCTTTATGCTTAAGGAAGATTAAGGAAAACAGTCTGACACTGTTGTATATTGAGCACACTCGCACACTTAAGAGAGCAGCCTGGAAAAAGGAGCTCAGCTGCAGGAAAAAAAAAAACTAGAGGTATTTCGTATTGCTTGAAGGGAAAGTAACCTATCCTACAGAAAAGCAATAAAAACGGCTAGATCCATTACTAGGGCCATTACTCTTCATGCTTTACATATTACTCTTGGGAGATATCATCATGAAACATGGTGTTAGCTTTCACTGTTATGCTGATGATACTCAGCTCTATATTTCTTCGGGGCTTACCTCTATCCATTGATGGTTAATCAGCATTCGATTTGCCCTGTCTGTCATCTTATCACAGACCCAATCTTCCTTCCAACGAAGAGATCTGTACCGGGGATTTTTCAGATCTGCCACTTTTTCTGGACCCACGATCACTCCTACCTCGCCAAACACGGCCGCCGAACACCATTAAGCGTTATCGCGACAGCTGCTCTTCTCGCAAAGCTACACGTTGTGACCAATAGACAGCAGGCATTCAACCAGCCTGGACCGCACCACAGTTCTCACCGCAGCAAGTCTCTCTCGCTTCCTGTCGCGGCTCAGCCTTTTCACCGTGGCTTTTCCGGTCGCAGTGCAGTTTGAGGCTGCCTCCTCTAGCAGCGCAGAACGCCGGTCGTAAATCAATACATTCTTCAGGTGAAGACGCTAAGCCAGGTTTCGCGGCCAAAGTTGTTAAACGACGTCATGACATAATTCTGTCGGATGACCATGCCATTTAACCACGAAGCCAAGGCATTTTTTCAAAGCAGGCCATCCACACCGAAATGTCTGGAGACATTACATTTGCCCTACTGTGCATGTTTAAACCTCACTGAGATGATACAGACATAAGTTGCATGCAATTATTCTGGCAGGAACTATTTATTTAGGTAAGGCAAGTTTATTTATATAGCACATTTCAAACACAATGGTAATTCAAAGTGCTTTACATAAAACAAGTGAAATAATTATTAAGGGAAATAATAATATAATAAATAAATAAAACAAGCAATTTTTTAACTTTTTAAAAAACAAATTTAAAAAACGTTAGAAACAGAAAATGATTTTGCCAAAAAAAAAAAAAAGGGCAACCAGTTCGGACATTGCACAAGTTCTCATTCAATAAATGCACAGCTTTACATATGAGTTTTAAATCTAGATTTAAATGTGACTAGCACATCTGATCTCTTCTGGAAGCTGATTCCAACTGCGGGCAGCATAGTAACTTAAATGTTAAAAGCCGACTCCCCTTGTTTGCATGAACCTTTGGTATTTCATACTGACTCAATCCTAGTGATCTGTGTGCTCTGTTAGGTTTATATTCAGTGAACATATCTGCAATTCATTAAGGGACATATTTCACCATTTACTTGCGTGATCACTCAGAATTTATCTAATACACAACTACCCTCGTGTTTTGCCGCAGGACAGCAAGGGTGAGTAAAATTTCTGTTGTCTTTTCAGGACTGTAATTCGAAAAGCACGCAAAGTAAATATCTTTAGAATCTTCTTGAAAGTAAATAGCACATAACTGCAATCATCTTTACCTTTATAACCACGTCGGTTGGTAAATGTTTTACAAGACTAAACTTGCTTCATCGTTTTCAAAGCCCCTGTTTCCACATTCCATCCTACAATGCGAAAACAGCATTCCAAATCTATCTGCTACGGAGACCGTTAAAAAAGGCCAGAAGGCCAAAACGAGCGGAAAACAGCAGGAACGTACTAATGTGGACAAGGCTTGAGGTATTGTCAAACCAGGCAACCAATTGCTAAGCTGGCAACACAGTAGGCTACCCAGGCACTTTTTATTTTTTATTTATTTATTTATTTTTTAGCTTGCCCCATCAATTGTTACTAACCCAGGAGCCTCTATCCACATTTCTCCACTGCCGCAGCATTGTCTGCTCCCGCAGGAGCCTCTATCCATATTTCTCCACTGCCGCAGCAGTGTCTGCTACCACAGGAGCCTCTATCCATATTTCTCCACTGCCGCAGTAGTGTCTGCTCCCGCAGGAGCCTCTATCTATAATTATCCACCACCACAGCAGCGTCTGCTCCCGCAGGAGCCTCTATCCACATTTCTCCACTGAGGCAGCATTGTCTGCTCCCGCAGGAGCCTCTATCCATATTTCTCCACTGCCGCAGCAGTGTCTGCTCCCGCAGGAGCCTCTATCTATAATTATCCACCGCCGCAGCAGCGTCTGCTCCCCCAGGAGCCTCTTCTATATTTCAAGACTGCCGCAGCAGCGTCTGCTCCCGCAGGAGCCTCTATCTATATTTCTCCACCGCCGCAGCAGCGTCTGCTCCCGCAGTAGCCTCTATCTATATTTCTCCACCGCCGCAGCAGTGTCTTCTCCCACAGGAGCCTCTATCTATTTGGGGAAGTCGTGGCCTAGTGGTTAGAGAATCGGACTCGGACTCACAATCGAAGGGTTGTGAGTTTGAGTCTCGGGCCGGCAGGAATTGTAGGTGGGGGGAGTGCATGTACAGTGCTCTCTCCACCCTCAGTACCACGACTTAGGTGCCCTTGAGCAAGGCACTGAACCCCCAACTGCTCCCCGGGCGCCGCAGCATAAAAGGCTGCCCACTGCTCCGGGTGTGTGTTCACAGTGTGTGTGTGTGTTCACTGCTCTGTGTGTGTGCACTTCGGATGGGTTAAATGCAGAGCACGAATTCTGAGTATGGGTCACCATACTTGGCTGAATGTCACTTCACTTTCACTTTCACTTATATTTCTCCACCGCCGCAGCAGCGTCTCTATCTATATCTATATTTCTCCACTGCCGCAGCCCACAGGAGCCTCTATCTATATTTATCCACTCCTGTAGTAGCATCTGTATCTCTTTTCTGTAATTTTAGTTCTTGCTGACGCAGGATATATAAAAAAATAAAAATTAAAAAAAACATACTGTTCCATAGAATAAACTTAACGTAACGCATCGCTAACAATCTAACAAACATGCTAATCATATCAAAAGCCTTCAAGGGCCCAAACATTCCCGACACTAGTTTCTACACGTCACTGTACAACCTAGTCCTCGTTTTGCTTAACATCTAATTCAAATGTACACTATCTTTAATATTGGACAATTCTTTACAACAGGCATGTAAAGCAATCATAAGTCGTGACCTCAAATGTTGCTATACGTTTCAGCTATTCTCCGAAATAATATTTTCAGATTTCCCCTATACGTGGCGAAGAAAAAAGATGCTCATGAACCCTTTTGAAGCCCCGCCTTCTCGTTTTCTCATTAGCCCACTGGAGTGGTTAATCTGAAAATTCTTAACCAAGAATTTGAAAACTCTTAATAAATCCATCAGCTCCATATAATTTGCCATTTAAAAGCACAATCACCTCGATGGCTCTTGATGAATTCTCTTTCACAACCGTAGAACAATGATCACGCAATCAGTATGGAGAGAGATAGAGCGAGAGAAAAAAATAAATAAATAATCATTCTCAAGCTCTCGGCTAGGAAAGATGACATCACCTCTGCTTTAAGCTATGCCCATGCATCCAGATTCATGGCACTTATTCGAGGTACACTGACAGGACGGAATTCCATTTCCGAATGCAAGCCGATCAAAGATTTTCCGACATTATCAGAAGCAGCGTATTGGATTTGCTAAACCACTATGCAAGTAGCCCTCATAGCATCCCCTTTAGACAACTCAAATTGCTCTGAGTATTGAACTCTCCGCCAGGTGCTGCAAAGCGCTCCCAGTAAAAAAAATAAAAAAATAAATAAATAATAAT